>NC_041401.2:21098268-21698268 GCF_900747795.2 Erpetoichthys calabaricus | reverse complement strand
ATGTAAAGAATTGCTATTATTATTATCAGCAACGCATCGTCCTTAACTGTGAAACATGGTTTTGGCAGCATCATGCTGTGTGGACGTTTCTCTTCAGCAGTCTCTGGAAAACTTGTGAGGGTTGGAAGGGGGAGTTAATGCCGAAAAATACAGGGACATCCTGGAGGAAAATCTTATGCACTCTGCCAGAAACCTGCACCTTGGGAGTGTTTTTCAGCAAGACAACAGGTCTAAGCCAAGGCTACACAGGAAAGGCTTCAAAACAATAATAGTAATGTCCTGGATTGGCTGAGTCCAGATCTCAGTCCAGTTGAGAACATGTGGCTGTATTTGGAAAAAGGCCATTCACTCACGATCACCATGACACCTGACAGTGCTTGAGTAGTGTTGCAAAGAAGAATAGGGAAAAAGGGCAGTGTGTGCAAAGCTAATCGAGCGAGGCCTATACACATAACTTAAGGCTGGAACTGCTGCCAAATGTGCATCTACTAAATTCTGAGAGGGTGTATACTTAATGCGATTGAATATTTTGTGATTTATATTTGTAATTAATGTCGATCACTTTGCAGAGATCTGCTTTCACTTTGACATTAAAGAGTCTTTTTCTTTTCTTTTTTTTGTTGATCCATGTCAGCATAGCCAAATTAAATGCACTGTGATTCAACATTGTATAACAATAAAATGCTTTTTATAGACATTGTATTTGAATAGCATGTCACTGTTCCTTATCAAAAGGCTGTAAGGCTGCTTAGTTTGAAAATCTATGCCCCCAGTATTAGAAAAAAATACTTAAATTGTTGCATAACAGAAAAATGTGAAAATTTCTAATGGAGGAATACTTTTATAGGAGCTGTATTTGTCCGTTATTAGGAACACTGAATTTCACTGCAGTTTAGCTTATGAGAATTTCATGAGAAAGGAGATCTCAAAGTGTATTTTCCTATTGAGACTAATTTTAACTATAGCTTTTTATGGAAAGCTGGATAATTTTGGAACTTCTTGTTCTGGGTGGTTAACGTGAACTTGCTGAGAAGCATTTGACTTTTACTTATTTATAGTCCCCTTAGATTTTTAAAGACATTTGGTTTCATTTCTGAAATTCTTGTCAGATATCACAATTTTAGTAAATATTTCTATAAGTGTGAATGTGTATCTAGTTTTAGTGTTTAAACACACACCAGAATGTTTATGATATTTTCTTTATACTCTGTGTTGTTTCAAATTTTTAAAAGATTGGGTTTTGTGAGGGATGGTCAACAGTTTATCCTGGCCAATACCCCCAAGCCGCCAGATGGAGCCATCCCTGCAACATGGAGGGGCCCTGAATTCCAGCAGGGCATCATGGAACTTGGAGTCTTTCATCACAGCCCTGCTGGATACTGTGGGGGCCGCCAGGGGACGCTGCAGGGAGGCTCAATGACTTGTATTTTCCATATAACCCGGAAGTACTTCCCAGTCACGGGGACAGAAGAAATTATGTACTTCCAGGTTGAAGAAAAGGAGTTTGCGTCTGACCCGGAAGTGCTGGGAAATCACACAGACTGAGGGAAAGAAGCACTTCCGGGTCAAGAGATACAAAAGGACTATGGGAAACCCCAGAAAGTTGAGCTGAGTTGGGAGGAAGGGTGACTGAGCTGCTGGGAGTGGAGGATTGTGTTTATTGATTAATTATTGAGATATTATTGGAGTATTGTGGAGTGGAGTGTGCTTTGTGCACATAATTATTATAATAAATTTAATATTTGGACTTTTATCTGGTGTCTGATGCATTGTCTGAGGGTTCAAGGGGTCGACAGCGCCCCCTATCTGTTACAGTTTATTCTCATAAAATGTGAAATCACATGTTGTTATCATCATCATCATTTTATCTGTTTGCCTGTTTGCCTAAACTTGACTCCAAGTGGTCAGATTTCTTTGAAATTTGGTGCACTTATAAAAAAAAAACTTCAATTTTCATTGATATGCTGCAAAAACATCCTTCATTATAATTTTTTTTTTAATTTGAAAAACATTAGCGAAGTTTCTGAAATGGTCAATCTTGAAACAAATAAACATTCCTTGTGACCTCTTCCATCCATCCATTATCCAACCCGCTATATCCTAACTACAGGGTCACGGGGATCTGCTGGAGCCAATCTCAGCCAACATAGGGCGCAAGGCAGGAAACAAACCCCGGGCAGGGCACACACACACACACCCACACACCAAACACACACTAGGGACAATTTAGAATCACCAATGCACCTAACCTGCATGTCTTTTGGACTGTGGGAGGAAACCCACGGGGAGAACATGCAAACTCCACACAGGGAGGATCCGGGAAGCGAACCCGGGTCTCCTTACTGTGAGGCAGCAGCGCCTCCGTTCCGCCCATGTGACCTCTTTTACTGTTTAATTTCCTTTTTAAATGTTACCTTGAAAGAGGTTATTTAAACTTAAATATTTTTGTCTTTTATACATCTGATAGCCACTCATAATGGCAAAACAAATGCCCAATACAGTCGTGCATGTATGTGGGAAAAAATCTTTGCATCAGCTGTTTGCAGGCACCTCTGCAAACATCAAGTCACTTCTCCCACTGCTGAAGTCAGGCCAGGTTAATGATCCTAATAAGTGTCAAAGTAAAAATTGCAAACAAGGGAGGCAAAAATTCACTCACTTAATTTAGAAATGGACGAAAGGTGCTCCCTAAGCTTGGCTCTATAAGCCAGTATGCAGTGAATAACACACACATTTATGGTGCACTAAAAATGCTTTTTACAACATGTATTTTATATCATTTGCTAATACATGTAACACCATCTATTATCACTGTTCTTTTTTGTCCATTGTAGCAAAAAATTGATTTAAACAAAATATGATATTCTCTGTCTCTGATGAAATAAATAATTAAAAATGTTCCAGCTTTCAAATTGACTGTGATGGGTGGTCCATGGCGCAGGCAGGCTCCAATTGGGAGTGGCTGGGTGTGTGAACACGTTTCACTCCAGGGACGGCTGGGGTGCCTGGCTGATTGTGAAAGCATGTGCAAATGTGAGTGTCAGTTCTGTGCCTCATTATTGCCTCGGAGGGAGTAGTGCATTCGCACCTGCACCCCCATTAGAGAGGCCTGGCATAAGAGGAGCCTGCACAGGTCAAAGGGGTAAAGGGAGAACAAAGAGACAGAAAGAGAGCGCAGGTTAATGGACAGAATAGAAGGGCAGGAGCGAGCGAGAGCCGGTGCAAGATGGGAGGAAACAGGCAAACAGGAATGTGAGCCCCAGGAGAAGAGCTCGTGGCCGTGAGGTAAGGGTGGTCCTGCCTCTTTGGGGTCCGCCCACAAGATACAAAGAACATAGTGGAAATAGCCAGACACAGAGAAACTAAATAATAAAAAATCAGACTGAAATAAACAGAAAATACTGTACATAAATAGAGAAATAATGAACAATATTAAAAAAGAAACAAAAAAGGTAGTTAAAAGAACCCAGGCAAAACATAACACTGCCTTGTGTCCAATAAGGCTTATGTTCTGCTTTATTAAAAGTAGTAACTCTTAACTTCTTTCTCATGATTTTTTTAAGGAGGATGATTTGATAACATATGTCTCACAAAAACATTGTCCGAGGCATACAGAACATTTAGTTTTGACAAATGTGCTACATTTGCAGTTGAAGATGACAGAAACCTTAGTCTACTCCCTACCATTGTACGTGTGCTCTAGGGACCCCCACAGTGTTTTTAAGTTCTGCCTTGACAAATCTCCCACAGGAACAGAAAAGCTCAGCTCCCTCAAGACTGCTCAGATTTCTGCTATCACAACTATATAAAAGCAAGTTGGCCTATAATTTGTACAGGTTGTTTCATATGGATTAAAAAAATGTGTTTTGTACTCTATGAAAAGAATTTCCAAGTATTGCATTCCATTTTGAAAAATATATCATTTGGAGGAGAAAATTAAACTGGGAGTACTGGTGATTTTAAACTTGTACAGTAGTTGTTGTTGTTGCTTAAAATATTCTTCACCTTGTCACTTGCTTTTCAGAGTATGGTCTGTGCTCTGTGGCTTTAAACAACAAACTCTACTTGGTTGGTGGACAGACAACCATCATAGACTGCTATGACCCAGAGAAGGATGAATGGAGGCAGAAAGCGCCAATGAGGGAGAGAAGAATGGAATGTGGAGCAGTTGTCATAAACGGTTTCATCTATGTCACAGGAGGATACTCCTACTCAAAAGGAACCTATCTCCAAAGCATTGAGAAGTACGACCCACAACAAGATCAGTGGGAAATAGTGGGCAATCTGCCCAGTGCCATGAGGTCACATGGATGTGTTTGTGTTTACAATGTATAGATATATGCATGCTGCCACCCACTCCCCTACAGCCCACTGCTGACGCATCAGTTTTAAGGTACTGTAATTTTAGCAAGACAAATTCACTGCTACACGGGGAAATATGTTTACACATTATAACTCAGATATACATATACAGTATATTATGGTCAAACAGTAGAAAAACTCAGGTTCAAAAGAAATGCTGGAAGGCCAACCGGGTCGTTAATTCTTTTAACAAAAATAAATGCACAATGGCGCTGCTAAACTCAAACACAGGCTGTAGCCTTCTCTTTAACTCAGTACTGCAGGTCTTGTCTCTGTGGGGAGCTCCGTTATTCGGTCTGGGTCAACTTAAAGTGATACTCCTTCTCCCAGGGGCGTCTCTTCGATACTGTGCCGGTAGAAACAGGCGACAAAGATAAGCCTGGAAAGAAACCCTCCGATGTGCATGCATGAAAATAAATAAATATATATATTTCTATTGTAACCTGTAGGGAGTGACAGTGAGCCCCCAAACCCTCCAACACACCATCACAAACCAAAACACATATGGGTTCAGATAATTAAATACCTCTACGGATGATATACAAATACCACACAAGCACAATTCAACATATTTTCTTTATATTTTTCCTCTCTTCCTCTCCTTTAACTTGTCCAGTCAAGCTTCATCCATATCCACCTACCTCTGGCTTGGCTGGATGAGGTCAGGTAGCTTTTTTATGCCAGACCTGAGAGCACTTCTGATGTGACCCTACTACGGGTAGGAAGTACTTCTGTGTCAGGTGGTGGTTCCTTGAAGTGGGGGCGATTAATCCCTGCAGCTCCACCTGGTGGCACCCATGGAAAACCTCAGGGCTGCACTATTGAACTACAATACCCAACCTGCCCCATGGGTATCCATGCAGGCACCATAGTCCTGGCAAGTCTATACAACTGGTCTATACAACTGGTCTCAAACTGTCCTTCCATTAAACTGGCCTCCTGGCTGAGGAAAGGTCCTTGAACCATCCTGGCCAAAGTGCCAACTCATGCCTGGTGACCATTATATTCAGTCTATATATATATATATATATATATATATATATATATATATATATATATATATAAGAGAGAGAGATAGATAGATTAGATAGATTATACTGTGTGTGTCCCCAAAGGAAAATTAAAATTTAAAAAGCTCTCAAAAAAATTTTGGATATGAGCGTCAGTAGACTTTGTCCCCTAGGAACCTAGTTTCCCGAACTATTCTATAACATTTCAGTAATTATTTAGCACTCTGATACTGATCTGATCGTAAAATAGGTCATTACAATAGGAATTGATGAGAAGAATTCGTAATTAATTGCAGAATGACGGCATTTGAGGGTTCCTCTTGAGTGCCTCATTCTCTTGCATGATTTGGCTCAAAAACTAATCAGCACATTGTCATCTCATTACAGGCTTAAGTTTCGAGTTTGGTATTTTTTCATCCAGCCGTTTTAGCTCTAAACCATCTTCAAGAAACTCTGACACACACATCCATCATCGAGATGTCTATATTTTCGGAAATTTTTGATGAATCTAAAACTTTTGCTTCTCCCCCAGAGACGATAGGTTAAGAAGGGGGAGGGCACAAATCAAAAATATTAAATAAATATAATAAAAACAAACAATAACCTCCTCCTACAGCTACATACCCTGTATATTATATCTAACTTGTAATGTGCTTCACTGACTTGAACAAACAAATGTGATTCCAAGTGAAAACAGTATTTACTTTTTAATCAGTCCTGTGTACTACTGAATTTTTGTTTCAAATCCCATAGAAATTGTACATTTACTGACCTTAGGTGGTCTAAAAAGACAGTAAGTATCCAGTGTCTGTAGACCTTAGTTAAGGAAAATGCTCGTGAGTAATAACTGGTTGTATTTTTCTCATGAACTAAATGCTCCCACTGAATGCAACTAGCACAAAAGGCAAGAAAGGGGTGACACAATCTGTTTTTCGATACGATTTTTAGGTTGTCAGTAAATCATATTCTGAAACCTAACTTTTTATGCACTAATTTTATATTAACAATAATAGTAACACTAAATATTTTACATTTTAACAGAATTAAGCCGAAGCAAATATTATTTATTATCGATTATTAAAAGCACATTGAAACAAACAAATCTTTAAATTATTTTTCAAAATAGAGTGCAGAACGGAGTGCAGGAGCTGGTTTCATAGGTGAGGTCCAATAGATAGATAGATAGATAGATACTTTATTAATCCCAATGGGAAATTCACATTCTTCAGCAGCAGCATACTGATACAATAAATAATATTAAATTAAAGAATGATAATAATACAGGTGAAAAAAAACAGACAATAACTATGTATAATGTTAAATATTAACGTTTACCCCCCCTGGTGGAATTAAAGAGTCGCATAGTTTGGGGGAGGAACGATCTCCTCAATCTGTCTGTGGAGCAGGACAGTGACAGCAGTCTGTCGCTGAAGCTGCTCTTCTGTCTGGAGATGACATTATTTAGTGGATGCAGTGGATTCTCCATAATTGATAGGAGCCTGCTGAGCGCCCTTCGCTCTGCCACAGATGTTAAACTGTCCAGCTCCATGCCAACAATAGAGCCTGCCTTCCTCACCAGTTTGTCCAGGCGTGAGGCGTCTTTCCTCTTAATGCTGCCTCCCCAGCACACCACTGCGTAGAAGAGGGCGCTCGCCACAACTGTATGATAGAACATCTGCAGCATCTTATTGCAGATGTTGAAGGAAGCCAGCCTTCTAAGGAAGTATAACCGGCTTTGTCCTTTCTTGCACAGCGCATCAGTATTGGCAGTCCAGTCTAATTTATCATCCAGCTGCACTCCCAGATATTTATAGGTCTGCACCATCTGCACACAGTCACCTAGGATGATCACTGGGTCTATGAGGGGTCTGGGCCTCCTAAAATCCACCACCAGCTCCTTGGTTTTGCTGGTGTTCAGGTGTAGGTGGTTTGAGTCGGACCATTTAACAAAGTCATTGATTAGGTCCCTATACTCCTCCTCCAGCCCATTCCTGATACAGCCCACGATAGCAGTGTCATCAGCGAACTTTTGCACATGGCAGGACTCCGAGTTGTATTGGAAGTCCGATGTATATAGGCTGAACAGGACCGGAGAAAGTACAGTCCCTTGTGGCGCTCCTGTGTTGCTGACCACAATGTCAGACGTGCAGTTCCCAAGACGCACATACTGAGGTCTGTCTTTAAGATAGTCCATGATCCATGCCACTAGGTATGAATCTAATCCCATCTCTGTCAGCTTGTCCCTAAGGAGCAGAGGTTGGATTGTGTTGAAGGCGCTAGAGAAGTCTAGAAACATAATTCTTACAGCACCACTGCCTCTGTCCAAGTGAGAGAGGGATCGGTGTAGCATATAGATGATGGCATCTTCCGCTCCCACCTTCTCCTGATATGCAAACTGCAGAGGGTCAAGGGCGTGTTGAACCTGTGGCCTAAGGTGGTGAAGCAGCAGCCTCTCCATGGTCTTCATCACATGTGATGTCAGAGCAACAGGCCGAAAGTCATTCAGCTCACTAGGACGTGATACCTTTGAATAGAAGAAAATGCTCAGTCGCCATTGTGCACAGCCTCGTCTGTGGAATAGTCGTGAGATTTGAGGACTCAGAGTGCAAGGAACTAACAGATGTATATCTGTTAATAAGTCTCAAAGATAGACAGGGGCAATACAGGCAATATCTTTGTAAACTTCTAAGAACAGGATTTTGAAATAGTTAACCAGTGCAAGGATAATAAATTTGGGGTTATATGAGTGAATTTAGGGCAGCACGGTGGCGCAGTGGGTAGTCCTGCTGCCTTGCAGTTAGGAGACCCAGGTTTGCTTGCCGGGTCTTCCCTTGAGGAGTTTGCATGTTCTCCCCGTGTCTGTGTGGGTTTCCTCCCACAGTCCAAAGACATGCAGGTTAGGTGCATTGGCGATTCTAAATTGTCCCTAGTGTGTGTGTGTGTGTGCCCTGCCTGGGGTTTGTTTCCTGCCTTGTGCCCTGTGTTGGCTGGGATTGGCTCCAGCAGACCCCCCGTGACCCTGTAGTTAGGATATAGCAGGTTGGATAATGGATGGATGGATGAGTGAATTTATGAGTTATTGTTAATACACATGCAGCAGTGTTTTGGACTTACTATAACCTTTCAATGGTCAATCCAGGGAGACAAACAAACAAGGAATTGTGGTAATCAAGACGAGATGTGTTGAAAGCATGAACTAAGTTTTAAAGTGAAAAAAAAGATCTAATTGTTGCACAATCTTTATGCGATGAAGTATTTGCAAACACTTAAACTTTAATATGAACATTTGACAACAAGTGCGCTGCTCTTTTAGGGTGATGTTGTGGCACAGCGCTAGCACCGTTGTTGCACTGCTCCAGAAAGCAGCCTTTGAGACTAAAGCAGGCAGGTCATGTCTGCGTGGAGTTTGCCTGCTCTTCCTGCCTTTAAGAGCTCTGGTTTCTTCACAGATCTACAAGACATTGTGATTAGGTTGTCTGGCAAAGCTAAACTGCCCCAGTGTTAAGTGTTCTAGAATTGTGTCTGATGCTGCTAGGTTTGGCGTCAACTCCACGCAACCCTGCCATGCTGGGTTTCAGAAAAACAGGTGGTTGTTCTTTCATAAAATGAAAACATTTTTACGTATACTTAATTTAAACCTCACTGAATGTATTATTCTTTTAAAATTACATAATTCTAGGTTTAAAATAAAAAAAGATTGCATCCCACTTTACAAATAGTATGTATTTGTTACAAATCATTTTTAATGACTTTACATTTAATGACTAAAAGCTTCAAAACAAAAATTATGTACTCAAGATAAAATGATTCACTAGAGTGTTTCTAGTGGAAATAAACTGTAGTATACAACAGACACTACTGATCAGAAGTTTTAGAACACCTCATTTTTTTCAGTTTTTATGGAAATGCACACAGTTTAATGTCTTAATGTTTCATGAAATCAAGGCATACAACAAATAAATAATAGCAAATAAAAAAAAGTCAAGGAATCATTAGGTGTACAAAATTTTATTGAAATATTTGATTCATCAAATGCAGCCGCCATACTGTGGTAACCTTTTTGATTCAGAATGCTAGTCACTCTGTGCAAGTTACCAACTCTGCCCCTGACCATCACACTTCCTCCTCCACATTTGACAGCTGGCGTCACCATCCTTTTACTAACTCGACGGAGTACAAACACACTGCATCAGAGATGAAGTGAAGATTTCCAATTTTGATTCATTGGTCCTTAAGACTTTCTTCCAGTCTGCAGTAGTCCACAGCTGGTATTTCAAGGCCCTATTTTGTCCTTTAAGGAACGGCTTTCTGACTGCCACTCGCCCTGTCGATCCTGCAGCACAAAGTCTCCTCTTCACAGTAGAAACTGACACTTTTTTCGGCCTGCTCTGTTAAGCTGTGAGTGACGCTGTTGTGCTGTGAGGCGCCTATCACACAAGCTTTTCTTTTGATTGGCCTGTGACTTTGGCTCTGCCAAACCTCGTCCTATCAGAGTTTCTGTTTCCAATTGCCTTTGGATTGTGTAGGACACCCACTGGACTCGCTGACACTTTGATTTTATTTTTTTGCATTTTCTCTAAATGAAGGCCTACACTTCTAATGGTAACAATGTTCAGTCTCATTTCATTTGTTAATTTCTGTTTTCTTGCCATTATTACTGAAATATACAACTTTCTAGGGCGGGGGTGTAGTAACACAGTCTGCTCCAACTCTAACTGCTTTAAAACACAAAGAGGGTTTTTAAATAATCAACAGATGTTGGGACACCTGTGCAAATTGTTTGTTTCAACTTGCAAGGCTTCATTTACTTTTATTGCTGCATAACATCTGTAGGTTGTAAACTTGTAAACTATTAGTTGTTCCCTGAAGAAGGCCCATTTGTAATATTCTGAAATTTCGTTTCTTTTCAGTTTTTGCTAACCTAAAAAATCAACAGATGTTGGGACACCTGTATAAATTGTTTGCTTCAACTGGCAAGGCTTCATTTACTTTTATTGCTGCATAACATCTGTAGGTTGTAAACTTGTAAACTATTAGTTGTTCCCTGAAGAAGACCCATTTGTAATATTCTGAAATTTTATTTCTTTTCAGTTTTTGATAACCTAAACTTTAAATTTAAACCTCTGGCAGCTTATTGCTTACCTTCTCACCATCACAGGTCATTCATTCATTTCAGCTGATTAAATTTGATGAAAAAATGGAAACAATGAAGGTGTTCTAAAACTTTTGACTGGCAGTTTACATTTCTGAAAGTATTATTTTAGGTATTTAATTTTTTAATATATTTCCTCCATGCTCGGCCCTGTAAATGTATTCATTTTCTTTGTTTGCCTTAGTGTGTTAAATGCCAAGATCAAACTTGGAAGACGAGTCAGCTCAGGTACTATATGCAAACTCTAGGATTTGTACTCTTATAGTACTTTTTCGTATAATACAAAAAAAATAAATTAAAAAATGACATAGTGTTCTATTTTTACCTTTTTATGTCGTAACAAAGTGTGCTAATTTAAATCCCATGCGTTGCTGTTGTTTGTGTGGAGTTTGCACGTTCTCCATGTGTCTGTGTGGGTGTACCTGCAGGGACTCTGATTTCCCTCCCAAATCCCCATGGGTTAATTTAACCCCGTGTGTGTGTGTGTGTGTGTGTGTGCAAGAGTGGGCTCTGTGATGGCCTGGTGCCCTCACCTTGCACACACAGCTGCTGGGAAGGACTCTGGCCACACCATATTAATGTATTAGACTGAATGGGTTTGAGAATGTTTTGTTCTTTTTTGCTTCACAAATAAGTCAATGGCAATAATACAGCAACTGAGTTTGATAATGATGTAGAAACTTGAGGAGCTTTTGAAATCATTTCTTCTTTTTGTACAAATTTTAAAAATGCATATCGCTGCTTAGTTTTGGTTTTGTGAAACATTTAAAGATTATAATACTGTTAAACTGTGGTGGGCTGGCACCCTCCCTGGGGTTTGTTTCCTGCCTTGCGCCCTATGTTGGCTGGGATTGGCTCCAGCAGACCTATGTGACCCTGTAGTTAGGATATAGCGCAAGGGTTCCCAAACTTTTTTCAGCCTCAGACCCCTTTACCAAAAACTTTTAAAACCGTCGACCCCCTAATTACATGCAATGGTTTTTCATATCCGCACTTGCTTTGATATGTTCGATAAGACAATGAACAGACATGTTTGTGCTACATGTATTTTCATGCATTCTTACGTGTGACTCTTTTAATGACACATTTTACCTTCTCGTTCGCAAATTTGGTATGTAATGTGTTTTTTTTAAATGATTTTACTTCTTAATTAGATACCTATTGGAATCATAGATATTTTGAAGTAACAAACAAATAGCAGTAGTAAGGGGGTCTATTTTTGCTGTCGTTGACCCCCAAATTTTTTCATTGAAACTATCGACCCCTAGAAAGTTCAAATCGACCCCAGGGGGTCAATATCGACCACTTTGGGAACCCTTGATATAGCGGGTTGGATAATGGATGGATAATACTGTTAAAATATTTTATTCCTAATAAGTACATTAATTAAATGCCTAACAATATGATCAAAAACAAATTTTTGCAGGATAGCTTGAGGCACACTTGAGTAGGTTTTATTTCAGGTTTGGTTTCTTTCTCTGTGTCCATATGGGTTTCTTCCAAACATGCTGTTAGGTGTCATACTTGTTCGAGTATAGGCGCTGGTTTGGACTAATCATTCCTGTCTTGCACCTTTTTATATAATTAGTGACCACTACAGCTGTGAGCAACGTCGGTCCTTGAGGGCCGCAGTACTTGTGGGTTTTTTGTTCCAGCCCAGTTTCTTAATGAGAAGTCAATTATTGCTAATGAAGCACTTACTGCTCAAGTGACATTTTTTGGATTCATTTTAGCTGTCTCGCTTGTTAAGATTTTGAACCTTTATTGCACATTTTAGTCTTAAGCAGCTACATTCACTGCTTTTAATTGCTCCTCATTAACAATAAGATGCAGATGGATAGATAGATAGATAGATAGATAGATAGATAGATAGATAGATAGATAGATAGATAGATAGATAGATAGATAGATAGATAGATAGATAGATAGATAGATAGATATGTGAAAGGCACTATATGATAGATAGATAGATATGTGAAAGGCACTATATGATAGATAGATAGATAGATAGATAGATAGATAGATAGATAGATAGATAGATAGATAGATAGATAGATAGATAGATAGATAGATAGATAGATATGTGAAAGGCACTATATGATAGATAGATAGATAGATAGATAGATAGATAGATAGATAGATAGATAGATAGATAGATAGATAGATAGATAGATACTTTATTAATCCCAAAATTGATGAAGGAACCAGCAGCTCTCCATCTAGTTTGTCTCCATTCACACCTGTGGACATTCACTGTGCACTATTTGGTTCCCTTCATCCCGAATAAATCTTTCGCCTTTACTATTTGGTTTAATAAAATACTTAGAAGGAAAATGAAGAGAAAAAAAGTAAAGTACTGAGAATTACTCATTTGGTTTAGACTTCAGAACATCTGAATGATATCCTGAGAAAGGAAAAAAAAATTGGTAATATACTGTATGAATGACCTGACGTTGCAGAGTTAAAACACAAACAAAGCCATGAAATGTAATTATTGGCAAGGATTGTTTTCTAATTAAGCTTCCAGTTTGAAAAAGAAACCTGCAGCCATTGCGGCCCACCAGGACTGATGTTGCACAACCCTACTTTAGTATATTGAAGTAAAAGTGTGTATTAACTGCAGTGGGCTGGCACCCTGCCCGGGATTGGTTCCTGCCTTGTGCCCTGTGTTGGCTGGGATTGGCTCCAGCAGACCCCCGTGACCCTGTAGTTAGGATATAGCGGGTTGGATAATGGATGGATGGATGGATGTGTATTGAATTAACTGTGTGCTGAAGAATGGAAGAAGTAAATTTGCACATTGTTTTATTTGTCATTATTAGTCATCTTTTTATTTGGATACTGTGAATACTAATAAATACGCATTGCACATTGAACTTTAGCTTCCTGTCTTCTCTTTATTACAGATGAACAAACCCTTTTATTTCCTTTAAGGTTTAAAATTGAGTATTTTAAACACTGAAATTCCAAAATGTCAACCCAAATTAACATTTGGAGATATCCCAAAAATGATTTCAAATATCATTCCTGGCAGTTCACATTTTAAAATATCTGAAGCTTTTATTTCCAGGTATCTCCAAATATGTTCCTTTACATTTTAAGGTATGTGCAATGCAATCTGAGAGGTCCCAAATGCATTTCAAGATATCTCAAATTGTCCTTTCTTCCTTCCTTCCATAATTAAAAAGGCAGGCTCAGATATGGGACAAACTCTGGACCCCCTGGATGTAGTAGCAAAGGAGAGAATGAAAACAAAACTGAGTGCCATTATGAACCATGCAGCACATCCTCTCTCTGACACACTAACACTGGGGAATTTCAACCAATGAATCATTCAGCACAAGTGTTTCAAGAAACGCTATGGGGGGCTCCTTTATACCAACAGCAATATATCTGAATAATGCCTCCCTGAGAATGGGACAGCCAAGTCTGAAGGTTTTTTTTTCCTTTCATAAATTGTTCTTCCTTTTTAGTCATGCTGGTGTGTATTCAGACCATAGTGTGTGTGTGTATACATATTTATGTATCTATCTGTTTATTTATTTATTTAAATCTATCTATCTATCTATCTATCTATCTATCTATCTATCTATCTATCTATCTATCTGTAATGCATTTTAAGATATCTAAAATTCACTTTGAGTTACTGTATCTTGAAATCGCTTCCTATAAATGTGTTATTCTATGATTGTGATGTCTATTTCAGGATATTGTGAAATGCATTTAAGATATCTCAAAATGAGCAGGGTGTTAATTGCACATATCTTAAAAAGGATAGGAAGCTATTTTTGAAATATCTAAAATTGCAAGTTTGACAATGTTGAAAATGGCATTTCAATGTATCTGAAAAAGTTCATGTCTTTTTAAAGATACCTTAAAATGCATTTGAGATACCTTGCAATACATTTTATGAGATCTGAAATGGAGCAGAGACCCATTTTAAGATAACATGAAATATCTCAAGATGAATTAAAATGATCTTGAAATGAATTTCAGATATCTTAAAGTGCAGTTCACTTTCCAAATGTTTCAAAATATGTTGCTTTACCTTTTAAGATATGTCATCACTTTGAGATATCTCAGATGCATGTCAAGATTTCTCAGACTGTCCTTCCATTTATTTTTAGATATCTGAAATTCATTTTGAGAACCTGTATCTTGAAATAACTTCCTGTAAAATATATTCTTTGACCGGGACTTCCTGTCTATTTTAGGATATTGTGAAATGCATGTACCTGTTTTCAGGTATCTAAATATGGACAGGACGCTATTTTGAGATAGCTAGTATTTCAATGTTGCTATTGGAAAATGGTATTTCAGGATACCTGAATAATTCAATTTCTTTTTAAAGATGTCCAGAAATACATTTTAAGATATCTGAAATCAAAGAGACCCATTTTAAGATAACATGAAATTTCTTAAGCTGAATTAACATCAAAGATATCATAAAATGAATTTGAGACGTCTTAAAGTGCAGTTCACTTTCCGCATATCTTTACATTTTAAGATATGTGTGGTACATTTGAAGGTTATCTTAAATGCATTTCAGGATATCTCAAATTGTCCTTCCATGCATTTTAAGATATCTGAAATTCATTTGAATGTGACTTCACTTTCCAAATATCTCAAAATATGTTTCATTACATTTTAAGATATCCATAATAAATTTTGTGATATCTCAAACGCATTTCAAAATACACTTCTTCATCTTCTTTCGGCTGCTCCCGTTAGGGGTTGCCACAGTGGATCATCTTCTTCCATATCTTTCTGTCCTCGTCATCTTGCTCTGTCACACTTATCACCTTCATGTCCTCTCTCACCACATCCATAAACCTTCTCTTAGGCCTTCCTCTTGCCTGTCAGCTCCATTTTTCTCCCAATATACCCAGCATCTCTCCTCTGCACATGTCCAAACCAACACAATCTCGCCTCTCTGACTTTGTCTCCCAACCGTTCAACCTGAGCTGACCCTCTAATGTCTTCATTTCTAATCCTGTCCATCCTCATCACACCCAATGCAAATCATAGCACCTTTAACTCTGCTACCTCCAGCTCCGTCTCCTGTTTTCTGGTCAGTGCCACCGTCTCCAGCCCATATAACATAGCTGGTCTCACTACCGTCCTGTAGACCTTCCCTTTCACTCTTGCTGATAACCATCTTGTCACAAATTACTCCTGACACTCTCCTCCACCCATTCCACCCTGCCTGCACTCTTGTGGACTTTACCACCATATTACTGAGTGCAGGGGTATTGTTGTTAACAGGTTTAGCAAATTAACACATAGCCAGGCAATCTCAGTTGACCAACATTGTCAGTAGTATGGGTCATACTGAAGAGCTTAGTGACTTTAAACGTGGCACTGTCATTGGATGTCACCTTTGCCACAAGTCAGTACATGAAGTATCTGGTCTGCTATATCTATCCCTGTCAACTGTGTTATTGTGACGTGGAAGCAACAATAAGCACTAACAGCTCAGTCATGAAGCGGTAGACCACTTAAACACAAAGCGTGCTGATGGGTGTAAAGGACGCTTATCTTGTGTCGCATCATTCACAATAGTTATAAACTGCCTCTGGGAGCAACAGCAGCACAAAAACTGAGCGTCAGGAACTTCATGAAATGGCTGAGCGGCTGCACACAAGCATAAGATGGTTATTTTATTATCATTATTACAACATTTGGGAGATACAACTGTTATTTTTTTTCAGATGGACCACAGGCAGGTGACGTGATTTACTTGTGATCACAGAACGTCAGTAACCCCAATCTCATGGTCTGAGGTCCAAAGCCCAGACCGCTACCCCAGCCTAAAAGGGAAACGTTTGCATGAGGAATTCGAAGCGAGGACTTGGGATCCAAGAAGCAACAGCGATAACCTCTACCAAGTCGCATCGCCCTAATACCAGATAAATTTATCTCCGATAAAACAGCTGCAAAGTGACGGATAAATAGCAACAGCTGATCCATCATGACCGAGCAGCAAGCGACAAGCCACATAATCTGAATTTGACGCCGAATTGTCTGCGACACTCACTGACGTGACGTAAATCTTAAGCGTCCGGAGACCGCGCTGTGACTCTTGGGATAAGCGCACGTTTTATAAACGCGCTGAACTGCGCTTACCGGCCGCTGGATTTTCTCCTTCTTTATGCTTAAAGACCGTTGGTGAGCAACTTTCAGGTAAAGACGCTTATATTTGCGTGATAATAGCAACTAGAGGAGCAATATAGCTAAAGAGCTACCGTTCCCCTTCTTATACCGTACTTTTTGAAACAAATGTAAAGGCTGTACTTTCATATTTCAAACGTGGGCCTTAATGCACATCATGTATCGGCCTGCTCTACTGTTTATACAAGTATACTATGACTTACTCTAAAAATCAGAAGAGTTAGTTCGAGTATAGTGGGGGGGGAGGGGGGGGAATGTGATAATAAAGATTTCCACATTTCGCTTTTTTCCTTGACGGTTTTTGGAATGAAACGGCCGATGGAAACGTGGAGCTCTCATGTTTCTGGAGGTAGTGATTCTTCGAATTGCATGTTACAGAAATGAAATTTCTAAGCCTGTGCTGTATGAATGGTCTTTGGGATGCTGACGTGTAGTTTAATAACCTATTAATTCATAAACGTGCATGTGTCGGGCCAAGCGTGTCACGTGGGGCGGACGTATTCCAATTAGAACGTGTTGAGTTTATGTTGGGGATTTTACCTTTTTGTGATTACCTAGAGATTCGAGGGAGGGTATGAATTAATGTAAAGGCCACACAAGTAATGCGAACACATCATAAAAACGTTTGTTATACGAGCCCGCGTCATGTCTTAAAGCAGGGGTGAGCAACGTCGGTTCAAGAGGAGGCGCAGTGACCGCACGTGTTTGTTCCAGTCCAGTTGCTTAATTAGAAGGCGATCTTCTTCCAGTATCGGTTCTGATTTAATTTTAGTGTTTTAACCTCGCAGTATTGGGCTATTCACATATCGCATCTGTTGTTTTTCCTTTCCATTGATCTAAACCAAGTGGTTTGAAGCATTAAACGGATGATTCCTTCTCAGCCTTTTGCTTTTTATCTTTTCGGTTTACTTCTGAATAGTTTGTTAAACCAGATACACTAGGACACACACGGGTGTAAATGAAGACATGTTAGGTGGAGAAATGCTGGTTCGTTTGACACTTGCGTCAAATTGCTAAAAAGGAGCAGTTTAAGACGGTGAATGTAGATGTTTAATACTAAAATAAGTAATTGAGAATGGGTTTCTAACAAGCGAGACAACTAAAACGAAGTAGAAAAATGGCATTGAGTTGCAAGTGCTTAATCTGCAGCAACTGGTTTGGAACAAATACATACAGCCACTGCATCTCTCCAGGGATAACGTTGCTCGCCCCATCTTAACTGACTTAAAAAATACCAAACTCGTTCATTTCTTCTTGGTCGTTGTATGTATTAATTTGCCACAATATTGTGGTGTAAAGTGATGCGCTTATTTACTGTTAGACATAACATAAACGAAAGACCTCTGCGCGCGTGTGTGTAGTAGTCCGCTCTGCTCACGCTTAATTACAGCCACTAGATGGCGCGCGCATGCACTTTTAATTTTTTTTTTTCTGCGCTTGCTACTACAGTCCTCTGTGCCGCAAAAGCCGCCATGCAACAACGACGTTGCGCTAATGACCCAGATAGAGACCGACGTCGAAATCAAGCAATCACCGCTTCTCAACAACGTGCAAGTGAACCCACTCAACAGAAGAGGGCAAGACTAAAAACATTGTCAATCTGGAGGTATTTTCTTGAGACAAAGATTAATAGGACGCCGCATCCTTGGAGTCCTATTCATCTAAGATATGGTATCAATGAGGCAGCAAGCACAAGGTGGGTCCACGACCTCTACACTGGGTAATTCTTATTTTGTTGACGCCTCCCCAAGTTCATGAATATACTGAAACTACTAGGGACTGTTGAGTTGTTTTTTGTCCCGGAGACCTGACACAGCTCGTATAATAAAATGCCATTTGTGTGCGTGCGCCCCCAGTCCCTACGAGCAATCCGATTGGTCAGTTTGACTTTAGTGACCTGCTTAAATGAAGAGTAAATGTTGAGCAAAGTCTTTAACCTGCAATTGCTGAGCGCTTTTTTAGTAGTGAGAAAAAGTGCTATATAAATGCGAAGAATTATTATTAAGTATAGAATTGGACAGAAGGCAAGCAAGACGCCTCAGAATGACAGTCTGTGAAGCAGGCTTTACAGGAGACTGTGTTGGCACATGCATGAACAATAGGTGTTGATTGTAGTATGCAAAAGCTAATGATCTGTTCAAATGCAGAGAGTTTTTGCCTGCCAGGGAAACCTTGGGAGGGGGGTGTTTGGTGACAGAATCGGCACTCCTGCCACCGAAATGAATCTGGCTTGTCTAAATGAGCATTTGCATACAGCAAGCGACTCTGTTTGTGGCGTGAGTGCAGAAAGGGCTTCTTTCTCATCACCCTGCCATACAGATGTTCTTTGTGCAAATTGCGCTGAATTGTAGAACAATGTACAGATACACCATCTGCAGCAAGATGTTCTTGCAGGTCTTTGGAGGTGATCTGTGGGTTGTCTGTCACCATTCTCGCAATCCTGTTCATATACCGCTGCTGTATTTTTCTTGGACTGCCAAACCTGCTGGGTTTAACAGCAACTGTGCCTGTGGCCTTCCATTTCCTAATCCCACTCCTTACAGTTGAAACTGACAGTTTAAACCTCTGAGAGAGCTTTTTGTAGCCTTCCCCTAAACCATGAGACTGAACAATCTTTGTTTTCAGATCTTTGGAGAGTTGCTTTGAGGATCCCATGCTGTCACTCTTCAGAGGAGAGTCAAAGGGAAGCACAACTTGCAGTTGACCACCTTAAATACCTTTATATCTCATGATGGGACAGACTTGTCTATGAAGTTCAAGGCTTAACGAGTTAATCCAACCAATTTGGTGTCACAAGTAATCAGCATTGAGCAGTGACAGGCATTCAAATCAGCAAAATTGGAGAGATTGTCCATTTCTGATGCCCAGAGAGAAAGAGGTTGTCATTTCCCTGCTCCCCAAACAGAGAAGCAGAAACATCCGCATTTGGTTTCAGTGGTTTTCAGTCATTTTTTGAAGAGTCGGCTCAGGAGTGACCCTGGGCTGAGTATCTTGGGGAATCCCCTGGCAGGTTCTTAATACCAAAATACAATTTATTTGAAGCAGAAACAAATGGAGCAGCTCATTTCATTGCTGGTGTACCCAAGTCAAAGAGCCACTTTGTTTGATACTTGCCTTGATTTTATTTACCTGCTGCAGCTATTGTTAGCACTGTAGTTTTGGCAGATTCCTCCCACCTACTGCAGCTTTATAATTTTGGATGTGTGCGAATGCTTGTACTGTTTTATGCAAGATTAGTGTATTTTTGTTTTGTACTGTGTGTGTGTGTTTGAAGGTGAAGGAAAGGCTCCTGGACCTTCATTAGCTCATTAGGCCTACATCTTGTTCAGTCATCATTAGGAAGCCATAGATGATGCAAATGTCAAAGCTGTATAACTTCTCGGACTCCTCAGACTTTGTCCCAACAGTCAGCAGGCATGGGCTTCTCTAAGCAGCTGCCTAGCACTACGAAAAGTAAAACAATTGATGATCACAAAACAGAAGGCTGCAAGAAGACAGCAAAGCTTTTTCAGGTCACTGTTTCCTCAGATCAAAATGTTAAGAAATGGCAGTTAACAAGGTCAAGTTGAGGTCTGGGAAACCAAGAAAACATTCTGAAAGAACTGCTCATTGGATTGCTAGAAAGTCAAATACAAACTCCTCTGCTTGACTGCAAAAGACCTTCAGGAAGATTTAGCAGACTCTGGAGTGGTGGTCAACTGTGCAGACACCTGAGTCAGCAGAAGCAAACCTTTTCTACATCCTCGCCACAAAATTCAGTGCCTAAAGTTTGCAGAAACAATTCTAAGCAAGCCTGATACATTTTGGAAGAAAGTCCTGTGGACTGATGAAGTCAAAATAGAACTTTTCAGTCACAATGTGCAAATGGTATGTTTGGAGAAAAAAGAAGTCTGATTTCCAGGAATAGAACATGTTTCTATTAAGCATGGGATGGGGGTCGAAAATCAATCCGGCTTTGGGCTTGTGTTGCAGCCAGTCGCAAAGGGAACATATCAGTGATAGAGGGAAGAATGGATTCAAACCCCAGCAAATTCTGGAAGCAAACATCACACAATCTTTTAAAAAAAATTTTTTTTTTTTTTTAAAGTTGAAGTTAATGGACGGTGTCCTACAAGAAGATAATGTTCTGAAACACACCTCAAAATCTACAATGGAATACCTAGAGAACTTCCGGAGAAGAGCAACTAGGCTGGTTCTGTGACTGTGAGGAGAGATTAAAGAAGTTGAAACAAGTTCAGTTTGTCCTTTGCACAGTAAAACCCGTTTCCATGTACAATGAAATTCATTCTTTGCTGTCCACACCAAATGACAAAACCAATGAATAAACATAAATAATAAGTAGCAGATAATAAGCAACAGAGGCAGCATAAAGTATAAAAAAAGTATAAAGTGTAATTAATGTGCAGGTAGGTGTGTGATGGACAAGTCAAGTACACTTGTGTGAGGTAGATCGAATGAGGTGCACCATGGTGGTTATAAACTCCAGTCAGTTATTTAAGAGTCTAATGGCCGTGGGAAAGAGAGTTCTTTAGCCTGGAAGTCCTGCATTTCATACTGAGGGTAGAAGTGTGAACAGTTCGTGTTGGGGGTGAGTGGGGTCCCTAAGGATCGAGGCAGTTCTCCTGCGGACCCTGCAGTTGTAGATGCTCTGCAGAGAGGGCAGTGGGGTCCTGGTGATCTTCTCAAGTCTTTACCACTCTCTGCAGCCGTTTGCTGTCCAAAGCAGTAGTGTTGCCATACCACACGGTGATGCAGTTGGTCAAGATGCTCTCAACAATGCAGCTGTAAAAGTTGCCAAGGATCTTAGTTGAAACCTGTTCATTTCAATCACGTCACCTCTTAACATTTTTTTTTCTTCAGACATTTTAAACGTTTGTGTGGAATCTGCCCTTAAGTTTCCAACTGTATTACTGTAGAAGGACTTATTTCTTAACAGCTGAGACCCACTGCACTAATTCCTTTTATAATTTTAAACACTTAAAAGAAAGAACTATAGACTTGGAATAAAAATCACAAAGTAGTGTGGTGGGAGGAAGACTTTAAAGACCTTCAGATCTTAACTTGATGTTATTTTGGACAATTTAGTTGAACAGGATTGGAGAGCTTGTTGAGTTAGATAGCCTTTTCTCGTTATAATTGTTTTAATGTTCTAATATAAACCAATGCAAATGAACATTCTTGTAAAGTTGCATTGGTTTTGAGATCCATTCAGCTGAAATGGCCCAGTCCTGTCATCCTTCCATGCAGCAATGAACACGTATCCGAAGTATATGAATTTCTGCATCTGATGCAACTGCTCATAGATTTCCTCATCCTGATTGTTTGACAAAGGAACACGTCAACATCCCACCCAAAAATCCTGAAAGCACCAGTCAGTTTTCAGTGTGGATAAATACAGAGGCGGACAAGTAGCTGGACCTGCATCATACAGTGCGATTTTATATATTATATTAAGTTAGCATTTAAAAAAAAAAAAAAACTCCATCTTTAAGCATTTTACCACAGCCTGGTCAAGACAAAGAACCACACAAAAATAATGCTTGCTTTCTTTTTGCTCAAAATATTTGGCAAACTTTCTCATTACTGGCCCTGAACATAAAAAATCTTGGAATCTGTTTCTCGCCAAAATTTTGTTGCCTAATGTGGCAATATTAGAACTTCCTTTGTGCAATTTGAAAGTTTCCTGCAAATTTTAGTCAGGTTTGTCCAGATGTGCGATGACCAACATAGCACCCATATTTTTACATTTGATAGGATTATTAATTTGTAACATAGAGCTGCTAAATGAGCAGTTTGACAGTCTGCTAGCGACGTATGCCTAGTGGTTCTCTGTGTAGCAATTTTGCCTTAATAAATTGGAAATGCTAAGCAAAGTTTGTCCTACATTTTCTCACACTCCAGTGTACAGTGAGGAACATAAGTATTTGAACACCCTGCAATTTTGCAAGTTCTCCCACTTAGAAATCATGGAGAGGTCTGAAATTCACATTGTAGGTGCATTCCCACTGTGAGAGACAGAATATACGCCCGGTCAAAAATGTGACACTTAAATTTATTTTTTTTTTATCATCTTGCCTCCTCCAATCTCGCATCAGTTTCTCAGATGCATCAAATTTTGTTGCAGCTGCGCAGTTACCAATTTCTATTGCTACTTCAATGACGTTTAGTTTAAAACCAGCTTCATATTTTTCTTCTGATCGAACTCTGTCGTAGATCAGGAATGCTCTTACGATAAAGGTGTATGAGGGGGTGAGATACAAAAAAAAATACAAATCCGTGCAAACGTCTCTTCGGAATAGTTTGGGTATTACCAGAGAGAGCCCTGGGGTTTGGGGGGGTTAGGAGGACACGCTGATACAGTGCATTGCCACACCCACATAGGAAATATCACATTCTCTTGGTCCAATAGCGCGAGTTTTCCGCATTCGACTTGTTTGACCGACCTCATAAAATACCAGAAATTATACAATAAAATCAAGTCCCGACTCATCTGCGGGAGAACTTATCTGTCAGTATATATGGTAGTTCCTTTGTGTTCCAAGAACAGTCCAGCCTGTCCTTAATGTGGATCCCCCCCAAGTACGTGTAGAAGTGAATGGCTTCTACATCCACTCCACCCTCTGAGCAGTGACCAGACATAACAACAACAACAACATTTATTTTTATAGCACATTTTCATACAAAAAGTAGCTCAAAGTGCTTTACATAATGAAGAAAAGAAGAATAAAAGACAAATAAGAAATTAAAATAAGACAACCTTAGTTAACATAACATAGAGGCTCTTTGGTGTGGCAAAAGTCAATAAGTAGTTCCTTGGTTTTGCTTTTAAGTTGCTGGCAATTCTCTTTGCACTAAGAAAGTGTTTTTTTAACACCACATATTTGTACACAATTTTGAGCGGTTAATCAATCGTTCTTTTTTTAGGTTAAAAGAAAATGGCAGAAAATGGTTCACAGGAGATGACTGCTCTTGAGAAAAAGATCACTGAACAGATAGAGGTAATGTGTTAAACCTAGGTAAATGGAAATACAAGATTTCTGAAAAGGGGAATGAATTAATGTGCATGCTTTTCTTTTTTTTTTTTTAGTATTATTTTGGTGATCATAATCTTCCTAAAGACAAATTCTTGAAACAACAAATTCAGGTGGATGATGGCTGGGTGCCCCTGGAAATCATGATTAAGTTTAACAGGTATGGTAGAACTTGCCACAAAGTTATTTCAGCATGGGATGTTTGAACTGTGCTTATAAATAAATTTCTTTTTTTTTTAGGCTAAATCAATTAACTACTGACTTTAACGTAATTGTTGACTCGCTGAAAAAGTCTACAACAGGCCTTGTAGAAGTCAGCGAAGATAAAACAAAAATCAGACGGTCACTAGATAAGCCTTTGCCTGAAATCAACGATCAGTATAAGGATGACCTTAAAAACAGATCGGTCTATGTTGTAAGTAGCCTGTTTAATATCTGCATGTCTTTTAAAAAAAAAAAAAATACAATGTTAGAAACTGTACAGTTTATTGCAGCCATTCAAATCGGGCATTGAGATGACATTGCCTCCTTATGGATTCAGCATGCTAGGTTAAAATCAGTGTGTACAAGGCCTCTTTTCCTATATCGTCAAAAATTTGCAGGTTATGCTAAAAGTACAAATTCGCCCTGGGTGGATGAGTCAACCCTAAAATGGACAGAACACCTAGACTTCATGACCCTTAGCGAGTTTGAGAATTTTTTTTTTTTTTTCAAAAAAAACAAATTTGAAAATTAAGTATAATTGCATTCTTTTCTAATATTTAAATGTCAAATGTATGAATTTGAGTAGCTTTTATGAGTAACTTAATGTATCTTTTATTTCAATTTCAGAAAGGTTTTCCAACTGATGTAACTCTTGATGAACTGAAAGAATGGTTTGCTAGAACAGGAACCGTTGAGACCATTCAGATGAGAAGGAATCTGCAACGTCAGTTCAAGGTAACATTTACTATGAAAGATTAGCTTATGTCGAATGTGATTCCTGCTTTGTGCCCTGTGCTGGCTGGGATAGGCTTCAGCCCACCATGACCCTGTTTAGGTTTAAGCAGGCTTAGAAAATGACGTTGTGTTATCGAGTTAACTTTATTTTTATTTTTTTTCCCCCCTCCCTGTTTTAGGGATCTGTGTTTGCTGTGTTTGACAGTAATGAATCAGCCAAAAAATTTGTGGAGACCCCAGGCTTAAAGTACAAGGACACAGATATGGTTATACATTTAAAGTGAGTAAACTACCATCTTGGGGGAATTTTGCATGTTAAGTTTTATTGTTAATAAATGTTAAATATGTATTTTGTACATTAAATTCAAAATTGTTCAATCTACCGTTATACATACTTAAACAGAACTGGGTGACTCTTAGCTCGCATGCAATTGGTTTAAAGTGGCTAGTATTTTGCACACTCCGAGACAAATATTGCAAGTCACACAAAAACCTACAAATCCAAAACATTCAGTTGTCTGGACAACATTTTGAGAAACACTTGAGTTTGGGGGCAGCCAAACTGAATAATGGATGTCACTTCCCACATTAAAGAAACTGGAGTCTCCTAAAGAAACATTCTGCTCTGCCCTTTTGTGTATAGTTCATTTGTGTTCTGGGACCAGTCTTGGATTTTGAGATTAAAGATGTGTTGCAAATTGTTTTTGTAAAAATACTATTGGCCATAAAAATCCATTGCTGTCTGAGCATGTGGTGGTGGAAGTGATGAGTGGGGTTTTTTTTTTTTTTGGTTGGGTCTTAATTGCTTGACTGGGACACCCCATTCCAAAGGCCATTCATGTAATTAACGTATGCATCCATCCATCCATGCTGGTATAGCTGTTGCAGGAACAAAGTGACGGTTGCATTGTAAGGTTAACCACTACATGAATGACCCCCTCAGACTCCATGCTAATGCATAAGGTGCAAATAAATTACGCACAGGGATTATGGCAAGCTAAAGTCCTCTTTGCCGTTATCTACCCTAATCTGTCTGGGCTCACTGATTATCCAAATATGCAAATCTTTGTCATCCTTGTGTCATAAGTCTGGAAGGGCTTTATACACTCTCAGAACACGCAAGTCAAACTAGCCATTCACGCAACAGTTACAAGTGCACTCTCCACATTGATCTTGACTCTACCCGCATAACTGTTTTGTTTTTTCCTCTGCAGTGCAGCTGTAATCTCTTAACACAGAATGAACTTGCTGTTTTTCTTCTATTTGTAATAGAAATGACTACTTTGCAAAAAAAGCCGAAGAAAGAAAACATCATAGAGCAGAGGCAAAAGCCAAAGCAAAGCAGTAAGTATTGTCTGTGGTCAGTTATTCGGATTTTTGTGTTGGGGTTCATCTAATAAAGTAAAAGTTTACCATTTATATAGTTCCTAATTATGTAAACTTTTATTTCATTTCCTAGTGAGAAGGAGGAGAAGCAAAAACAAGCAGAAGAAGAAGAGATGGTAAGCTTTCACTAAACTGATTCTTTTAACATTTTTTGGTGCTTTCCCTTTTTTAATCCTCCTTTTTGAAGATAAGTTTATCAGGGGGAAAAAAAGACTTCTGTTACTATGTTTAGGAAAATACTAGTGAGGGTTCGGTCAGCTGTTGATCTAAACAAGCGGATTTTTCACTACAAAAGCTGTAATTGGTAAATTGGCTCCAGCATCTACTTTTCAAAGCTTTACGATAATCTAGTTGTTGTGCTCCTGTACGTGAGATATTAATGGTAGTTCAGCTTTTTTATATAAATGGTGTGGCTTTACCAGAGAGAGAATACCAGAATATTAGCCTTTATATTAAAGAACATGGAATAATAAACTGAGAAAAAGAAATCAAAGAAGTTGTCCTGTGCATTTAGACACAGAGCAAGAAAAGCTACTTTAATGATTTTTTTTCCCTTTTGCTTGTCAGTTTGGTTGGTGAGTGAGTTTGTGTTTAGTGCAGCAGCTCATTTTCAATGGGAGAAAGAAGAGTTTGAAATTGTTGGTTGTCATTAAAAAAATTTTTAAAAGCTGGTACAATGTCGAAAAACAAAACACTGGTGTAAATTAAAAGCAAAAAAGCTGGAGATCAGTTAGTATATTTAAAACGAAGTGCCAGTATCAATTAACTGAATCTGTGTGTGAGAATATGCATTTTTGTTAGACAAATGGTGAAAACATTCTTTTTTTTTTTTTTTTTTAAATTCAGCTTTGCTTCAGATAATTACATCACAGAAGAAATTAGTCTGACAGCTTATAATTATGAGAAGCATTTCCTTTTACGCCATATGCATTTCAGATACTTAAAAATGCTAAAATTATATTTTTGTACATTAAAGAATTTTAAGGTCACTGAACAATAAGCCTACAAAATGTACTTTTTGGTAATAAAAATGAACAGGTAAGGCTTCTATACACCTGGTTATGTGAAAACGTATTGCAGGGATTTTAAAGGGATAAAAAAAAGTATCGGAATCTGTCAATTCAGTGGCATGGAATCAGTGATTGATATTTGCTGTTTTTATATATAAAGAAGGCCTGAACAAAACATCCCTAGAAAGTACACGTTTCATGGTAATGAGACAATCTGCTAGCTTTTAGATGCCTTTTTACATTTCTTTTGCGCATATTCAAAGCCTTCATTTAGATAACTAAAATATTATACATGCTACTTTGGAAATACATTTGTGAGACCACACACCCTGTTCTAACTCTGGCAATAATGGACTTGTGGTAGGAGGTATGGTATGTCTGTTTACCTCTTTGCTTGTGAGTCACTTGAAAAATAACCACTATAAATAGGTGCGTTTAATCCTATAGAAGTATATACATACAGGTGCTGGTCATAGAATTAGAATATCATGACAAAGTTGATTTATTTCAGTAATTCCATTCAAAAAGTGAAACTTGTATATTAGATTCATTCATTACACACAGACTGACGTATTTCAAATGTTTCTTTTAATGTTGATGATTATAACTGACAACTAATGAAAGTCCCAAATTCAGTATCTCGGAAAATTAGAATATCAATTAAGACCAATGCAAAAAAAGGATTTTTAGAAATGTTGGCCAACTGAAAGGTATGAACATGAAAAGTATGAGCATGTACAGCACTCAATATTTAGTTGGGGCTCCTTTAGCCTGGATTACTGCAGCAATGCGGCGTGGCATGGAGTCGATCAGTCTGTGGCACTGCTCAGGTGTTATGAGAGCCCATGTTGCTCTGATAGTGGCCTTCAGCTCTTCTGAATTGTTGGGTCTGGCGTATTGCATCTTCCTCTTCACAATACCCCATAGATTTTCTATGGGGTTAAGGTCAGGCGAGTTTGCTGGCCAATCAAGAGCAGGGATACCATGGTCCTTAAACCAGGTACTGGTAGCTTTGGCACTGTGTCCAGGTGCCAGGTCCTGTTGGAAAATGAAATCTGCATCTCTATAAAGTTCGTCAGCAGCAGGAAGCATGAAGTGCTCTAAAACTTCCTGGTAGACGGCTGCGTTGACCTTGGACCTCAGAAAACGCAACGGACCAACACCAGCAGATGACATGGCACCCCAAACCATCACTGACTGTGGAAACTTTACACTGGACCTCACGCAACGTGGATTCTGTGCCTCTCCTCTCTTCCTCCAGACTCTGGGACCTTGATTTCCAAAGGAAATGCAAAATTTACTTTCATCAGAGAACAGAACTTTGGACCACTCTGCAGCAGCCCAGTCCTTTTTGTCTTTAGCCCAGGCGAGACGCTTCTAACGCTGTCTCTTGTTCAAGAGTGGCTTGACACAAGGAATGCGACAGCTGGAACCCATGTCTTGCATACGTCTGTGTGTGGTGGTTCTTGAAGCACTGACTCCAGCTGCAGTCCACTCTTTGTGAATCTCCCCCACATTTTTGAATGGGTTTTGTTTCACAGTCCTCTCCAGGGTGCGGTTATCCCTATTGCTTGGACACTTTTTCCTACCACATCTTGTCCTTCCCTTCGCCTCTCTTAATGTGCTTTGACACAGAGCTCTGTGAACAGCCAGCCTCTTTAGCAATGACCTTTTGTGTCTTGCCCTCCTTGTGCAAGGTGTCAATGGTCGTCTTTTGGACAATTGTCAAGTCAGCAGCCTTCCCCATTATTGTGTAGCCTACAGAACTCGACTGAGAGAGCATTTAAAGGCTTTTGCAGGTGTTTTGAGTTAATTAGCTGATTAGAGTGTGGCACCAGATGTCTTCAATATTGAACCTTTTCACAATATTCTAATTTTCCGAGATCCTGAATTTGGGACTTTCATTAGTTGTCAGTTATCAACATTAAAAGAAATAAACATTTGAAATACATCAGTCTGTGTGTAATGAATGAATCTAATATACAAGTTTCACTTTTTGAATGGAATTACTGAAATCAACTTTGTCATAATATTCTAATTTTATGACCAGCACCTGTATGGCATAAACTGCTGGTTATACCACATTCATTGTTCAAAGGGGTTGTCTAGGGACATTTCACCATATGCAGCGCTGTATTTCTTAAGACGTGGTTCTAATGTATTTAAACTGCAGCTTGAGGTCTCTGGGACATGCATACAAAGAATTAAGTGGAGAGAGAGAGAGCCTTGAAGTAAACTTTAGTTCAGGATTCCATGGGGCTTTGTACATTTGTAGCAGTATGTTGTTTTGTTGTTAGTGGGGTTTATTTTAAATGGATCCCAGTTGAAGGGACGTGAGATGCTTGTTTCTTAATGGCTGTAATTGAAGTCTATGCTTTGGTTTGCTGTAGGTTGTATGCAGGGTTATTTCTTGTGAACAGGGCTGTGGAGTCGGTAGATAAATCCTTTAACTCCAACTCCTTAGTTTCTGGTACTTCTGACCCCAACTCCACGACTCCTCTATATTTAATATGCTAGTGTATTTTCCATGTTGATTTGAAGGAAGGCAACATACACATCATTTAACCACAACTACTGGCTAGGAAGCGGACTCTCTACCGTATTGGCCAGTTAAACAAAAGACACATCCGGCCATAGCACACACCTCCACCTACATCATTACACTTGTTTACGCCCAAATGAACTTGTTAAACACATTATATCTGAAATAAAATGAACACTTTTTGTAATGTACCATAATCCAGATTACAATACGTGAATGTCCGGTTGTACACTAGCTCAGCTGAACTTCACACTAGTAGTAACACAACTATGCACTGGGCTTTATTCTTACATCAGAGAAGTACTTGAGTATTGTTTGTGAAATGGGACATTTGACCTTGCTGTATTTTTTTTTTATTACAATATAAATGTATTAGGAGTTGGTACATTTTTGCCGACTCCAACCCTGACTCCAGGTACCCAAAATTGTCTCCGACTCCACAGCCCTGCTTGTGAAATGGGTGGTGTATTATTTTGATACTTGAGCTTTTATATTTGAGTGTTAAACTGGATATACATTGTATGTATTTAATTTGTTTAAAGAAATCTTTGAATGATCAAAGTGGATGTTTGCTGAAATTCTCTGGAGAACTTGAAGATCAGACTTCTCGGGAAGACTTTCATGCCTTATTTGGAGGCCATGCTTTAATTAAATGGATCGACTTCACCAGAGGTGCAAAAGAGGCAAGTGGACTTTATTTTCCATAATAGTTTCAAAATCTTCAAATGAGCTGAAGTGTAAAAACACAAGATCCATGCTTATTTTGATCGAGTTGTATTTCTTTTAACATGTAGATTTATTTTGCTACCCTGTCTATTCATTACACTGTCAGAGCATATGGAGTGTTCTTGCTGACCATGATTCTTTGTCTGTTGATTTCTACATGGCAGGGCACTATTCTTTTCAAATCCAATGCAAAAGAAGCACTTGAAAAAGCCAAAGAAGCAAATGGTGGTACCTTAAAAGTAAAGAATAAAGATGTGGTCTGGGAAGTGCTTGAAGGTGAAATTGAAAAGCAGACTTTGAAGAAGATGATTGAAGACCAGCAGGAGACTTTCAATAAGAAAAAAGGAAAAGGTATGAAGCTTTTTTCTTTCCTCACAGAGTGAAATGTTGGTGCATAAGTTTGGTGTAATGGATTTGTGTTGCTTCTCATCTGAAAAACAGGTGGTAGAAAATCTGGTGGGAAAGGAAGAGGTGGAAAGAGGGAAAGGAATGCTTCAAAGCAGAGTAAAGTCCAGTTCCAAGGAAAGAAGACTACATTTGACAGTGAGGAAGAAGAGGAGGAGGAGGAAGAAGAAGAGGAGGAGGAGGAGGCGGCAGCAGCAGAAAATGAACCAGGTAAGAAATGAAGATGGGCAAAACTCTGGAAACAGTCTTTGGAGTACCTGATCATTTTAAAATGGTGTTGAGCTAGTGGTGGAACTTAAGATTTGTGCTATTCAATTAAAAACAAAAAGTAGTTTTCCTTTTCCCACATCAAGCACCCACCTGTATGTGTTTGATGCTCATAAGAAGAGTGGGTTACTATCCCTCAACTCCACCCCTGAATACCATCCTTTCACAAGAAAATGTGAAAAAATGGCAGCAAGTCTATAGATTAGCTGATAAGTTAACTTCTCACCATTTTGAAGTTCAAGGAAACTAATTGGCAAAAAGGCAGAAATGAAGCAAAGCATGTCTGCATTCTGATGACAACATTATGAGTTGGACAGTCCAGGCCAATGCCTCCCAAGTAGCCGACTCCAGCTCTTTCTGGAGAACTCCAGTCCAGTTAAGAGTGAATGTGTTTTGGGTCTTCTAGTGGGGGCCTATGTAGTGTAGCCCTGTAAAGAGTGGCTCCAGTCAAGGTTGTATTTGCCCAATGGGCTATAGGAGATACTGCCCTGGGTCCTCTGGGGATGATTACTACTTCCCACAACCCCCTCGATGTAGTATTAAGCGTGTTTAAAAGGACTTGTGGTTGATCTGTGTCTTTTCAGAATATTCACCTACCATTTGCACTGTCAATTAATGAAGTTTGGTGTATGTGAACATTGTAAGGCACAAGTTGGTATCGATAATGTTGAACTGTTAATATGAAAATGGGTCATATAACCACAGGCTGAAGGAAAGAAAAGCAAATGAATTGTTTAAAGACCCCACAGAAGCAAAAGGCAGGTAAGCTTGCTAGTGCTTATGTTGAAGCACCAGCCTGCAAGACCACAAACTGGCATCTGCGCTCTTTTGAATAATGTTGGGCCCTGTCTATGCAGTGAATCTGACCCAACTTCCCCAGCACATACCTACTGATAATTTGCTTTGTCTGACAGTATTGTAGGTGTAGGTACCTTTTGACAGATCGCTCATGTTTGAAATGGGCAAGCCAGAGAATCATTACACCATTATTGTGGCAAGATATAGCTAGAATGTTTTCTATGCTTTGAGCAAGTTTAGAAAACTCGATCCTTGAATACAATTTTGCTCTCATTCCTCCTTGGGAATGCCAAGAAAATGTCGAGGGGGTCACATTATGCCTCCTCGGCTTGCTCCTCTTCCACTGGTTTGCAGCTATGTGGAGTATACGTAGGCTAAATCAGGCTAGGCCCGGTTGCCATCCCTCCATGAACTCTGTATTGCCTACCCAAGTAGGTGCTGTCTGGACCTTGTTGGATGGTAGAGTGGAAACCAACATTGGTTCAACAGGCAGAAAAGCAGATGCAGCAAGGCATTTTGGAGTGTTTAGCATATGACGAGACCTACAGTGCATCTGGAAAGTATTCACAGCACATCACTTTTTCCACCTTTTTGTTATGTTACAGCCTTATTCCAAAATGGATTAAATTCATTTTTTTCCTCAGAATTTTACACACAACACCCCATAATGACAATGTGAAAAAAGTTTACTTGAGGTTTTTGCAAATTTTATTAAAAATATAAAAACTGAGAAATCCCATGTACATAAGTATTCACAGCCTTTGCTCAATACTTTGTCGATGCACCTTTGGCAGCAATTACACCCTCACGTCTTTTTGAATATGATGCCACAAGCTTGGCACACCTATCCTTGGCCAGTTTCGCCCATTTCTCTTTGCAGCACCTCACAAGCTCCATCAGGTTGGATGGGAAGCGTCGGTGCACAGCCATTTTAAGATCTCTCCAGAGATGTTCAATGGGATTCAAGTCTGGGCTCTGGCTGGGCCACTCAAGGACATTCACAGAGTTGTCCTGAAGCCACTCCTTTGATATCTTGGCTGTGTGCTTAGGGTCGTTGTCCTGCTGAAAGATGAACCGTCGCCCCAGTCTGAGGTCAAGAGCGCTCTGGAGCAGGTTTTCATCCAGGATGTCTCTGTACATTGCTGCAGTCATCTTTCCCTTTATCCTGACTAGTCTGCCAGTTCCTGCAGCTGAAAACCATCCCCACAGCATGATGCTGCCACCACCACGCTTCACTGTAGGGAATGGTATTGGCATGGTGATGAGCGGTACCTGGTTTCCTCCAAACGTGATGCCTGGCATTCACACCAAAGAGTTCAATCTTTGTCTTATCAGACCAGAGAATTTTTTTTTCTCATGGTCTGAGAGTCCTTCAGCTGCCTTTTGGCAAACTCCAGGCAGGTTGCCATATGCCTTTTACTAAGGAGTGGCTTCTGTCTGGCCACTCTACCATATAGGCCTGATTGGTGGATTGCTGCAGAGATGGTTGTCCTTCTGGAAGGTTCTCCTCTCTCCAGAGGACCTCTGGAGCTCTGACAGAGTGACCATCGGGTTCTTGGTCACCTCCCTGACTCAGGCCCTTCTCCCCCCGATTGCTCAGTTTAGATGGCTGGCCAGCTCTAGGAAGAGTCCTGGTGGTTTCGAACTTCTTCCACTTACGGATGATGGAGGCCACTGTGCTCATTGGGGCCTTCAAAGCAGCAGAAATTTTTCTGTAACCTTCCCCAGATTTGTGCCTCGAGACAATCCTGTCTCGGAGGTGTACAGACAATTCCTTTGACTTCATGCTTGGTTTGTGCTCTGACATGAACTGTCAACTGTGGGACCTTATATAGACAGGTGTGTGCCTTTCCAAATCATGTCCAATCAACTGAATTTACCACAGGTGGACTCCAATGAAGATGCAGAAACATCTCAAGGATGATCAGGGGAAACAGGATGCACCTGAGCTCAATTTCTAGCTTCACGGCAAAGGCTGTGAATACTTATGTACATGGGATTTCTCAGTTTTTTTTATTTTTAATAAATTTGCAAAAATCTCAAACTTTTTTCACGCTGTCATTATGGGGTGTGTAGAATTCTGAGGAAAATGAATAAATTTTGGAATAAGGCTGTAACATAAAATGTGGAAAAAGTGATGCGCTGTGAATACTTTCTGGATGCACTGTATGGACATCATGTTCATCCAATGCATTGGACTCCATCTCTAGTCATCTTTTCTGCGTCTTGCTACTGGATGCATATTGTCAACCTTCCTCTCGCCTGAGCCCAAGTGCAGCTTCTCCTCACTTTGAAAGAATTTACTACGCATGTCACTCTTGTCATTTGTGCCATATACAGTTGCAGTTGGTGGAGGATTACTAATTAGTCTTCCATCACACAAACTAGACAAATGCCTAACAGTACAGTAATTGTAGGCCAGAAACTTCCACTCCTATGGTATGCAAATGAAGTTAATGCACGATGAGTTTGACTTAACCCTGCATCTAAAATTCTTTTTGTTCTGTACATATTGGCTGTGTTCTACAGTTGTATACAAAAATCTGGGTCCATCTACTTTTCCACTCTGAAAATTAGTTCTGCGGGGAACACATTTAAATTTAATATTTCTGTACATTTTAATGCACTATTATGGTTGCTGGATTTAACAGATTTTCAGATGTGGCACTTGCCAAAGTTTGAACCCCTTCTAGCTTGTCGCCCTCGCATGGATTTTTTTTTTTTTTTTTTAAATGTTTCATAAGTTAATTGAGTCCTCAAAATTGGGAGATACCAACTCTGGAGCTGTTTAAATAAATGAGTATATTTTAATACACGTGAGCCCAAGGATCTGGAGATTAAGGATAGAACATTTTGTCCTAGGAGGGAAATTTTTGGCTTTTTACAGACATACACTTACCGGTCACTTTATTAGGTACACCTTGCTAGTACCAGGTTGGACCCCTTTTTGCCTTCGGGTATCTGCTGTAATTCTTTGTGCCGTTGATTCAACAAGATGCTGTAAACATTCCTCAGGGATTTTAGGCCATATTGACATGATAGCATCATGCAGTTGCTACAGATCTGTCAGGTGCACATCTATGATGTGAATCTCCTGTTCTACCATATCCCAAAGGTGCTCTCCCATCATAAAGGGATGGACAGCAACAATACTCCAGTAGACTCTGGCATTTAAACAATTCTCAGTTGATATGAAGGGGCCCAAAGTTTGCCAAGAAAATATCCCCAACATACACAAATTATTGCACCACCACCCTGAACGTTGATACAAGGTTTGATGCCAATTTTGACCCTACCATCTGAATGTCACAGATGAAATCAAGACTCCTCAGACCAGGCAATGTTTTGCCAGACATGTGTGGTCAGAGCTGCTCTAGTGGTTACTTGAGTTACTATTACCTTTCTATCAGCTTGAACCAGCCTGGCCATTCTCCTCTGACTACTAGGCATCAACAAGGCATTTTCACACAGGGAACGGCCGCTTACTGGATATTTCACTTATTCAGACCATTCTCTATAAACCCAAGAGATGGTTGTGTGTGCAAATCCCAGTAGATTGGCAGTTTCTGAAATACTTGGACCAGCTCGTATGGCACCAACAACCATGCCACATTTTAAAGTCCCATGAATCCCCTTTCTTCGCCATTCTGATGCTTGGTTTGGACTTCAGCAGGTCATCTTGACAAGGTCTACATGAATAAATGCATTGAGTTGCTGTCATGTGGATTAGCTGATTTAGATATTTGTGTGAACAAGCATTTGAACAGGAGGACCTAATAAAAGTGGCCAGTGAGAGGTTGAAATCGAGGTAATCAACTTAGACCTTGGTATTCACGTATGCAGTGCACCACGCCATGCGTTTTGTCTCTTATGTCGTTTGCTATGAGATTATTAAAGCAGTGATAGTAGGTGCACATCAAACATTGGAATGATTGTGACCAAGCAGTTGGACAGACACACTCCTTTTATTACTTTTATTAAAGTGTACCCACACTTGAATGAGGAAAAGAGTACTTCTGACCTGGCAGTCACAATGAGGTGGTATCATTATGCAGGTGTACTGCCTTTGGTAGAAAGGAGCCCCAGTAGCGTTGCTTGCCACACTTCTGCTGAATGATGACTTTCAGTCAATCAAATATTGTTGGTGTGTCAAACAGAGGATGGGGTGGCACTGTTCATAATGACACTGTTTTATCTTCTGTCCTCTGCTACGCCTTCCCGGGGTCCAGAGTTTGTCACTTTAATGGAGCCAGCACTTCTAATTAGTTTGATTTGTTGGCCCTCTCTTGAAGTGATGTTACCAGCCCATCATAGCACGGTGTAGAGTTGTGAAGGATTTAACTACTCGCGTTAACTGAACGTATTCTCCTAAGAGAGCTTTCATTGCCCCTTTTTTGTTAAATCTCATTCCTCTGTTCTGAGACCCAATCTGTCATTGACGTGGATACCCAAGTACTGATAGCCGTGGACCCACCTCTCCATCTACTCCTTGAATAGTGACTGGACTTGGAGGCTCTCTGGTGCGACAAAAGTCAATGCTCAGTTCTTTGGGTTTGCTGATCAAGAATAATTGACTCTTGGAAGTCGAGGGAACTGTATAAAATTATTATAGTTTTTAATTTCCATATCAGCAATGGAATTTAGGGACACATACTATCGGATTTCTTTTGGTTTTACATAGAACTGCCTATAGACTTATTAGGCATGCAAAGCAAAAGTCGCCATACAACTCCAAAGACCCTGCAGGAACATTTAACTGGTACATGAGTAGTGGTACACCAGTCCACCATGAAGCATTGCTTCAACAAGCATGATCAATATGGCAAGACTCATTGGGTGGGAGGAATAACTTCATACGATCATAAAAATACGCTAAATATGCTTGAGGTGTCTTGGAACAAATACTGTGGTATGATGAAACAAGAAAAGGACTCCTTGCCAGTTAAGCATGGAGTGGATCTGTTCTGCACACAGAATGGAGTCTAGAAAGTATCAACACATCCTGCAAGCTAATGTCCTATAGTTCGTGAAGCAACTGAAGCAAGAACAGAGAAAGTTGGCTGGTTATTACGAGAAAATGCACAAAATGTAATTTGATTAGACCGCCTAAACCCTTTTACATGCCCTTACAGTAAATGTAGTGTCTGCCCATTGGAATTTTTTTTTGTTCTCGTGCAGTTGTACTTTTTGTGTCTGCCTTACACAGTGAAGGTGTTCCTGGGTATAATATGCAGATTGATCAGTGGCTGCGTTTTTAGTAACACGGGACCAACATGCTGCTCACAACGGTCTGTGTTCATCGAAGTGCCGCTACCCTTCCGCTCCGTGAGATTTGCGTCCTCCTCCTGCTACTCATTTTCTTTCTGTATCTGCATGGCCTTTTCTTGCCAAAGACCTGGAAGTTAAGTTGACTGGGGATCATCTGGTGTCCCAGGGTGGTGGCAGGTGCTCTGCAGCAGATTGTCGTCCTTGTCAAAAACCATTTTCATGATTTCCAAAAGAGAAAGCATTACGCAGATTAGATTAATGGATCCCAGCTTTGGTAAAATGAGACATGCCATCTAAAGAGGCAGCCTGCACTTGCGCCAGTCACATGGACTGGAAGGAAAGAAAAGGTTGACTTCTATAAACTACAATAACTACAAAGCTAAATTATGTACAAAATGTATTTAACTTTTGTATGGCAAGCCAAATTAACATTTACAGATTTCAATGAATTTCAGAGATCTTAACATGCAGTTAAGATATTTAAAACTCTTCAATTTGAGTTACTTTTATATAAATGAATCCGCAGCATCTGTGATTCGTGCAAATCGGTACTGCAAGTGAACTATGATACTTCGTGTGATGAGAGAAGTCGCAAAACCAACCAATGTAAATCTGTTTTAGTTCTCTCGTGAAAAGCGGACGGACACAGACAGATGTTGGATTTTATTGAGATAAGCAGGGGTGTCCAGCTCCAGGCCTGGTGGGCCACAGTGGCTGCAGGTTTTCATTCTCACCCTTCTCCTAATCAGTGATCAGTTTTCACTGCTAATTAACTTCTTCTTTTTAATGGCCCTATTTTTAAGGATTCAGTCCTCTGAATTGATTCTCTTCTTCATTAAATGGCAGCCAACAGATGACCAGCTAAACAACTTCAAACTTCAGCCAGCTTCTTAATGAGAAGACAGTTTTGTTTTGTTTGTTTAACTTGTTTAATTCTACGACGACTTCTGCCATTGCAGACATTTTCAAAACTGATCTTCTGTTATTTTCCAAAAACTCAAGTCAAAATGCTTTGGTAACCTGAGCAGATCAACTTTATTGCGACCTTCACTTTTCTTTATTTCCACATCTTGTGTGATGAGCGCAAGTTAATTAAGGCAGGTGAACAATGTCGGTCCTCAAGGACAGTGGGCTCCAGCTCCATTCCCGGAGGACCACTGTAGCTGCAGGTTTTCATTCTAACCCTTTAATTAGTGACATGTTTTTGCTGCTAATTAACTTCTTTTGAATTAATTTTAATTGTTCTTGAAGACTCAGAACCCTTAATTGTTTTTTTTTTTTTCCTGAATTAGCATCCAAACAAAATGCTGGTCCTGTTTTGGCTCATTTTGTATCTCCGTAAACTGTGTTGATCATACAATATCTGAAAATAAAGAAAAGGTGAAGGTTTCAGGAATGCAGATCTGCTCCTTTCCACAAAACATTTAATGGAGCTCTTAGAAAAGATATCCAGTAATTTCAGAAATGTCTGCTATTGCACAATGAGAGGAGCAACAAGCCATGGAATTAAAGAACAGGGGGTGTAATTAACAACAAGAATAGACGCCTAATGAAGCAACTGGTGGGAGTGAAATTGGTTGGAGTTTGAGGCCCTGACTTAAGTAGGTCTTCGGTTGGCTCATTCTCTTAACATTTCATTTCTGTTTAAGGAAAGAAATGAAATGTTTGTTCCTCTGCTTTTTAAAAGGAAGCAATTCAATTAAATTAAAATTAATTCACAAGAAGTTGATTAGCAGCACAAACGGGACACTCATTTAAAAAAGGGTTAGAATGAAAACCTGCAGCCACGGTGGTCCTCCTTGCTATTAGAAAGCAATTGTGAAAAATTGTAGTCCTCTTACCTTGACTCACTCTCCTATGTTTTTTAATTTTGCGGTTTTATTTATTTATTTATTTATTTTATAGAGCCTACAAGTCCAAAGAAAAGAAGTTTAGAAGGAGCGACAGCAGAGGAAGCTGGTGAACCAAAAACGAAACAAATGAAGACACAAAATGGTTCTGAAAACAAGTGATGAAGCGGTACTTATTTCATTTAATTGTATATTAACTGCATTCTTTTATTTTAAACAAAAGCGTATGAAATCCACTTCAATGTCAACCTGAGGAGGAGGAAAAGAAAAAAACCGATGTTAGGCACGCAGCAGTAATCGAGGACAGCGGTAGTTCATATTCGATGGTATAAATGCAGCATTTCAACCCACACTTCGTCTTCCAAGTGCCTAATTCAGAAATCACTTCTACACGTTTATCTCAGTTGACAGATTTGAAGTTGGTTTGGGATATTCACTATTTTGGTTTTTATTATTTTTTGAAGATTTTTTTTTTATTTTTTAGCCTATCTGGATGTACTGTACAGATCATTCTAATTTGAGGATTGATGGCTTGTAATTTTATTAAATTTAAAAACAAAAAAAAAACTTACCGAGGTTTTCTTGTGGAATTTGTAGGAGGCTGGTAAATCATATTTCAGCTCTATTAGGCAAAAAATAATAAATAGAAAATAAAGACGCTTGCCTAGCTGCACTCTACTTCACCTGCAAATTGAATTAAAGAATTAATCTCTTCTCTCAAGGATGTTCCTAGCAATTGCTACTACATGTATTCTAAAGGCTACTTCTGTCACACCAATCATCATTTATAGATATTGAAATGTAAGTTTATTACCTGCTATTACTTCCATTTTTACATTCCAGTCATCTGCTTTTTTCTGTATATGCTTTTAAAGAAAAAAATAAATAAAAATTAACTCTTGCCGAGACAGAAACCTAAAGCATTTTTATGCCGTCTTGTCCGTTACCTGGTAAGTCTCTTGTACAAACTCAAGTGGCATGTGGAATACACTTAGTTCAGGAGGTATGGTGGCACAGGACTTAGTGACATTCACTGTGTGTGACTCTCAAGCCAGTTTGACTATCATAGATATCTGAAAATTCTATTCGGATATCAATTTCATGTCTTAAGATATTTGAAAAGAAGCAAAGACCCATTTTAAGAGGACATGAACTTAAGAGCTCTAGAATATTTTGGATCTCTCAAGCGGTGAATCTGGTGCCTAAAAGACTGAGCCCGAGAAACAATTTAGCATCGGAGTGTTACATCTGGAGCTAACTAGAGCACTTCCCAGCAAGGTGGTGGTGGCATCTTCAGGCTGTGGGTTTGGGGCCTGAGAGACGACAACGCAAAAGGAAAAGTTAAATGGAGCAAAGTACTTTGAGGTCTTCAATTAAAAACCTGCTCCAGAGTGTTCTGGCCTAAAAGTCCAAGCAAAGGGAACACAGGAGTGGCTTAAAGACACCTCTATGAATGCTCTTAAAGGGCCCAGACATAAACCCAGTTGAACAGCTGCAGAGAGACCTGAAAACTGCTGTGCACTGCCAGTCTCCACCCAACATAAGAGTGGGGAAGAATGGCAGAAAATCGCCAAAGCTTGTTACGTTCAACCAATGAAGGCTTCAGCGAAGTACAGAGTAAAGGGTCTGAATACTTGTGTCGATGGGGATATTTCAGTTATCCTTAATTTGCTTGTGTCCATCGGTGCTTGATATGAACAACGGTTGCCACAACAATAGTGAGGAATCACAGTTCCTGGCAGAATTTTGGTCTTAGGCTAATCTTCAATATGACCAGTTATCGACTGTGGTATTTGACTGTTTATTCGGTGCATACTTTTGTTACTCACCAAAACTATTATGATACTACTGTTTTACACCTCCACTTTCCTTCATTTCAACGTGAGCCTCCCAATAAAATGAAAAGGCACATACAGCCTACCTGTGACCAACAGAAACGGTCCCACCAGCCTACATACTCACACCAACACACAGAACCGGAAACATCAACATCACGCCAGACCAACCAGCACAGGCAAGATGCCTTAGAACAACAAACCACAGATTGACATTATCCGAAGATCAGCGGCAGCAAATCTCGCACCTAGACAGTGAACGAAAAATGACTTGCACAACCTTTCTTAAGAGCAGCGGCAAACTGCCAGATAACAACCATTACAACGGAAAAACTACAGGGAGTCCATAACCCTGACAACTCAAAACAAGATATTCCCTTTATATTACGGCGTAGGCAATTCCCCGTTCGTTTAGCATATTGTTTGATTATCACCAAGTCACGACGACAAACATTTAATAAGGTCAGAGTTTATTTGTCAGGCCCAAGTCACTACTTGTTAAAATAACCTCCTTTCTTACGTAACGTGCGATGTTCTCTCCCTCATCATTATTTCATCAACGCTTTTATTCTTGCTAAATTTTTGCAAGCACGATTTACTACTTTATTTTTAATTTGCAAGAAATTCTAGAATGCTGTTTCCACTTTCTCATTCTGGGTATTGTGTGTTGCATGATGAGAGGAAAAAAATGAATTTACCGTATACTGTATACTCTCGTATAAGTCGGGTCTTGAAACCCGAAAAATCGATCATAAAATCAGACCCCGCCTTGTACGTCCGTTCAGAAATATGACACTTCTTGCCTCCTCCAATCTCACATCAGTTTCTCGGATGCATTGAATTTTGTTGCAGCAGCTCAGTTACCGATTTCTTTCGCTACTTCAATGACATTTAATTTAAAACCAGCTTCATATTTTCTTCTCATCGAATGCTTCATCGTAGATAAGGGATGCTCTTACAATAAAGGTGTATGAGATACAAAAATCACAAAACGGTGCAAACGTCGTTTCAGAATAGTTTGGGTATTACCGTATGGTCACGTAGGCACAATACATAGAAAACAAAAGGCCGTGTGCTCCGTGGTTACTCTCTCAGGTGGGCGTTGGCACATTGTAAACTCTTGGACCAATAGCGTGAGTTTCCTGCATTTGACTTACATGACTGACATTATAAAATACCGGAAATTATACGATAAAATCAAGCCCCGACTTATCTGCGGGAGAACTTAAACACGAGTATATACGGTAAGTGATTTTAGCACAAGGCTCCAACATAGTGTGAAAATAGAAAGGGTCTGAATAATTTCTGAATCCACCATATTTAGATACAACTCCCATGTTTTGCCACTTTCCTACACATACTTTAACTTAATAGTTTGTAAAAATATCTGACAACTTAATGAAATTAGAAAGTTCTATACCTCTCGTGTTGATGATTTGTGAAGGGAATACACGGCCGTCTGAGACATACTTAAAGCCATCTTGAGAAACTGCATGTCCATACCTGTAGTGTGAACATAAATTTAAAAGAACATTCACAAATGGTACACGATGTGATGATACAGACGAGAACAAGTTAAAAAAAGAACCCACAATTATCCCTGAAATGGACAAAAGTAAATGGCACCCATCAGTTTATTCCATATTGTAACATAAATCAGACTTTACGTTTGAGTTTTGATTCAATATTTCCAATAACGACACAAATGAAAATGGCCCAGACAAAAATGATGGGACTGTTAACGTAATATTTTGTTGCCTAACCCTAACCCTAATTTTGTTTGGCCCACTCTTAATGATCAAACTGCTCAAAGTGGTGTCAGGTTTGAAGGGGTCTTTTCTAGACTGCATGTTTCAGTTCTTTCCATAGACGTTCAATAGAATTCAAGTCAGAGTTCACAGAAGGCCACTTCAGAACAGTCCAATGTTTTGTTCTTCTTCATTCTTGGGGGGCTTTTACTTGTGTGTTTTGGATTGTCATCCTGCTGGAGGGTACATGGCCTGCAACTGAGACACAGCACACTGACACTGAACAGTATGATTCACTCCAGAATGTCTTGATAAGTCTTGAGATTTCATTGTTCTCTGCACAGACTCAGCAAAGCAGCCCCAAAACATAAGCGAGCCTCCTCCATGTTTCACAGCAGCTGTGGTGTTCTTCTCTATGAAAACTTCATTTTTTCGTCTGTGGACATGGAGCTGATGTGACTTGCCAAAAAGCTCCATTTATATATCTTCGGTCCAAAGGACATTCTCCCAGAATCATTGTGGCTTGTCAATATGCGTTTGAGCAAATTACAGTCTGGCTTTTTGATGTGGAGTTCTCCTGGGCCTTCTTCCATTGAGCCTACAGTCACCCAAAAAGCGACAGATGGTGCGATCAGACACTGATGGACCCTGACATAGGAGTTCAGCTTGTATTGCTTTGGAAGTCATTCTTGTCTTTTTGTCTGTCATCCTCACTGTCCATCTGTCTATTCTGGGGTTGATTTTCCTCTTGTGGTCATGTCCAGGGAGGTTGGCTACAGTCCCATGGACCTTCAACTTCTTCATAATATTTGCAAGTGTTGTCACAGGCACATCAAGCTGCTTGGAGATGGTGGTCTTGTAGCCTTTTCCTTTTAGATGCTTGTCTATCATTTTCTTTTTGATCTCCTCAGACGACGCTCTCCTTTGCTTTCTCTGGTCCATGTTGAGTGTGGGACACACAATGACACCAAAGAGCAGAGCAACGATTTGAATCGGCTGAATGACTGATTGCACGGTTGGAGATATGTGTGATACGAAAATCGAGAAAATAGCAAGTTTAAAAAAAAAACACTTGATCTCGATTGCTTTTCTTTACTCGATGACAAATGAAAGACTTGCAGGTATACAGGAGACGACTGCTTGTCATTACTTCAGTTTCTCAACACGTTGGTCGACATCTGTGCTACTCCATTATAGAATCGACTGCTGGTATTTTAAAGGGTCAGTTTGTTCTCCATCTTACCTGCCCCAATGTATAGTAACAGATAATTAAAGCAAACAAGGGGCACAACAAAGGCTCGGAATGCTTCAAAGAATGAGAGATTTCAGTTGTTGAATTTTTTTTTTATTTTTTATTTTAAGAATTTTGCAAACATTTCTGGAAAAAATGTTTTCACTTTGTGATGGGTTACTGAATGAAGATTGATAGGCAAAAATGAAATATGTATCTATTATATAAAAAAATTTTGGGTCGAGGCGTGATCATCTCAGAGAGACACTTTGACGTCACACGAGACTAGACATTACAACCTTAGGAAGCAAGACCCACAAGACGATGACTTTTGCATGTCACGACCAACTTACAAACAATTTAAAACAAGTTCACGGACACACACTTCATGTCTTCCCAGCTCTTAAAAATGTTAAGACATTCTAGATGGCACGTGGATGACTAAGTGAAGAAGAAAGAGCAGCGTGTCGAAAAGAGACACAAAAGCCTTGGAGAGAAAATTGGGCAAAAAATGATGCACAAAAGAACAATAATAATCTACGTGCAAATTCAGAAAATAAGGAAATAATCAGCTCAGACGTCCCACAAGAGACATTTTGATGTCCCGCAAGACAAAGCAGTGAGACAAAAGGACAGCTGCTGTACAGGCTTTTAAATGATCGATGCGCAGTGCGACAAGCAGAACATGCAGCTCGCCAGCAGCTGTTCCGACAGCATCTCCTTAGATAGATACTTTATTAATCCCAAGGGGAAATTCACATACTGCAGCAGCAGTATACTAATGAAAAATATTAAAGAGTGATAACAATGCAGATATACAGACAGACAATAACTTTGAATAATGTTAACGTTTACCCCCCCCCCCCCCGGGTGGAATTGAAGAGTCGCATAGTGTGGGGAAGGAACGATCTCCTCAGTCTGTTAGTGGAGCAGGACGGTGACAGCAGTCTGTCGCTGAAGCTGCTCCTCTGTCTGGAGATGACACTGTTTAGTGGATGCAGTGGATTCTCCATGATTGACAGGAGTTTGCAGATGTTGAAGGACTCCAGCCTTCTAAGGAAGTATAGTCGTATAGTGTGTGTTCAACATCCCCCACGTTATATGTTCCGCAAAAAAGACATTTAACCACGCGATTTACACGCTGCCTTTCTTTGCATTTGTATATCAAGATGCAATTCAAATGCCTGAAATTGGAATGTGCCGGTCAACAAAAACTTTACCATATGGACAGAAAAATCACAAGTGAGTAACATTTCAGTTTATTTCTCAGGTGCCAGCTTTTTGTTGACAGTAATTCACCTGCCACTTCGCACACGAAGTATACGAAGTACAGAGAAAGTATACGAATCATGAAAAAAATTCGACCTCGACATTTTGATGAAACTTGACTCTTTAGACCTCTACTGAGTCCGAAAATACCGTTTTTTGGAATTGTGTGTGTGTAAACACGGTAACGCAAAACACAACTAGATAGATGGATGAAATTTGGCGTGTGGTTGTTACACCAGAATTGTAGATCTTTATTAGCTTTTGGGCCAAATCCATTAACCAGAAGTGGTACTTCACCTGAACACATACTCGATTTTTTTTATTCATGCAGCAGCAGAGTCCGATTTATTCAACTTTACTTTTATAATAATTGTTCAATATATTATTAATTTGATTTGTTGTTGATGGTTCTGTAATGTGCATAATATAATCATTGTCTTGCGGTTTACTCCTCAAATATCCATCCCCATATCTGAGTACACGAGAAAGTCGATTTTTGAAAATAAAACGACACTGATCGAGAGATTGACAAGGTCATCATACAAGATCAACATACTTTATTGTTGCTGACCAATCACTTTTGCTTTAAAAATGTCGTTTAACAACAAAGTGATACAAACCTTGTAAAATTCCTGAGTTGGCAATGTCTCTACTGAACTACAGGTAGGTAGGCGAAGAGAGTCTGCCAAGTGATGAAAAGATAAATATACTATATATATTGTGAAAATAATCCAATAGCAGAATTATGTTTTAAAATATCTGTCCCCATTTTTTCAATGTTTCTCTCTCTCTCTCTCAAAACAGATAGTTGAAATATCACATTCTTTTTGTTCTTAACATCAGCCATATCATACATATCGCATACCAGGGATTTTTCCTGCCTTACATCCAAACCTGCTGTGGTTGTTTCCTGTTTCCTGTGATGCTGCTCTGGACAAACAGATTTTGATAATGTATATATTGTTCGTAATCTCAGATGCTGTCTGTGTCATTTTGTGCCTGTCCATACTCTTATTACCTGCTCTTGCTCTGCTCATTATGGGTTTACTGTTCTTATGGTGGGCTATTGAAATCTCACTGCCCTTAACCTTCATACTACATGCTTGTTTTTCTTTGTTTCCCTCAATACTGCTAGGTGGGGTCTGCACACTCATTTAAGCCTAAGAGCCCTGTTCTTCCTAAGCCCCCATGATTTTCATGGTCACACCTGTCAGAACACAGTAGAATCTCTTTTCTTACTTTTTTTTTATATCTTTTCAGGCCTGCAGGTGCAAAATTTTGTCTATAAATTGTTTGTGCCTGAGATGGAATCAAAGATCAATATGGCTGGTAGAAAATAACAAAGCCCAGTGTTTTGAGATTTTTGAATGAAATATTGAAGGCATTCATTATAAGCACATTGTCGTTGGAGCAGGATATGTGGTGTGCTGTAGACATTTAGAGTAAAAAACCCTTGCACCTTAAAATTCACCTAAATTTCATTACAAATTGGCCAAAGAAAAAAAGTGCTAACAATCAGCGGAGATTTGTTCAGCACAAATGATATAAAAATATTTTAAAAATTATAAAATTGTGTAAAATTATTCATATTCAGTACCTGGTTTTGATTATCTGCGGTGGGTTGGCACCCTGCCTGGGATTGGTTCCTGCCTTGTGCCCTGTGTTGGCTGGGATTGGCTCCAGCAGACCCCCGTGACCCTGTGTTCGGATTCAGCGGGTTGGATAATGGATGGATGGATGGTTTTGATTATGCTTGTTCTTATCAGACAAAAACAAAACTGAACAGTAAAGTGTGTTGTGTAGTGTAGTAAGCTTCCACTAACATTAAACTCAAATTATATCCAAACCCGTTAAGTGTACAGTTCTGTCTCATTGTGACACAAAAACTAAACTCCATAGTAGCTCTTTAACCGTACCATAATTACTAAAACTAAGAATGAAACTAATATATATAAAAATAAAATAGAAATGTCATTGTAAAATAAAAACTAAAAATACATGATGAAGGAAAACTAAAACTAAACTGAATTTCCAAGTAAGGTCAGAAAAAATATTGAAATAAAAACTAACATAAAAAGGCAAAACTAGAATAACCTTGCTGAGGTGTCACCTGTTGGATGGCTCCACTCGGGTCCTAATCTAAGGTCCTGAGTTGGTTTGTCACATGGTGGGTGCGGTGATGCGCTGTATCAGCGACTGCTCCCAACCTCTCTCTCTACAGGTGAGATGTAAAACCGAGGTCCTGACTCTCTGTGGCCATTAAAGATCCCTGTAGTATAAAATGAGATCCGTGGCTGATCGGCACCTTTTTAAATAAATAATCGCCACACTTGCGCCTTGTTGGGTAGCATGGCAAGAGCGGTTCCAGGGCGTGATGTGGGAGTGGGTGGTTCTACACGAAGTGCACAGATGTAGGATCGTCCGTGACCCTAATTGCTGCCAGGAGCTGCTTATCGTCACTGCTGTGCCACGTTCCTATTCTAAAAAGGGAAGATCGAGTGCAAGGAGAAAAACAGGAAAAAGGGATGGAGAAAAAAAAATGGAGAAGGAAAAAGAGAAAAGGGCTGATCGGGGTGGGAAAATGGAGAAAGGGAAAAAGAAAGGCTGATCGGAGAAGAAAGGAGGTGAAAAGAATGAGAGAGAAAAGGCGCGAGGGTGAGATCAGGTGCAAGTGTGTTCACAGTAGGTGGATAAGGCAGACAGCCGGGAGGAAGTCCCTTCACAGTGCATGAACGGCGCCTCCTGGGGGGCTGATGGCCACCCCAGCTTAGTGACCCTGGATAGCTGGAGTGGCCAAGACGCTGCTCAGTTGTAGCAACTCACCGCAGAGAGGCAGCGCGGCTGCAGGGGAAGTAGAGGCTGACGGGGGCGTTTTGCTGGTGGTACCATGGACCACAGAGAAGCAAGCCTGGCAGCAGGAGTAGGTGACTCGATGAGGTGCCCTGCTTGGAGCCAGAGAGGGCTAAAAGGGGGCTGGGGCTGAGGAGCAATATGGAAGGTGTGCTAAGCTGTCGGATTGGCACCAACTTAGCTGCAAGGACTCGCATTGGGTTAAGCTAAGGAGACGCCAGGTTTTAAAGGACTGCACCGGGGCTCAAAGTTTCAAGGACAGTTTCCTGCCCTCGGGTTTTTAACTTCATTTTAATGGATTATTTATTTGATTATTTTAACCTCCTCACACTTTTTTTTTATTATTGTCTTTACACTGCTCCCTTTGGACACTTTTTTTGTTTTTTTTTAATAAAAGCACTGAACACTTTTGCACCTTCCCTTTGCTTCATGTGGTGTTCTCATTTGCACAGCTCATCATGACCATCGATGGTGTTGGGTTCAAAAGGTTCCCAAATGAGAAGAGGGAACATGAAGCTGGACCCGCAGCGTCACAATCCCTGGGTACCTTCGTAAAAAGTAGGGTGTATCCCAATGTCCTGGCTAAACTGCCCACCACGGCCTAGTCATTCTTACCCCTAATCTACTGTCTCTATTTGGCTAACTCTCTCTCACCCCTTCACCGCCTAACAGCTAATGTGTGGGGAGCATACTGGTGCAATAATGGCTGCCGTCGCATCATCCAGGTGGGTGCTGCACATCAGTGGTAGCTGAAGTAGCTCCCCAATCACTGTGTAAAGTGTGTTGAGTAGTGAGAAAAGTGCTATATTAATGTAAAGAATTATTATTACTATACTAGGGGGCTTCACCCCCACTCACTTCGCTCGCCCACCCCAGCATGCGCTATGCACCAACCACTTCGCGTCTCTGCCGCTCACATTGTGAAGAGAGGGGCTGAACGCACCCCAAGGAGACGCGGTCGCTCCTCCGACACCCCCTCTTAAACGGCGATACTTTTTGGTCGATCAGCTGCTGCTGCCGTGTCGTGTCATCTGCATTTCGTGCTGAGCACTTCTGTCATATCACCTACGTCCATATATCTGATCTCTTTTCGTTTTTACCTTTTTGTCAATATCGTATTGAATTTTGATTCTGTGTTTGGAATTGCATCGTGACAACGCAGCGTATAAACTGTCCGTGAGTGAATATCGTTTCTTTCTCTCTACAATAAATGTGTCTGACATAACCACGCAGGACTTTTCCAAATCTCTTGTCTTACGGGGCTTCCGGCCCCGGGCGTGGTTACATCGCTTGGCACGAAGGCTCATCTTGTGGGACGTGAAAGTGTCTCTGACACAATCATGTCTCGTCTCCTTCCAAGATTTTTTTTATAATAGAGAGACTAGCTACTGTGTCTAATGTCAGAATAAGCTCTGGCATTCTGCAGCCATACTGTGAAAAGGGTCAGTTTAGAAGAGAGCTGATTTGACAGGTCCTTTTAATATAAAACACATACATTGTTGTACTAACCTTTATTGTGCTTGGTTCCAAATGGGGGATTCATTATTACAGTGTCAAACTTGTTTGAGAATCTCTCTGGTACGAGTGCACAAACATCACACTGGATAGTGTCTGTATTTTTAAGGTCAAATTCTTCAATGTTCCTGCTACATATCTCTAGGGCATCCTCATCGATATCGAATCCCACACAGAGTCTGATTAAGAGAAGAGGACAACTGGTCGTTATTTAATAAACACTGGTGAAATTAAAAAAAAAACATATGCCATACAGATATTTTCTATCATTTTCCTTTTTATATGAACAAAGAACCTGCTTCAAAATATTTTTAAAAATTACAGATGGTAATGGATGGCATACAGGAACTGGCATCTGGGCCGGGACTGTACAAGTGTCCTTACCCGGTCAGGAGGCCAGTATAATGAAATTTATTCTGGATCATTTTTTTTCCTCAATACATTAAGTGGAAGGTCCCTAGTTTAGGATTCCCAACTCAAACAGGGCATCATGGGACTTGTAGTCCTGTGGGGCAGCTCTGTTGGGTTCCATGGGTGCCACCAGGTGGAGTTGAAGGGATTCACAATCTCTACTTTTTGGAACTTCCAATAGACCCAGAAGTACTATGATTGGGCTACATGCTGGCACCAGAAGTACTCCCGGGTCCAAGATAAAAGGAGTCGTTTGACTTCATCCAGGGAGCCAGAGTCGGGAGGAAGCAGATGAAGCCTGCCTGGAGAAGCGGTGGAGAGGGAAAAGAAGAGTCTTAAGAATTGTATTATTTGTAGTTTGTGCCTTTTAAAACATTTAGTTGAAGTTATTTAAAAGATTAAAAACTTTCAGTTAAAATTAGGTCTTGTGTCTGGAGTTTGAGGGGCTGCAACACCCCCTGGTGGTCACAAGACACAATGATTTATAGGCCGGGAACTAAACCAGAGTAGCAAGATTCAAAACTAGCATACGTATAATCTAGTCAGTCACTTTTAAACCAGGTAAATTTAATTTTAAAAAATCTCAAATGAAACTAGCTTTGAGGAAAACGTTTTAATAGGACTTTACCATCCTGCTTTTTTATAGTTTGTGACTAGTAAAACATAACTATGTGAAAAGCACAGCGAGATGCAGCGCCTATAAAGAGTATTCACCCCCTTGGAGGTTTTATTGTTATACAGTATTGAATCTCAGTGGATTTAATTTGCCATTTTTGACCCTGATGAACAGAAAAAGACTCTTTAATACCAGTGAAAACAAATCTCTGCAAAGTGGGCTACACTAAATGGGGCGGGTGATATAAGCAAAATTCTAGATCTTGATAATTACAGCATTTTGAATAAACAGTGTATATCATAGTATAGACCTAAAAATGTTTAAAATTAAGTCCTACAGAGGTAATTTATATAAAAACAGTTACTTGAGTCTTTTTTTAAACAACACTAAACAAGAATTATTTTAATTTTATTTGAACAGTCATGTAAACTACAATTAAACAAATCAGAGAGCAAATTTACCAAATACAGTAATAAATACCGTATTTTCAACAGTGCAAAAATCTCTTAAATAAAAAAGTGCACAAGGTGCCACCTTCCACGTAATGTTTTCACTCCACTTGGAATACAAAGTTCATAGCCAGTATCAAAGTGTACCAAGCGTATTAGAGAAGCAAAGCTTTCAGTTTACAAAGTACTCGGCCAGAATCAGTTTGATGCGGGGAACGGAGAACATGCGAAGTGGCACATTGTGGACAGAACAAGCCGCGTCAGAGGACAGAGCTCAGCACACGTCAAATCAATGCTAGCTGTGTACTTTGTATTCCAAGGTGTGTGAAAACAACACAATGCACAGACAGCACACCCGACAGTGTATGCAAAGGCAACAGTAAAGTTTTGGCTTTCTTTGCTTGTGTACGCATCTGCCGTAAAAAACGTTTGTGTCATTCAATGCCTGGGCAAGCATTTCAATATAACCGTACTCAGTCAGTCAGTCAGTCAGTCATTATCCAACCCACTATATCCTAACACAGGGTCACGGGGGTCTGTTGGAGCCAATCCCAGGCAATACAGGGCACAAGCCAGGAACAAATCCCAGGCAGGGTGCCAGCCCACCGCAGGACACACACACACCAAGCACACACTAGGGACAATTTAGAATAGGCAATGTACCTAACCTGCATGTCTTTGGACTGTGGGAGGAAACCCATGCAGACACGGGGAGAACACGCAAACTCCACGCAGGGAGGACCCGGGAAGCGAACCCGGGTCTCCTTACTGCAAGGCAACAGCGCTACCACTGCGCCTCCCCAATTTTTTTTTAAACTTGATGTATTCTCGATTTTCGTATCGCACATCTCTCCAATCATGCAATCAGTCATTCAGCCAATTCAAATTGTTGCTCTGCTCTTTGGTGTCATTGTGTGTCCCACACTCAACATCCTTCCATTATCCAACCTGCTATATCCTAACTACAGGGTCACAGGGGTCTGCTGGAACCAATCCCAGCCAACACAGGGAGCAAGGCAGGAACAAACCCCGGGCAGGGCACCAGCCCACTGCAAGACACACACACACCCACACACTGGGGACAATTTAGGATTGCCAATGCACCTAATCTGCATGTCTTTGGACTGTGGGAGGAAACTGGAGCTATAGCTGTACTCAAATCATATATTTTTTTTTTTTATCTACAAGGCACCTAATTTGCGGTCAAGTACCATGTTCCAAGGGTTCTTACATGTTCAGAAAGAAAGCCCACTGTTCATTCTTGCATTTGCATACATTGCTGGGTCTGCAGAAGTGTTGTGATTTGTACACACGGCCCGCTCACCCACAATGTGCCATCTTGTGTGTTCTCCTTTCTCTGTGTCAATTTGAGGCTCACAGTGTAAAAAAACACTGCAATGCAACTTCATTTGAGTCGTCATACATATTTTAGCTAACTGAAATAACTAGAGCACTGATAGTTTTCAGATTAGTGTATGATCTTTATTTTATTACATTTACTGAAAAGGAGCTACAGCAATCCCTCGCTATATCGCACTTCGACTTTCGCGGCTTCACTCTATCGTGGATTTTATATGTAAGCATATCTAAAAATATATTGCGGATTTTTCACTGCTTCGCGGGTTTCTGCGGACAATGGGTCTTTTTACTTCTGGTACATGCTTCCTCAGTTGGTTTGCCCAGTTGATTTCATACAAGGGACGCTATTGGCAGATGACTGAGAAGCTACCTAATCAGAGCACACAGTTAAGTTCCTGTGTGCTGATTGGCTCAGCGACGGAGTGCTACATTAACCAGGAAGTCTCATCTCACTCATTCAGCATTAACATGCTCCTGCTCCTGCTTCAGGGGCCGTGTCCAAGTGTCAACAGAAGATGCAAATGATTGCAGAAAAGGTAAAAGTTTTGGATATGTTGAAGGAAGGGAACAGCTACAACGTTGCAGGACACCATTACGGCATCAATGAGTCCACGATTCTTTTTATTTAAAAAGGAGGAAAAGCATATAAGATCTACAGCCGCAGTGTCCTTTAACCAGGGCGCAAAACGAGTTGCAAGTGGACGTGATAAGGCAGTAGTCTGGATGGAATCTGCTTTAGGGATTTGGATTGAAGAGTGCTGGAAGAAGAACAACGGCGGTGCTACACAGTCACCTGAAGAGGCTCCTTTAGAAGAGCTGTAATGCTCTCCTTTGTTGTGCAGTAAAATTAAACTCATCGTTATCGAACAAGTCGTCATGTCATTGTTGGTGAGTAACCATAATTAATTATCTACGTACAGTACTTATTACATGTACATAGTTTAGTGTCACTGTACACACATTTTACTGTATACAATTTTTCTTGCATTGTACGTATTTATTGATGGTGGCCTGTCTGTCGTAATGGCTGTAACATATGTGATATCGGAGACGCTCAATATCTTTAAAATAATATTTAGGTTTTACTGTATATAAACTGTGTTTACATACATAATTTCAACGAATCTTACCTAATATCTAAGAGAATACAAAGGGTTTATGCTGTATAATTGTGCGGGAAATGTTTATAATAGTGTGGGAGAGTTTATAAGGGCTTAAAATATATAAAAAGAACCATATGAACATATGGTTTCTACTTCGCGGATTTTCACCTTTGGAGGAGGGATTACTGTACTATATATTTAAGAACTGCCAACTAAACGTGAACTGCATGTGTTTAAGGATTTGGGTGGAAAACCTAATCATTATGAACCGATTTCAATATACATTTACTCACCCGGCACCTAATACAGCAGCTCCAACACTAAGAACTCCACAACCGCAACCCAAATCGGCCACCAGTTTATCTTCAATATCATCAAAGGAATTGTGAATTGTGTAAAGCATACAAGCTGCAAAACAGGAATGAGAGAAGGAATTACTGGCTTAAAACATAGTTTACGAAGCCAGAACACATTTCAAATATTGTTTGGTTGAATTACGTCACAATCATAAGTCATAGTTTGTATAGCAATGCAAAGATAAGAGGGCACTGAAGACTGACCACCTGAAAACACCTTCATAGGAGGAGGTTCTAAAAAAAATTTAATCTAATCTAATAGAGGCCTTAAACAGATGCGTGAACCCACCAAGTGATCTCACACTATAGCACCCTGGGATTGAATACCACACTTATTTGGTGTCTGTCTGGGGTCTGCATGTTCCCCTTGTGTCTTTGTGAGTTCTTCTCCCAGCATTCCACTTTTCCTTCTATAATACAAATGCACATGTATTACATTTACTTACAGTGCATCTGGAAAGTATTCACAGCGCATCACTTTTTCCACATTTTGTTATGTTACAGCCTTATTCCAAAATGGATTAAATTCATTTTTTCCCTCAGAATTCTACACACAACACCCCATAATGACAACATGAAAAAAGTTTACTTGAGGTTTTTGCAAATTTATTAAAAAATAATAATAATAATAAATAATAGATTTTTCCTCCAGGACATTCCTGTATTTTGCTGGATTCATTTTACTGTAACAAGGTCTCCAGGGCCTGGTTGAGCAACATTATAACAAAATGCTGCCACCACCATTCTGCAGGTTAAGTGCGATGTGTTTTTGATAATGTGCAGTGTAACACGCTGTTTAGTCTGATGGTCTCATTTCGCCACAGAATCTTCTCCCAGCTGACTCCCATGTGTCCAGATGTTCTGTGTGTTGTCTTGTCTTTGCCACATTCCTATCAAGCTGTGACACAATTGTTGTCTACACACTCTTTCCAACCTCAGTCCACTGCAGTTTGTCACTCCCTCCGAGTTTATCAGAGATCTGTGGTCGGCTTCCCTCACCTTTTTTTTTTTTTACACCACGGCACCATTTATGTGAACGGCCTGCTCTGTGCAGATTTCTTAATGACCGATGTAGAAGGAAGATCAGAATAACCTGAGGAATACCATACAAGAGCACGGAGAGCGCGTTCATACCGACAATGGCCAGGCGTGGAATTCGAAACCAAGATGGGAGCTCCGTAAGGCATCGGCACTACCCACTACGTACCCCCAATCATTTTCTTCTAAATGCAAGCAATCGTCGCCTGTACGTTTCCTTGTCTGTTCACATCACTTATTCCCAAATGAATTATTGTTCTGTAACGCAGTTTGCAAAATTGCTGTTAAAAACAAAACCTGAAGAGAGTGACAGATAGGAAGAAAACAATCCTGATCGTACCTGCGATGTGAGGTCTCGTCGGATACTGTTCTAGCAGCAATTTAGGCTTTTCAAAAACATCGACTTGCTGAAGGCAGCTCTCCAGCTCTTTCCGCTTCATTCTTCGTACTTTCAATCTTCTCGCACACCAAAATTGGAGCTGTTTACATCAGACGTCATTAATAGCAAATCGGACGGTCTCTGTATGCTCGCTTACTCCAGCGAATAGACCTGGCAACAGCGTGACTCTCCATGGAGCACCAAACGTCTTCCGAAGAGAAACAAAAGTCTGCAAATGAACGTTCCGAGTGGCTGTCGCTATATTAACTTTATGCAAATGAAAGTTCCGAGTGGCTGTCGCTATATTAACGTTACGTCTCTCTTCTGTTTTCACCGTAACCTGAGGTGCGTTAATGCCACCCAGTGAGCTGGCCTTAGTAGCAAAGATGACACAAATACCTCAAGATACGCACATACCGAAAAGAAAAATTAAAGTGTCAAGGTATTGACATAATGAACACTTTTTAAATTTCTACACAAGGCTAGATTAAGACCCTCAAAGCCATTTTTTATTTTATTTTTTCTACACCACGGGACAAGATCGTTTTAAAAGACCATCCAGTTGTTTTATTGTTTTTGCGACAAGGTGATACATGTACGAGCTCATAAAAGTGACTTACACGCTGTAAAAATTACCATGATTTAATCGGTGAAATGACTGACAGCTGAGCTGCAAATCATTTCACAATCAAAAAACTGTCTGAATCATAAACCAGTAAAAAGTTTGTATCAGTAAAATTAGTACAATTAGTGTAATCAAGAATTAAAATTCTATCGTCATTAACATTAAAGTGAACTGTTTCGTTTACCTGTTAATATACATATTACAGTTATCCACCTTAGATAGATAGAACTCTATTTGTCCCCAGGGGGATATTTGGCTTTTTACTGCACTATATAATAGATAGATAGATAGATAGATAGATAGATAGATAGATAGATAGATAGATAGATAGATAGATAGATAGATAGATATGAAAGGCACTATATAATAGATAGATAGATAGATAGATAGATAGATAGATAGATAGATAGATAGATAGATAGATAGATAGATAGATAGATAGATGTGAAATGCACTATTAGATAGATAGATAGATCTGAAATGCACATTATGACAGATAGATAGATAAATAGATAGGAAAGGCACTATATAATAGATAGACAGATAGATAGATATTTTTTTATTTTTAATATAAACTTTATTTTGCACAATAAACCGAAGTTTTGTTCTCATTCCCTGTTTCACTACGACCTCAGGGGGGTCCAGAGTGAGTCCTATAACTGAGCTTGTAATTGTAATTAGCTTGTTTATTTGGTGGGCCTCTCTTGAAGTGATGTTACCAGCCCAGAGCACCACAGAGTAGAAAATCACTCCGGCTATCACAGAGTTATAGAAGATGTGAACACAGTCTCCTAAGGAAAAAGAATCTACTCTTCCCTGTCCAACCTGTCATTGATGTGGACCCAAGTGCTTGTAGGAGTGGACCACCTCCTCATCCGTTCAGTGAATACTGACTGAACATAGAAAATGTTTGGTGCATTGAAAGCCAATAATCAGTTCCTTGTTTTTGCTGATGTTAAGTTGCAGACATTTCTTTCTGCAACAAGAAATGAAGTCCGCCACCTGACTCCTATACTCTGCCTTACCCCTTATCAATACAATACAATATCAGCACATCAATATAATAATAAAAGGATAAGTGTCTGTATGTCCATCCTGTGGCTATATCTAGGGCATTTTAACAAATGGCGCATCACAAACATTAACACTCCTTTTATGTATCCCATATCAAATGGCATACAGCGAGGCTTATGCCTTCCATGATGCACTGCAAACATTAACATTGAGGTCCACATTGATTATTTAGATTTCAACCCATCTTAGATAGGTAGCAAAGCTGGTATTTTAATAAAAGGATAAGTGTGTAAGTCTGTGTATCTTTTTGGTTGCTATAGCTCTATTATTCTAACAGATGGCACATCACAAAGATTTGTAGTAATAAAATGCGCTGCATTTGTGATTCCAACAGATGGTGCATCAGAAATATTAACACTGCTTTTATGAATCCCATCAAATGGCATATAAAAGAGACTTCACCCATCACTACATTGGGGTAATTCAAGTCCTTTACACAGCAATTGATAACATGGCCACATATCCTAGCTGACAGGAAAAGAAAAGCTGCAAGGCCATGCAGCACTGCTGACAAGGAAAAGAACTGTGGCAACCTCTGCTCATAATGGAGCAATTTGCACAGGCAGACTGATCATTTTCATCACAAACTCAAGTCACACACTTTACACGTATCAGAAAGTCACGTACAACCAAAGAAATAGAAGTTCTGGATTTCTTTGATACATTACTGGACTTTGGGTTCTTTGCACAGGATATATTGGCGTGGCAACAGGACATTGCTGACCAGAAAAGACATGGCATGTCTGCCAGGAAATCTGCTGACAGTGAAGGACATTGAGGCAACCTTGGCAGAGTAACTTGTGGCCCTGTGCTTCATGACTGCCACCTGTTTGATGATGAGAGGTCTAAATGTACATCATAAAATAGTCTTGAACATTTAAACAATTAATTGATACTGACAGCTAAAATACTGCTCATATGTACATTTATCTGTTTAAATAATTGTTTTAACCAATTATTGCACTGATGTTTTTTTACTGTGAAAATTTACGGTTAATGCAATGTATTTTTTTGCAATTCTTTAGCAGTGTATTATGCAGCTGCACTGTTCACACCCCAACCATATCAACCAACCAGGGCTCAAAGTTTTCATTTAAAAGCTTTTTATTTAGGTCTGATTGGAGAGATTTATAATAGTGAGGACTGAAGTCAGGAAAAGGTGTGTGCTGGGTAGCAGATTACTGTGGGAGTCTGTACTGCAGACGAGAAACGTGGACTTTTCTGGTTTTGTAGGCATTTCTTCCCACACATATGCAAGAGAAAGTAGGGTGAAATGACACCTTTTATTGGCTAACTAAATAGATTACAAATACAAGCTTTCGAGGCAGCTAAGGCCCCTTCATCAGGCAAGGCGTAACAAAGAAACTGGAAAATACTCGAGCTTATATTGGGACAGCAAAGTGATTTTTTTTTTTCATCTTAACAATTTTGTTGAAATGTTAGCAAAATTAATTAACCTTAGATCAGCGGGTTGGAAAATGGATGGATGGATGGATGAATTAACCCTGAAAGAAGAGAACAACGAACTGATAAAATGTAGAGATAAGATAACCATCACTAGAGAAAGTCCTGTAAGGTTTTTTTTGAAGTGCATTGTCTGTAAGATAAGCCTCTGATGTAGTCAGCTGGTCAATCAGTCTGTTAGTCCACATATCTGGTTGTAAAACTCTTGTCTCTATTCAGACCATTTTGTAGAGTATTGAATTTAAACATAAGTTTGTATTCCCATTCTCTCTGCTCCTGTTGGGTCTTGAAATTGTACAAACCAGTGTGTTTCTTTGTGCCAGTCCCAAACCTGGATAAATGGGGAGGGTTACATCAGGAAGGGCATCCGGTGTAAAATTTTGCCAAATCAATATGTGGACAACAATACAAATTTCCATGCTGGATCAGTTGAGCCCCGGGTTAACAACGACCGCCACCAGTATTGTTAGCCAATAGGGTGCTGGTGGAAATTGGGCTACTGTTGGGCGAAGAAGAAGAAGGAGAAGAAGAGGGGGGAGACGTGTCTGGAGGCAGGAGGAGAGGAGAAAGGTAAAGAGAGTGGAACTGAGGGTAGGAATTTTGAATGTTGGCAGTATGACTGGTCAGGGGAGTGAGTTAGCCGATATGATGGAGAGAAGGAAGGTTGATATATTGTGCGTACAAGAGACTAAATGGAAGGGGAGTAAGACCAGGTGGATCGGAGGTGGATTCAAATTGTTCTATCATGGTGTGGATGGTAGGAGAAATGGAGTAGGAGTTATTCTGAAGGAACAGTATGTCAAGAGTGTCCTTGAGGTGAAAAGAGTGTCAGGCAGAGTAATGATTATGAAGCTGGAAATTGGAGGGGTGATGATGAATGTTGTTAGTGCATATGCACCGCAAGTTAGGTGTACGATGGATGAGAAAGAAGATTTTTGGAGTGAGTTGGATGAAGTGATGAACAGTGTACCCAAGGGACAGAAACTGGTGATTGGAGTGGATTTCAATGGGCATGTTGGTGAAGGGACCAGAGGAGACGAGGAGGTGATGGGTAGGTATGGTGTCAAGGAGAGGAATGAAGAAGGTCAGAGGATAGTGGATGTTGCCAAAAGGATGGGCATGGCTGCGGTGAATACGTATTTTAAGAAGAGGGAGGAGCATAGGGTTACGTACAAGAGTGGCGGAAGATGCACATAGGTAGATTACATCCTATGCAGAAGAGTTGATCTGAAGGAGATTGAAGACTGCAAAGTAGTGGCAAGGGAAAGTGTAGTTAAGCAGCATAGGATGGTGGTCTGTAGGAAGACGTTGGAGATCAAGAGAGTAAGGGCAGAGCCAAGGATCAAATGGTGGAAGTTGAAAAAGGAAGACTGCAAGGTTGAGTTTCGGGAGGAGGTGAGACAGGCACTGGGTGGCAGTGAAGAATTACCAGACAGTTGGGCAACTACAACAGAAGTAGTAAGGGTGACAGCAAGAAGGGTGCTTGGCGTGACATCTGGACAGAGGAAACTGAAACCTGGTGGTGGAATGAGGAAATACAGCAGAGTATACAGAGGAAGAGGATGGGAAAGAAGAAGTGGGATAGTCAGAGAGATGGAGAAAGTAGACAAGAGTACAAGGAGATAAGGCACAAGGTGAAGAGAGAGGTGGCGAAGGCTGAAGAAAAGGCTTATGATGAGTTGTATGAGAGGTTGGACACTAAGGAGGGAGAAAAGGACCGGTGGGCTAGACAGAGGGACCAAGCTGGGAAAGATGTGCAGCAGGTTAGGGTGATAAAGGATAAAGATGGAAACATACTCACAAGTGAGGAGAGAGTGTTGAGCAGATGGAAAGAGTACTTTGAGAGGCTGATGAATGGAGAGAATGAGAGAGAGAAGAGGTTGGATGATGTGGAGATAATGAATCAGGAAGTGCAACGGATTAGCAAGGAGGAAGTAAGGACAGCTATGAAGAGGATGAAAAATGGAAAGGCCGTTGGTCTAGATGACATACCTGTGGAAGCATGGAGGTGTTTAGGAGAGATGGCAATGGAGATCTTAACCAGATTGTTTAATGGAATCTTGGAAAGTGAGAGGATGTCTGAGGAGTGGAGAAGAAGTGTACTGGTGCCGATATTTAAGAATAAGGGAGATGTGCAAGACTGCAGTAACTACAGGGGGATAAAATTGATGAGCCACAGCATGAAGATATGGGAAAGAGTAGTGGAAGCTCAGTTAAGAAGTGAGGTGATGATTAGTGAGCAGCAGTATGGTTTCATGCCAAAAAAGAGCACCACAGATGCAATGTTTGCTGTGAGGATGTTGATGGAGAAGTTTAGAGAAGGCCAGAAGGAGTTGCATTGCGTCTTTGTGGACCTGGAGAAAGCATATGACAGGGTGCCTCAAGGGAAGCTTGTGATATTGTATGAGGAAGTCAGGAGTGGCAGAGAAGTACGTAAGAGTTGTACAGAATATGTACGAGGGAAGTGTGACAGCGGTGAGGTCTGCGGTAAGAGTGACGGATGCATTCAAGTTGGAGGTGGGATTACATCAGGGATCAGCTCTGAGCCCTTTCTTATTTGCAATGGTGATGGACAGGTTGACAGACGAGATTAGACAGGAGTCCCCGTGGACTATGATGTTTGCTGATGGCATTGTGATCTGTAGCGATAGTAGGCAGCAGGTTGAGGAGACCCTGGAGAGGTGGAGATATACTCTAGAGAGGAGAGGAATGAAGGTCAGTAGGAACAAGACAGAATACATGTGTGTGAATGAGAGGGAGGTCAGTGGAATGGTGAGGATGCAGGTAGTGGAGTTGGAGAAGATGGATGAGTTTAAATACTTGGGATCAACAGTACAGAGTAATGGGAATTGTGGAAGAGAAGTGAAAAAGAGAGTGCAGGCAGGGTGGAGTGGGTGGAGAAGAGTGTCAGGAGTGATTTGTGACAAACGGGTATCAGCAAGAGTGAAAGGGAAGGTCTACAGGTCAGTAGTGAGACCAGCTATGGTATATGGGTTGGAGATGGTGACACTGACCAGAAAGCAGGAGACAGAGCTGGAGGTAGCAGAGTTAAAGATGCTAAAATTTGCATTGGGTGTGATGAGGATGGACAGAATTAGAAATGAGAACATTAGAGGGTCAACTCAAGTTGGATGGTTAGGAGACAAAGTCAGAGAGGAGAGATTGCGTTGGTTTGGACATGTGCAGTGGAGAGATGAGGGGTATATTGGAAGAAGGATGCTAAGGATAGAGCTGCCAGGGAAGAGGAAAAGAGGAAGGCGTAAGCGAAGGTTTATGAATGTGGTGAGAGAGGACATGCAGGTGATGGGTGTAACAGAACAAGATGACGAGGACAGAAAGATATGGAAGAAGATGATCCACTGTGGCAACACCTAATGGAAGCAGCCGAAAGAAGAAGAAGAAGAAGAAGACAGTGACCCTCAGATCCTTTATGCTGCGGCCATTACTGTTAAAGTGTGCTGCCAACGGAAGATCAACACTCTTCTGATTAATATGAAATCTATGTGAGTTCATTCGCTGGCGCAGTGTCTGACCAGTTTCCCCAACATACAGTCCAGTGTTGGGGCACCTTATGCACAGAAAAAAATCACTTTGCTATCCCAATATAAGCTCGAGTATTTTTCAGTTTCTTTGTTACATCTTGCCTGATGAAGGAGCCTTAGCTGCCTCAAAAGCTTGCATTTGTAATCTATTTAGTTAGCCAATAAAAGGTGTCATTTCACCCTACTTTCTCCTGTATCAATCTATGGCTAACATGGTACAACACTCCACTCCTCGCATATGCAAATGAGACTTTGCACACAGGGCCCCAGGGTGGGCACTTAAGTCATCCTGATGGTAGATCTGGCCCTGGTTTAACAAATTCCTATGTTGTGCTATTTAATTGTGTATAAGGAATCATTCAGTCCATTGAGTGAATGGGATTGGTGAGCATGTTGAGCTGAATGTAAATTGTTCTAATGCTATATAGTGTGAAAGGATCAAACTCAACACACTTATAAAGGTTTGGGGAAGCCACCTGTATATTATCCCTGGCTGCAATGGGTTTTTGTTAAGACAGAAGTGTCTTCAATGGAGTCCAGACATGAACTGACTGAGGTTTGAGAAAAGACTGGAAGTGACGTAGGGGAACTGGAAGTGACCTTCTTCTGACGTTGTCGTAGGTGCCGGAACTGGGAGTGACGTCAGCCTAGGCACCAGAACTGTAAGTGACGTCAGCCTAGGCGCCAGAACTGGAAGTGACATCAGTCCAGGCACTGGAGCCGGAATTGACGTCTTCAACGATCAGTCAGACAGATTTCCCCGCAGCTCATCTGCCAAGATAACAGGAGAAGGTTTAGTGCACCCCGCCACCCCCGGCCTGGTGTGGAATTTCCATATATACTTGCGGATAAGTTCTCCCACGGATTAGTTGGGGCTTTTACAGTATAATTTCTTGTATTTTATAATGTCAGTCGTATAAGTCGAATGCGGAAAACTCACGCTATTGGTACAAGGGATTATGATATGCTAAGCCCACCTGAGAGAGTAACCACAGAGCACACTGCCTTTTTTTCTATGTGGGTGCAGCAATGCGCTGTATCAGAGCGTGTGCGCCTAACCTCTCTCTGTCTCTCTATTGTGCCTACGTGACCACACGGTAATATCCTAACTATTACGAAGCAACGTTTACACTGATTTGTGATTTTTGTATCTCACACCCTCATACATCTGTATCATAAGAGCATCCCTTATCTATGATAGAGCGTTCGATCAGAAGAAAATATGAAGTTGGTTTTAAATTAAACGTCATTGAAGCAGCGAAAGAATTTGGTAGCTGCGCTGCTACAACAAAATTCAATGCGTCTGAGAAACTGGTGGGAGATTGGAGGAGGCAAGAAGATGTAAAAAAATAAATTAAGTGTCGTATTTTTGAACGGGTGTATTAATTGGGGTTTGATTTTATGATCGATTTTTCGGGTTTCAAGACCCAACTTATACGTGAGTACAGTTAGGTCCATAAATATTTGGACAGAGACAACTTTTTTCTAATTTTGGTTCTGTACATTACAACAATGAATTTTAAATGAAACAACTCCAATGAAGTTGCAGTGCAGGCTTTCAGCTTTAATTCAGTGAGGTGAACAAAACGATTACATAAAAATGTGAGGCAACTAAAGCATTTTTTGGAACACAATCCCTTCATTTCAGGGGCTCAAAAGTAATTGGACAATTGACTCAAAGGCTATTTCATGGGCAGGTGTGGGCAAGTCCGTCGTTATGTCATTATCAATTAAGCAGATAAAAGGCCTGGAGTTGATTTGAGGTGTGGTGCTTGCATGTGGAAGATTTTGCTGTGAACAGACAACATGCGGTCAAAGGAGCTCTCCATGCAGATGAAAGAAGCCATCCTTAAGCTGCGAAAACAGTAAAAAACCCATCCGAGAAATTGCTACAATATTACGAGTGGCAAAATCTACAGTTTGGTACATCCTGAGAAAGAAATCAAGCACTGGTGAACTCAGCAACGCAACCAGACCTGGACGTCCATGGAAGACAACAGTGGTGGATGATTGCAGAATCATTTCCATGGGAAGAGAAACCCCTTCACAACAGCCAACCAAGTGAACAACATTCTCCAGGGGGTCGGCGTATCGATATCCAAGTCTACCATAGAGAGAAGACGGCATGAAAGTAAATACAGAGGGTGCACTGCAAGGTGCAAGCCACTCATAAACCTCAAGAATAGAAAGGCTAGATTGGACTTTGCTAAAGAACATCTAAAAAAGCCAGCATAGTTCTGGAAAAACATTCTTTGGACAGATGAAACCAAGATCAACCTCTACCAGAATGATGGCAAGAAAAAAGTATGGAGAAGGACAGAACAGAACAGGACAGAAGCAGCCGAATGAATTCTGAGGTGTTCAGAGACATACTGTCTGATCAAATCCAGCTAAATGCAGTCAAATTGATTGGGTGGCGTTTCATGATACAGATGGACAATGACCCAAAACATACAGCCAAAGCAACCCAGGAGTTTATTAAAGCAAAGAAGTGGAAAATTCTTGAATGGCCAAGTCAGTCACCTGATCTTAACCCAATTGAGCAGGCATTTCACTTGTTGAAGACTAAACTTCAGACAGAAAGGTTCACAAACAAACAGCAACTGAAAGCCGCTGCAGTAAAGGCCTGGCAGAGCTGAAAAAGGAGGAAACCCAGCATCTGGTGATGTCCAGGAGTTCAAGACTTCAGGCTGTCATTGTCAGCAAAGGGTTTTCAACCAAGTATTAGAAATGAACATTTTATTTCCAGTTATTTAATTTGTCCAATTACTTTTGAGCCCCTGAAATGAACGGATTGTGTTAAAAAATGCTTTAGTTGCCTCACATTTTTATGCAATCGTTTTGTTCACCTCACTGAATTAAAGCTGAAAGTCTGCACTTCAACTGCATCTGAGTTCTTTCATTTAAAATTCATTGTGGTAATGTACAGAACCAAAATTAGAAAAAAGTTGTCTCTGTCCAAATATTTATGGACCTAACTGTAGTTAATTAGGAGCATTTACAAATGGAGACTACAACTGTTTAAGCCTAAAATAAACAATAAGGGTTCAAAATCCTAACGAGTGACACAATAAAAATGAAGCAGAAGTGTTACTTGACCAATCAGAGCTTCTTATTAAGCAATTGTGTTGGAACAAAAACCTGCAGCCACTGCGGCCCTCCAGGACTGACTTTGCTCACCCCTGTTGTAGATGATCTTCAGGACCAGGAATGGTTGATTTCCGTATGTTTAGAGAGCTTGTTAAATCCCTTCCCAGACTCTTTTTTTTTTGCTAAAGGCCCTGGAGAGCTAGTTCAATTTAAGCATGATGAGAACACGCACCTCAATAACAGACAACAAACCAAACAAAATATCTGTTTTAAATAATGCAGGTTCAGAAAAGATCCTCTCAAATGATGTGCTAATCATTTACATTCAAGCCGTTTCAGTTTAAGCAAAAAGAGATGAAGAGGAGACATAACTGAAGTGTTTAAATTTATGAAGGGAATTAGTCCAGTGGATCAAGACTGCGACATTTAAATGAGTTCATCAAGAACATGGAGGCACAGTTGGAAACTTGTTAAAGGAAAATTCCACCCAAACATTAGGATGTTTTTCTTCACACAGAGAACCACAGACACACAGAATAAGTGACCAAGTAGTGTGGTAGACAGTAGCAGTTTTGTGGCTTTCAAAACTTGACTTGATGTTATTTTGAAATAATTAAGGGGATTGGATTGGCAAGCTTTGTTGGAATGAATGGTCTGTTCTTGCCTAGATTGTTCTAACGTTCTAATCTGATTCTAATTTTAGGTATTTGATAAAGTGATAAATGTAGGGGTGGACTTTTTCCACAGACAAAATTTGCATTTATGTTTATTTAAATTATACAATGGTGATACAAAAAGTAAATGTGGCATTATGTTTGTTGTTTTCCATCACCTTTATCTAAAGATACTGTTTAAATAAAGATCAAATCTTGATATGCCCCCATATGTTAAAAAAGAAAAAAAAACATTTTAAGGGTGTACTAACATTTTCAAAACTGTAGCTTTTGTATTCACACACCAATTTAGACGAGTGTCTAGCTGAATCTCCAGCTACTGAAACACCTTCATTTTTACTCCCTGGGTGAAGATCTAAGGAAGCCTTGCTGTTCCTGAAGTGGACCACCATGTCCCTGATCTTGCTAACACTGAGCTACTGATGGTTCAGCCTGCACCAGTCTACAATGCATACCTCAAGTGTTCAACACTCCATACTTAGTTATGTGATTGGCCCCAGAAATACGATAAAAGTTTGATGTGTGCAACAGGTGAACAGGAAGGAGGCTGAACAGTTCCTTTGGGTGCAAATGCTGACCACATGTTCCAATTCAAGAAAGGCTGCCGGCCCTGATGGTGTGACAGGACTGGTGCTGAAAGAATGTACGGATCAACTCTCTGGAGTCTTCACAAGGATCTTCAATCTCTCCCTATGTAAGTCCATCATTCCTCCTTGCCTGAAGTCTACCACGATTATTGTGCTGCCAAAAAAAACTGTCATCAGCAGTCTCAATAATTATTGTCCAGTGGCACTAACTCCTGTTATTATGAAGTGCTTTGAACAACTGGTTCTATGACACATCAAAGCCACCCTCCCAATCACCATGGATCCACACCAGTATTCATTAGAGCAAACAGGTCCACAAAAAAAGCCATCTACACAGCCTTGGATACTTCACTTTTCCATCTTGAGCAGCAGGGCAGCTATGTGAGGATGCTCTCTGTAGACTTCAGCTCAGCTTTTAATACACTTATCCCAGATAGACTGGTCACAAAACTTGCTGGCTTAGGACGTTCACACTGGATCAAAGACTTTCTGACTAACTGCCCTTAGACAGTTAGATTAGGCCCCTACTTCTACTCCAGTCTCACACTCAACACCGGCGTCCCACAAGGCTGTGTGCTGAGCCCTCTTCTGTACCTATGACTGTGTACCCTTTGTCACACACGTGTGATTAGGAGGCAGTCAAAGAGCCTAAAGGTGAGTGAACTATCACGAGATATGAGTGTCACGTGGTACTTACCTGGATCTCTTCTTTCCACAGAAAACCAGAAGAAAAATAAGTGCCTCCAATTCCAGGCATCAAAATGGCTACCACTACGTCACTTCCGGCCATCCTCAATGACATCACTTCCGGTTCCTCAAGATCCCATCACTTCCGACTCACTAAGATGACGTTACTTCCGGTTCCTGTTTCTAACGTCACTTCCTGCCAACCACTTCCTTTTCCCATAATCCTTTTTGTATAAAAACGATCCATTTATCAAACTAAACTGTCAATTGTGCTTTGCAAATTTAAAGTCTTTTGATCTTTTTTTTCATATATATTGTCTTAGGGCAATATACGGGGACAGTCCCTAAACCTTTTTTCTTGTTTTTGACTTGTTTTTTCGGGATATTCCCACACCTTCCATTCCACCAACACTATAATTAGTTTGCGGATGACACGACTGTGGTTGGACTCATTTCAGAAGAAGACAAGACAGCCTGTAGGTCCAAAGACTGAGTGCATGGTACACTGAGAACAACCTCAACCTGAATTCTACCAAAACAAAATAACTTATAATAGACTTTCAGAGGCACAAAACAAACCACAACTCAATAATCATCAATGGAGACTGCGTGGAAAGTGTTCCTACCTTCAAGTAACTGGGTATACATGTTGCAGAAGGTCTCTCCTGGTCTATAAACACCACAGTGGCAGTCAAGACGGCACAGCAGAGACTCTACTTCCTGAGGATCCTAAGGGCAAACAACCTGAAGGAGAAGCTGGTGGTGTCCTTTTACCGCTGCTCCATTGAGAGTGTGCTGTCATACTGCATTTCTACATGGTGCACCAGCAGCTCATCGGCAGACAGGAGAGCCCATCAGAGGATCATAAACTCTGCCCAGAAAATTATTGGCTGCACATTGCCCTTTTTGGAGGAACTCTTCAGCTCTCGCTGCCACAACATACAGCAGCCAATATCATGAAAGACCCTTTCCACCCTGGGCAACAATTGTTTGATTTGCTGCCCTCTGCAACAGATTTAAGAACAGTTTCTACCCCAGAGCCACACAAGTACTGAATATTACTAATGACTGACAACGACCAACATAGCAACAGTGGGTCTTGTTCAAAAAGTGGACGCCAAAAGCGGACGCCACTTGTTTTAAAAGCAAGGTGACGCCACTTGTTTTTTGTTGGAATTCTCTATAAAAGCGGACGCCATTTGTTTTTTGTTGGAATTCTCTAGATTTTAGTACTAGTACACAAATAATCTTAAACTACACTACAGAAGATTAAACATAGTAATATCTAGCATTATTTGCTCAAATAAGTCCTTTCCAGCATATCGTTGGCGCCACATAAATTCACACAGATATGAATCTAGAAGGGCCCTTGACATCCCACATTCTACCTTGTTTCTTCGTTTTTCAAGGGTCCACAGTCCTTCGACAGTATTAGTATGCGCCCCAGTAGCTGAATCTAGAACATTCTCCAAATGATTTACAGTCAAATGCATGAAATTGTAGACTTCAAGATGAGGAATTCCATTATAACTTGCCCAACAGTCAGATATTATTAACGTCCCTGGACGGATAAATTCTTTAATAACATTCAATAACGTACCTGCTGTTCTATCGGGCACTGCGTATTGTCACAAACTTGACTCAGAGTCATAGAAAGGTTTGGGGCAGCCACCCGTATAATTGGTTTCCTGGCTGCAAAGTCGTAAATTAGGTACAGCACTGATGTGCACAAAACCAAGTCCAAAACAGAACTGAGGGAATAGGGAAAAGGTAGAGGCTTTTAAAGGGGAAGACAGGAAGTGAGATCAAAGGGGCCAGGCTCATGAAGGTCTTCAGCCATAGGCTCGGTCCCGGAAGTGACGTCAAGAGGACCAGGTGGAATCTCTCGTGAATGGTTTGCAGGAAAGGGAGAAAAAGAGTCAGTGCACTCCGCCACATCCTGATATGACTCAGAACTGCCCTTACTCAAGCCCTTTAGCTGCCTCCCATGCGCATGTGTGTGACAGTATATAAAACACTCTCTGGTCTCTCGGCAAATGCCTCCGAAAACCCATTGTTCTGGATACATTCTGCCTATATTAGACTTCCATCGTGAAAAGACACTTTCGTCAATTTCTACTGTTAAACCATCTCCGCTTGTAAGCTTTTTGGGCATCCGCTTTCTACTGTCAAAGAACAAAGTGGCGTCTGCTTTTTGAACGAGATGGCGTCTGCTTTTTGGCGTCCGCTTTTTGAACAAGACCAGCAACAGTCACTCTTGTACTACAAGTACATGTTTGCATTCTTTGCACTTTATATTATTTATCTATTTCCACTATTGCACTCAATTTAATATGTGCAATATACCTAAGTGCAATATTTAGTTATTGTTTTGTATTGTCTTGTATTGGATTGTGGAAGAGAGATGAAAAAGAGAGTGCAGGCAGGGTGGAATGAGTGGAGAAGAGTGTCAGGAGTGATTTGTGACAGACGGGTATCAGCAAGAGTAAAAGGGAAGGTCTACAGGACGGTAGTGAGACCAGCTATGTTATATGGGCTGGAGACGGTGGCACTGACCAGAAAGCAGGAGACAGAGCTGGAGGTGGCAGAGTTAAAGATTTGCATTGGGATGTGACGAGGTTGGACAGGATTAAAAACGAGGACATTAGAAGGTCAGCTCAAGTTGGACGGTTGGGAGACAAAGTCAGAGAGGTGAGATTGCGTTGGTTTGGACATGTGCAGAGGAGAGATGCTGAGTATATTGGGAGATGGATGACAAGGATAGAGCTGCCAGGCAAGAGAAAAAGAGGAAGGCCTAAGTGAAGGTTTATGGATGTGGTGAGAGAGGACATGCAGGTGATGGGGGTGACAAAGCAAGATGCAGAGAACAGAAAGATATGGAAGGAGATGATCTGCTGTGGCAACCCCTAACAGGAGCAGCCCTAAGATGAAGAAGAAGAAGAATGTCCATTATATGTGAATGCACCTTTAGGACTGCTGCAATTTCGTTGTGCTAAGCGCAATGACAATGAAAAGGAATCTGAATAATCTCTAATAGACTCCAGCTGCAGGCGAGACTCTCTGAAGCCTCAACCTCATTCAGCGACCTGAGACACTATGAGGTCCATAAAATGACGCTCCTGTCGTCTCGTTAGACCCCGCCCACTCTCCAGCTAAGTCAGACGTTATCAACCACAGAACTAAATATTTACTTAAACATGACGATATGATATGGTGTTTTACAGGTCGTACAATTCAAAAACTACATACTTTTGTGTTGTAAAATTAACATTTAAAAGTACGATTTACAGTGTTTATTCTAAATGTAAATTAACATGTTACTTGCTGTTGTATTATTACCTGAAATAAGAAAATGTCTAACTTTATTAGATTACATAAAACTATTTTTCCATGGGGAAATTCAAAAATAAATAAAGGTAAAAAAACCCAGATAAAGGTAGATTTCTTTGTCGAGAATAGTATCGTATAGGAATGGTGATTGAAAGTTTACGCAAGGAAAACTTTGACATAAACGGGCAAAAGTTTTCCATCCTTCCAAAAAGAATGCTGGCCCTTGTTTAATAAGCTTCTCTTCGCTGAGGTGCACGGATCTGTCCATAGGCTAAAAACTGTCCTTGCTGCAGCTGGATACTTCTCATCCGTTCTGGCACACCGCTTTCTAGATGCCCATCAGTAGCCAGTAATCAAACCCAGTGTGCCTGCGTAATAACAGTCAGGAATTTGCTTTTCTGATATTCATTCAAAAGTACAATATCATGATATGCACCTGTGCACCGATGCCCAGAGACACTCACAAATGACAGACAGGAGAGTGAGAGGCGGGGTGTTAGTTACAGCCTTTAGTTCCCATATGCCGTGCTGGCTTATCTGGGTTAAAAACACGCGTAGATGTCAAGCGCATCTGACTGCGTTTGTACAGAATTCATAAGCGCGGCGAAACTGCACATAACCAACCCTCGAGTCTCTCGGCTGCTTGGCAACAGTTTCCTCCGCGCGCGATACCGCGAGAACAGCCGAGAACGCAACAAGACAACAAAAATAAATCCAGCGGACAACAACCTGGGAGTACATGATGGCGTCGCTGCTGCGCCGGGACAAGAAATCTACAGCTGCCCACCTGAAGGCCGAGCTGAATCGGCCGGATAACAGCGCGGGGCTACGCCAGCTTCAGGAGCTGCTCGACTGCTTGCTAAACCTGGAGAGGCCAGCTGGCGACAGCGAGGCCCTAGAATGGTGTCGGTGCCTATTGGCCGGTGGGGGACGGCTTCGAGGAATTCTGTAAGACGGTGCGCTCCTATGACAACGCCACCTTGTGCGGCTTGGTGTGGACAGCCAACTTCGTGGCGTACCGCTGCCGGACCTGCGGCATCTCCCCTTGCATGTCACTGTGCGCCGAGTGCTTTAATAATGGGGACCACACAGGCCACGACTTCAATATGTTCCGGAGTCAGGCTGGCGGGGCCTGCGACTGCGGGGACAGCAATGTCATGCGTGAAAGTGGGTAAGTGCTGCCGGGGGTCGAGCAAACTGTGCCCCTGATTGGCACTGTTTTGACAGGCGGCGGCTGCTTAGCAGGAAACAGTCGGAGGTGCCACTCCAATGACTCGGGGCCATCAAGAGAGCCACAGAGAACGCTTCAAGTTATTTATAACTCTTTCATCTGAGCTATATATAGCGCGTTCGTGACAAAAGCCTCAACGTAGCCAACCTTGGGCAATTTAGTTTTCCTCCCTTGTCCCATGTTGGTTTTTCTCTGCAGGGCGGTCGATCAGTTACAAAGGCTTAGGTGTAGTTCTCTGCATGCTTGACCCAGCCTACTACAATGCATCTGTCATTGTCATGCAGTGTAACTGCGAGCATTTTTAAAACGACTGGACGTATGAGTGGTCTTGAATATGACTGCAAAAATGTGCATATTCTGGCCGGACCCTCACACATCCTGCTTAAAGCAGAAAATACAGATACAGAAGCATAGATAGTTACAAAGTACCTGGAGTAGATAGGTTGATTCGCCTATAAAGAAGGAATGAAAATGTCACAAAGAATATTCGTACATAGTATACATTGGGAAGAGTTATAAGGAAAGATTTAAAAGAGTGTAATCGTTTAGGAGGTGACATATTTGAACAGTTTATAATTATGAAAGGAATTAGTACAGTGGATCCAGGCTGTTACTTAAAAATCCGTTCAGCAAGAACACAGAGAAACAGGAGGATGAGACGCGTATAGGATTCAAGTGGAAATCTTTTGTTCTTGGTGTAGAGGAACTGTCTGCAACTAAACATCAGCAAAACTAAGGAGCCGGTTATTGAGTTGCGCCAAAGAGCCTCAATGTTTGGTCACTATTCAGGGAGTGGATGAAAAGGTGGCCCACTCCTACAACTACTTGGGGGGGGGGGGGTCCACATCAATGAGAGGTTGGGCAGGTCTCAAAACACAGAGGAATTATAAGAAAGCATAGAGAAGGGTCTTTTTTTCTTTTCTTTTCGTAGCAGGCTCTGTTCATTTAATGTGGGTAGTGACATCCTTTACATGTTCTACAACTCTGTGATGGTCAGTGCGATTAAATTTTTTTTTTAATTTCACACTGTGGTTTTGCTGAGCTGGTAACATCACTTCAAGAGAGGCCAACCGAATCAACAAGCTTATTCAAAAGGCAGGCTCAGTTACAGGATGCACTCCGGGCTCCCTGGAGGTTGTAGCAAATAAGAGAATTAAAACATTCTGATGTGTGTTCATACTATAGTCTTAGCTATCTGTCCATCCATGGATACTTGTTAAGTGTAGATCTTGTGCAAACATTATGAGACTTTCTTCACAAAGACAACCGTAGAAACATGGAATAAGTTACCAGGTAGTGTGCTGGACTGTTGGACTTTAGGGACCTTCAAAACTCAACTTGATGTTAGTTTGGAGGAATTAAGTGGGTAGGATTTGCAAACTTTGTTGGACAGAATGGCCTGTTCTCATCAAATTTTTTCAAATTTCCACTGAGAGATCCAACAGGGAGAAATCGATTCAGTGGTAGGGAAGAGATATTTATCTATGTATATTAATCTCATATAAAGTTCCATCCGTTTTCTAACCAGCTTCTCTGGTTTAGGGTCACCTAGAGGCAGTGTCTGTGTCAGCTGCACTGGGTGGGATGCGTCACTCACTGATGCACATAGTTATTCAAGGTGTAAGAGTCTAATTCCTGGAACAGCCATGTTGTGTTGCCCGTGTAGGTAAAAGTAATGTTTTTTGTTTACAGTGGGATAGTCCATTACAAATTCATTGAACAGGGACAGTCAGTCAACCAGTAATGCTGCTTAGATAATTAGGTAGATCTTTATTTGGTTTTCTACAGAAACTTGTACACCTAAAATTAAAGGGTTGGTGTCTCTGTATATATGTATTTGTCTGGTTGGTATGACTTTGTCATTTCAGCAGATGGCGTATCACAGACTTTTTTTTTTTTTATAAAATGAAAAAATGCATTGCATTTGGGTTTCCAACAGATGGCACATCACAAACATTAACACCGCTTTTATGAATCCCATGCTAAATGGCATATAACAGATATGTATGGGTTGCATTTGTCATTTCAACAGATGTCACATCTCAAACATATGTAGTAATGCACTCTATATGAAAAAATGCATTGCATTTGGGTTTCCAACAGATGGCACATCACAAACATTAACACCGCTTTTATGAATCCCATGCCAAATGGCATATAACAGATATTTATGGGTTGCATTTGTCATTTCAACAGATGTCGCATCTCAAACATATGTAGTAATGCACTCTATTACTACACACTAGCTACAGTAGCAGGTAATTGTAAATACATTTTAATTATTCTATCTCTTGCCCTAAGTATACCTTTCTTAGCCTTTCCTCTGTATACTTCACCATTTCTCCATCTCTCGAGCGTGTTCATGTAAAGCTGACTTCTCAGACTCTGTTATTATTTTTGAGATGCCTTTCTCACCTCCTGTCTGGTTTGGTACTTGCTGTCTTTAAAGCTGACACTGTCTGTTTGCTTCATATGCCTTTACTCCTCCTCGTGTGTCTCACACTCACACTTCTGTCTTATGCCATCCATCACCAAAGCCAAACTGACCAATCCCACGAAAGACAAACTGAACAATTTGATTGCTCTGTGGGACTGCACACACAGATCTTAGTGTTTTATTATATAGTAGATGTTTGTTACGTGCCATCTGTTGGAATGAGCAATGCAATGTTTTTTTTTATTACAAAATACAATAGGGGTGGTGCAGTGGTCGCTCTGCTGCCTTGCAGTTAGGAGACCCGGATTTGCTTGGAGTTTGCATGTTCTCCCCATGTCTGTGTGGGTTTCCTCCGGGCACTCCAGTTTCCTCCTACAGTCCAAAGACATGCAGGTTAGGTGCATTGGCGATTCTAAATTGTCCCTAGTGTGTGCTTGGGGTGTGTGCGTGTATGTGTGTATGCGCCCTGCGGTGGGCTGGTGCCCTGCTCGAGGTTTGTTTCCTTGTGCCCTATGTTGGCTGGGATTGGCTCCAGCAGACCCCCATGACCCTGTAGTTGGGATATAGCGGGTTGGATAATGGATGGCGTCTTAGACTAGTAGCACAGCTCGTTAAATAAAGACATGGTATGTGTGTGTGTGTCTATAAATTTATTTATCTATGCCGTGAACATACACCACAATAACTTAAAAAGGAGGAACATTAAAAAGAAAGAAAACTTCTGACTTGGCAGTTACGGTGTCAGTGAGGCATTTTGCTGGCGTATTGGGGCATATTGATGTTGGTATGAAGACTACCATAGACTCGTCCACCTCTGTATCTCCGAGCTTACCACTTAACAGGGACGGCTGGGTGTGATTGAAGACAGCGGAAAAATGTAAATAAATAAATAAATAAATAAAACATGATCCTCACAATGTTGCCAGTTTTGTCCAAGTGAGAATAAGCCTTGAGGAGTAGATAAATAATTACATCATCCACTCTGATCTTTGTCCGATAGGCAAGCTGCAGTATTTAGAAGTGTTGAAAAGCTTATGGGATTCTGTTCAAAGGTAGAAGACCTGAACTGACTAGTGGATTATCCATTTTGACAATGCTTCAAGTCATGATGCACTTAGTGTTCACAACTTCCAGGCTAAGAAATCGGTTACCAAATTGGATCATTCACCTATTCACCTGACTTAGCATCTTTGAGATATCTGAGTCTTCCTAAAAATAAAAAGTGCCATAAAAGGGCAAAGATTTTTCAGACATTTCTGACATCTAGCATAACTTCACAAAGGAACTCAAGGGTAGTCTAGAAAAGGCCATGTTTCCAGCCATGACAACATCATCTACCTAAATGGATTGCTGTGGAAGGAGATTACTTCAAAGGTGACAGTAGCCACTCGTGGACAGATCTGCGCTCTTTTTTTTTTTTTTTTTCTACATATTTATTCTGGGAATTAAACTGTCACGCCTCATACACTGGGAGCCAGTGTAGTGTTGCCGGTTAGGCAACCTGCAGAAAAACATAATGTAGACATGTTAGAAATACAGGAATTCAACAAACTGTTTTAGGTGCATACTCAAGCCCAGGATTCTTACTTTTCATGTTCATAAATGTAAAACGTCTGATTCTTAATATTATTTATATATCATTAATATTATTTATATATCACTGACAAAATAATTAGGAGCATCCATACACCTGCTTATCTATGTAATTATCTAATCTGCCAATCATGTGGCAGCAGCACAGTGCATAACATCATGCAGATTGATTCAAGTGAAGTGACTTTATTGTCATACCATCCATACACCATACTGCAGCATAGAGTAGCATGAAATTATGTTCCTCAGGACCGTGCTGTAACATACACAAGCACAAGACAAGTGCAAGACAGGTCAAGAGCTTTACTGTACTCCATCCATTATCCAAACCACTGAATCCGAACACAGGGTCATGGGGGTCTGCTGGAGCCAATCCCAGCCAACACAGGGCACAAGGCAGGAACCAATCCCGGGCAGGGTGCCAACCCACCACAGGACACACACAAACACACCCACACACCAAGCACACACTAGGGCCAATTTAGAATCGCCAATCCACCTAAACCGGAATGTCTTTGGACTGTGGGAGGAAACCCACGCAGACACGGGGAGAACATGCAAACTCCACGCAGGGAGGTCCCAGGAAGTGAAACCGGGTCCCCAGGTCTCCCAACTGCGAGGCAGCAGCGCTACCCACTGCGCCACCGTGCCGCCCTTTACTGTACTATAAATCGATAAAAAATAAATAATGGGATAAGTCAGTAGAAGTAATAAGTAAGTAATATAAGCCACTTATAATAAAAACAGTAGTAACAAGTATAACAAATGTAGTGAATGTAAATAAGCTGGTCAGAGCAGGCACAATGGAAGAATTCAGAGTCTGAACAGCCAAGCGATAAAAACCGTTTCAGAACCTGGCAAAACTGGTTTGGATGCCACAGTACCTTCTGTCAGATGGGAGTGGGACAAAGAGACCGTGAGAGATGTTTTAGTAGTCCTTCACAATGCTATAGGCTTTGCAGATGCAACTCTTTATAAAGATGTCATTAATGGAGAGCAGAAAGGTCCGAGAGATCTTTTCTGCTGTATGCAGTATCTGTTGTAGGATCTTATTAGTCAGAGCCACTGCAGTTCCTAAACCAGACAGTAGCCGCGTTTTCATTGCAGTTATGTGCAAAACAGAAGCAATACTTCTGAAAAGTTGACAAAACACAAATGTGAATTGTCTGTGTTTCTAATGAGTCATTTTATGCGAATAAAGTCTGTTTTATCACCTGAAATTAAAAATGCTGACTGATACGATGGGTGTTGGTTCTGTTATTTTAATTGCATCTACAATTGGCATGTTTGTTTTTAAATGGAGGCAACAAGAGCGAGCGAATGCAATAAAGGGAAGGCGAACTCCTTGTACTTTGCAGAAGCCACATATTAGGGATTTCTGTTACATCGTCCACAATGATTTTACTGAGGAGCTGTGGGTACAAAATTTTAGGATGAATAGCTCAACATTCATGGAATTATGCATTACAAAAGGCCTCCTTGTGTCCCCTGCCGTAGTATACATGAGGGAGCCAGGCCCAACGGAGATGTGCCTAGGCATCACGCTTTATAAACTGCCTACCTGTGTGGAGTACGGGGTTATTGGTAATACTTGTAGTGTGAGCTAAACCACCGTTCATTTGTGTGTGTATGAGTTGTGTCAGGCAGTATGCTCCAAAATGAAGCAATACATCACTTTACCTGATGTGGAAGAGGCACGGCATTTTTCAAAGCGCAATTACAAGGTACACAAAATACCTCAGGTGTATGGTGCAATCGACAGCTCACATATACTTACTCATGCATCAAGTAATGGGTATCGAGATTATGTTAACAGGAAAGGCTTGAACAACTGTTGTTTTGCAGGCTGTCATTGATGACAGATTATTGATCAGGGACACTTGTGTTGGGTCACCCAGTAGTACTTGTGATACCGCTGTATTCGTTACATCACATTTGCATTGTATTTGAAACTGTACGTCCTATTATGTGACCTAATGTTCTCATCGCAGTTCTGCAAATTATTGCTTTGTTGAATTCAAGCGAGCATATAAACTTTTTTTTTTGTTAATTTTGAGAGTATTTTTGAAATTCATTTTTTTCATTACCATTTTTTCTGTTATGCAGTTTCAAAATGTGTATTAAGGAAGTTAATGGAAATGTGGCTAGTGATGCAGCTGGTCAGATCTCTGTCAATGGTGCCTTGTAGTATGTGGTGAGAATGTGGGGGAGTTAGTCTTGTCTTCTTCAGTTGCTGACGGAAGTGAAGATACTGGTGAACCTTTTTGGCCATGGAGGTTGTGTTAATTGACCAAATTCAGTCTGCTGCCTTGTGTACACCAAGGAATTTGGTTCTGTTAACCAATTAAACCACAGTTCCCACGGTGTACAGTGGGTTGTGAACCTCATGGGCCTTCCTGAAGTCAACAATTGTCTCCTTTGTCTTAAAAGATAGATTATTGCATTTGCACTAGTCTGATAATCGTCTTCTCTCCATTCTGTGAACTGACTCAGTCCGAATGCTGATGAGACAGATCAGAAGCTTCAGTTAATGTTCACATCAAACACCTGAATGTGGAAAAAATGTGATTGAAGTGATTTTGATAGTGGTATGATTGTTAGTTTCAGATGGGTTGGTTTGAGTATTTCTGTATCTGCTGATGTCATAGGATTTTTCACCCACAACAGTCTCTCTAGAGTTTACTCAGAATGGTATGAAAAACAAAAAGCATCCAGTGAGCGTCAGCTTTGCAGAATGTCAGAGTAGAATGGCCAGACTGTTTTGAGCTGACAGAAAGTCTACAGTAACTTGGATAACCACTCTTTACAACAGTGGTGAGCAGAAAAGCATCTCAGAATGCACAACTTGAGGTGGATGGTCTACAACAGCAGAAGGCCACATCAGGTTCCACTCCAGTCAACCAGTAACAGAAAGATAACACTGCAGCTTGTATAGGATCTCCAAAACTGAACAGTTGAATACTGGAAAAACAAGTTGTTGTCTTATGAATCTTAATTCCTGCTGACGCTCACAGATTGTACAGTCAGAATTTGGTTTCAAAAGCATTAATTAATTAAACCAAACTGGCTTGTGTCAATATTTCAGGTTGGTGGCGAGGGTGTAATGGTGCAGGTAATGTTTTCTTGGCACACTTTTTGGGCATGTTAATACCAATCAATCATTGAATGAATGCTACAACTTATTGGAGGATTGTTGCTGACTATGCCCAAAGGTTACCCATTTTCTAATGGCTACTTTTTGCGGGAGAATGCACCATGTCATAAAGCAGAAGTTGTCTCAGGCTGGTTTCAAGAACATGACAACGTGTTCATTGTTCTTCAGTGTCCTTTCCAGTCCAGAATTGAATTGGAATAGAACACCTTTGGGAGAAAGTAGAATGGGAGATTCGAAGCATGACTGTGCAGCTGACAAATCTGCAGAAACTGCGTGATGCAAACATGGACCAGAATCTCAAAGGAATGTTTTAAATTTATTATGGAATCCATGCCATAAAGAACTGAGGCTCCTTTGAGTCAAATAAAGGTCCAATCCAGTAGGAGATAGATCTTTATTGTCTTTGTCACTTTTACAAAGGAACAACGAAATTGAAGGTGCAGTCGACTCAGTGTGAGGAATAAGAGTTAAAAAAAGACAAGAAGAGAGAAAATAATAACAAACCAAATAGTAATAAAAGTACTTTACAAAATATACAAATTGCACTTGTTGACTTAAGTCTATATTGCACATTGGGAGAATGATACGGAGCAGTTTTTATGCTGAGTTCAGGGCCATGATTGCTTTTGGATAAAAGCTGTTTTTAAGGAGGTTTCTCCTGGTTTTCATTGCTCTGTATCTCTTGCCCGATGGCAAAAGCTGTAAGAGGCAATGACCGGGATGTGATGAATCCTGTAAAATGTCTATTGCTTTTTTGTGGCATCGGGAGGTGTAGATTTGTTCCAGAGTGGGGAGGGTACAACCAATTGTTCTCTCTGCTGTCCTGACGACCCTGTGGAGCGCATTCTTTTCTGAGGAAAATGCAGCTGCCGTACCACACACACAGTCCGTACGTGAGTACACTCTCGATGGAACTGTGATAAAAAGCAAGGAGCAGATTTTTGAGGAGATGGTTCTTTCTGAGAATTCTCAGAAAATATAGTCTCGGCTGCACCTTCTTCAGCAGCTCCTTGGTGTTGGCGCTCCAGGTCAGGTCATCCTCCAGCTTAATGCCCAGAAACCTGAACACCGGGACCCTCTCCACACAGGCCCCGCCAATGATGAGTTTTGTTTTTTCTAAAGTCAATAACAAGCACCTTCGTTTTTGTGGTGTTGAGGAGCAGGTTATTGACTGTGCACCACTCTGACGGCCGCTCCATCTCGTCCCTGTATGCCAGCTCACCCTCCTTGCCCGAGATGAGTCTGACCACCGTTGTGTCATCCGCGAACTTTATAATCTTGTTGCTATGGTGAGTGGGGACACAGTCATATGTGTAGAGGGTGTAGAGGAGCGGGCAGAGCACACAACCCTGCGGCGTCCCGGAGTTGAGACTGAGAGCAGTGGATGTGTGGAGACCCAGCCTGACCCTCTGGGAGCGACCAGACAGGAAGTCCAGTATCCAATTGCAGGTGAGTGATGGAAGTCCCAGATTTGCCAGTTTGGACACCAGTCGTTGTGGGAGGATGGTGTTAAACGGCGAGCTGAAGTCTACAAAGAGCAGTCTGGCGTAACTCCCCTGCTGCTCCAGGTGGGTCAGGGCAGCATGAAGGTAGTATTGTGTTCAAAATAATTTGAGTAATGAGTGTAGTTGGCACTAAGGCAGACAAGATGACCCACTTGCCGAGGATGGTTGTTTGAAATCATACAAAGTGCCCAAAGACGCATACATGTTGTATGTAATAGTATTATGTTGTTGTTTTATATGCTTTTCCATGTTCACATGGGTTTTTGGATCCTAATGTTTCCAGCATTTCCCCAGACTGGTGCAGTTTAACTCGTCATAGGGTTATTGTTATACACTGAGTTATGTGGCAATTTTTGAATTGCTCCTATGTTGGTTTGTACGTGAGTGACACCTGCAATGGACTGTTTGCCGCTTTGAGCCCAGTCCTGCCATCTGTGATCCTAAATTGGGTTAATCAAGTTTGAGAATGCTATCTTACATGGAGGTTAGCACTGCTGCAGAGTTAGAGGGATTTGGGTTCAGTTTTGGAGCAGCTCACTGAAAACTCTAAACTCCACAATGCTTGTATATTTACACATTTGAAATAGTTTTCTCCAGTCTTGTAAACAAAGTATTTATTATTAATAATAATTATAGTAGTAGTAGTATTGAATGTTTGAAGCTTTCAAGATCAATTGTTGACATACTTGTTTGTTCTATCTTTCAACAATTAGAGCACAGTGAGTCAGAGGCGGGAATGAAACAAGACACTAGTGTGATGTAATGACTAAAGTTAAACTTTAAAAACAAAGTGCATAAAAAGTGCAAATTTATTGTAATATTTACAGAATGATATACATAGAAATGGGGGGACAGACCTTTAAAGACCAACTTATTCAGTACACTTATCTAACAGTAAACTGGCCTCCAATTAGTAATACTCCGAATATCCTGAACTTATCAAACCTTTACCCCAACAAGATATAGAAAATATACAGCAGCAGTTTGACTCAAGTGCCCAGCCATTATTTTACAATAGCTGGTAGTGAAGGTCTAATTAAAAAAGTCTTGTTTCATTAGTCCACAGTTTGAATTTTAGTGATTGGAGACACCACTGTAGTAGACTGAAATCACTGCCTTATTCCTTAACCTTAAATGGGAGAGAAATGATAAACAGGGAGAAATATGTTTTGACTATGAATTTAATAAGTAGAATTTGTTGGCTCACTTTCAGTCTTCAAGATAATGGCTTGCAGTTCTGTTCTGAATTCAGAGAAGTCTATATTTAGAGAGTACATGTGGCTAAGGAAGTGGTCATGAAAATCAGCCATTGCTAAAATGTCATCCTATCCATGTACACTTAGTTTACATGATTGATATTAAGAAAAAGTAAAACTGAACATAATTTAAAGGCTGACCCGCAGTGAGACAACTTCTTTTATGAAGGAGGAGGTGCATGTCACAAGCATCAAGGGTTTTTCACTGTAGTTCCTTGACAGTGTAAAACTTTTTTGTTTTTTGTAAGATTGCATACTGTTGCATATAGAGTTATCAGGTGGAGGTTTAGAGTGTCTTTGGAAGTTAGAGAGGCTGTTATGAAAGTTGCAGAAAGGATTGGTGTGGAATTCATCCAGTGTGGCAAAACAGGATTCAGTGGAGATGTGTGTTTAATGGAGGTGATGGGAACTGAGCCAAACTGAACTATAGCCTGAACTTGCAAGGGCATGCTGACTAATCATGGACTAACATGCTTAAAGTACAGTATGTAGAGCATGTAACACAACTGAGTTTATTTTGTAATTCTACTCGAGTCATATAAGCTACTAGCAAAATACCTGCGCTTCGCAGCGGAGAAGTAGTGTGTTAAAGAGGTTATGAAAAAATAAGGAAACATTTTAAAAATAACGTAGCATGATTGTCAATGTAATTGTGTTGTCATTGTTATGAGTGTTGCTGTGTTTTATATATATAAAATACAGACACACACATATAAACATATATATACATATACATATACACATATATATACATATCTACATATATATATATATATATATATATATATATATATATACACATCCACATATCAACATATATATATACACATATATACACACACACGCTTTATGGGTGATGATTGTTTTACTCTTTTTATCTTTATTTTATTTTATTGTAGAATCAACTCCTATCTGCGCACAGCAGGGCAGCCGTGGGCGGGTGCGTATGGTGTATTCACTCCATGTTATCGTGCATTGCGCTGTCAGTGGTATTTTGATAAAAGAATTTGAACAACATATAAGAAGCGTATAAATTATTAAACAGTAAAACATTAACATTTAAGAAGTAAAGTTACATTAAGTACTACTGCAGTGCCTTCGGGTATACCTCATTTTTTGTTTGCCCATTACATGCTTAAATGTATACATTTTTTGGTGCACCTACCCGAGAACACGCGACATATAACCGAGCGTGGGAGAAGCATGGATTTTAAAGACGCGTTGAGTTCATCTGCTGGTCTCCCTCGTGGAATAACTGGTAATGTTTGACTAAAATCTACAGCGAGTAAAACGACATTACGTCCTATTTTTTTTTTTACGATCTCTGAGATGTTGCTTTTTTCGGTTCAAGGCTTCATAAGCTCTTTTATGTTGTATGGTGTACTTATCCCAAACCATCATCTTTGAATGTTGCAAGACTTTCGCCTTGTATGTAGATCGGGGTAATTACATTCATTGCATTCCTAGTCTGAATCACAATCTGATTGTATGGGTGGTTACCTGGCACTGTAGGGTTGCCACCCGTCCTTTAAAATACGGAATCGTGCCGCGTTTGAGAATGAAGTTGCGCGTCCCGTTTTGAATCAATACTGGACGGGATTTATCCCGTATTTTTTTTATCATTTTTTTTTTAAAGCAGCGTCTCATGCAAATCATCCCACACGCATTTTATGAAGATGCCTCCTTTCGTACTTTTGATTAGGTAATACTTGATGTCATCGTTAGTTTGATTGGTGTTTTTAACTGTCCAGTGAGGAGGGCGTGTCTTTTAAGTACAGTCTGCAAAGTGTTGGCACTGAGATGTGGCGTCAGCGCCATAGTTGAAGCCCCTAACGTTGCGGTCAGCAAGTCGGCTAACATTCGCCATGTGCCGTCTTTCAGTTGCGAGAAGCAGATCATAGAATGGTTGAAACTGTTGCCCCTAACGTTGCGCCACGGCGTGTGGTTCGTTTATACCTCGTGTCTTCTCATTAAACTTTTATCTTGCGAATATGTTATTGCAATCCGCAGCGGGAGCGTTTCTATAAACTTAATTTAAACTTAAGTTTTACACCGTGCTTTGTTTCCCTTATGAACATGCTTGTATGCTTAACTCGCTCCATTCTCAATTGTTTAATTTTTTGCTCTTCGCTGTTTGCGGCTGTTCCTCCATTTCCCCCTACTTCGTTCTTTTATCTCGCGAATATGTTATTGCAATCCTTAACGGGAGCGTTTCAATAAACTGATTGAAAATAGTTTTGCATTTACCTTTTTAGTAAAAGGCGAGCTTTTAAGCCTGACAAATCACCCCGTAAATGCACACGTTTAATTGGACATGTGTTAATATGTATGGTTACACAGTATTAAAAGACAGTGAACAACGTCAGTTACCTTTCTTCCCGCGTTTGATAAAAGGTGAGCTTTTAAGCCTGAGAAATCACCCCGTAAATGCACACGTTTAATTGCACATGTGTTAATATGTATGCTTACACAGTATTAAAAGACAGTCAAAAATTAACGTCATTTACCTTCGTTCCCACGTGTGACTCGTGCTGTAAATGTCTTCCTTGTTTTTAGTTCACGTGATTACGTAGGAGGCGCGATGACGCGATACGTGACTCCGCCTCCTCCATTACAGTGTATGGACAAAAAATATGTTCCAGTTATGACCATTACGCTTTGAATTTCGAAATGAAACCTGCCTAACTTTTGTAAGTAAGCTGTAAGGAATGAGCCTGCCAAATTTCAGCCTTCCACCTACACGGGAAGTTGGAAAATTAGTGATGAGTGAGTCAGTCAGTCAGTGAGTGAGTGAGTGAGTGAGTGAGTGAGTGAGTCAGTGAGGGCTTTGCCTTTTATTAGTATAGATTAGTGCTCTGTAGGCCTTATAACCATCAGTGACAGCAAGACAAAGAGAAGAATACTAACAGCAAACAAACTCCACACCAGTTCTAAATGTGACTGACAGCTGAGTGTAGGAGAAAACTGTACAAGACTCTGAAATATTGGGGTCTATTCGAGATCCCAGTTTATAAGCAGGCAATGAAATTGTAATTCCACCATAGGATTGTATGTAAATACAATTAATCCGTTCCAGACTGTACGAATTGTATGTAAATAAATATATAATTTTTTTTAAGATTTTTAAACACAAAAATAGTTAATTATACCATAGAATGCACCATATAATGCACAGTGTAATAGTAAACTAAATGTAAAAACATTGAATAACACTGAGAAAACCTTGAACAACAGAGAAAACTAACATTGCAAGAGTTCACGCTACACCCTTATGAACCGCTCACTGTAAACACTTTTTTTAATGAGTTTTAAGCACAGGGAAAAAATTAATATTTGAAAAATCCTTAATTTATACAAAAACTAACTATAAACAACCAAGAAAACTAACCTTGCATGAGTCGGGTTCTGGTATGAAGGAAGTGAGCAGGAAGCTGGGTGGAGAGGAGATTACAGTTTTGAGGTAAAGACCCTCTGTGCGATGCATGTCTGACCGAGAACAATGTACTGTACAGGGAGAGACTGAACATGTGTGTAAATCACCGGCGCATACAAATCGGAAGGGAAACGAAATAGAGCACAAAGAGTTTAATGCACAGGGAGAGACTGAACGTGTGCGGAAATCATCGGCGCGTATGAACCGGAAGGGAAACTGGCTTCTTCGTCACCTGAGTGTGTGGTCGTGAACAGATGCAAAAGTTTGACGAACTTTTATGTTGTAACCTGATTTGTACGTGTTCCGAGACGTTCGTGATCTGAGGTTCCACTGTACTCTTCCTCCACACGCTTGCTTGACATAAGCTAGAATTTACAAAAACAGAAGTTTAAAATATTCTTTCTTGTGTAGAGTTTGCACAGTTTCCTTAAGGTATTTATTTCAGTTTCCTTCCCACATCATGGTTGAGGCCTCAGTCAAAAATACTGTGTGCAGTTTTGTTCTCCATATTACAAAAATACATAGTACAGTAATCCCTCCTCCATCGCGGGGGTTGCGTTCCAGAACCCCCCGCGAAAGGTGAAAATCCGCGAAGTAGAAACCATATGTTCATATGGTTATTTTTATATATTTTAAGCCCTTATAAACTCTCCCACACTATTATAAACATTTCCCGCACAATTATACAGTATAAACCCTTTGTATTCTCTTAGATATTAGGTAAGATTAGTTGAAATTATGTATGTAAACTCAGTTTATATACAGTAAAACCTAAATATTATTTTAAAGATATCGAGTGTCTCCAATATCACATATGTTACAGCCATTATGACAGACAGGCCACCAGCAATAAATACGTACAATGCAAGAAAAATTTGTATACAGTAAAATGTGTGTACAGTGACACTAAACTATGTACATGTAATAAGTACTGTACATAGATAATTAATTATGGTTACTCACCAACAATGACACGACGACTTGTTCGATAACGATGAGTTTAATTTTACTGCACAACAAAGGAGAGCGTTACAGCTCTTCTAAAGGAGCCTCTTCAGGCGACAGTGTAGCACCGCCGTTGTTCTTCTTCCAGCACTCTTCAATCCAAATCCCTAAAGCAGATTCCATCCAGACTACTGCCTTATCACGTCCACTTGTAACTAGTTTTGTGCCCTGGTTAAAGGACACTGCGGCTGTAGATCTTATATGCTTTTCCTCCTTTTTAAATAAAAAGAATCGTGGACTCATTGATGCCGTAATGGTGTCCTGCAGCGGTGTAGCTGTTCCCTTCCTTCAACATATCCAAAACTTTTACCTTTTCTGCAATCATTTGCATCTTCTGTTGGCACTTGGACACGACCCCTGAAGCAGAAGCAGTAGCAGGAGCACGTTAATGCTGAATGAGTGAGATGAGACTTCCTGGTTAATGCAGCACTCCGTCGCTGAGCCAATCAGCAGCACACAGGAACTTAACTGCGTGCTCTGATTGGGTAGCTTCTCAGCCATCCGCCAATAGCATCTCTTGTATGAAATCAATAGGGCAAACCAACTGAGGAAGCTAGTACCATAAGTAAAAAGACCCATTGTCCGCAGAAACCCGCGAAGCAGTGAAAAATCCGCGTTATATATTTAGATATGCTTACATATAAAATCCGCGATAGAGTGAAGCCGCGAAAGTCAAAGCGCGATATAGCGAGGGATTACTGTAGTGCTAGAGGACATCTGGAGAAGTGCGACTAGGCTGGTTCTGGTACTGTGAGTTATGAATTGTATGGATAGGCTGAACCTCTTCAGTTTAAACAAACAGAGCAAAAGAGATTATTTTTTGGCAAGTCTAAAGTGACCCTGTCTGTATGCTTTAGTGAGCCTTGAGATAGACTAGTATCCTGTCCAGGGTTATTTTTTTAGTCTTCAACAAAAACCTACTCCGATAAGCTCCAGCCCTCAGGACTTGGAATTGTATTAAGCAGATTTCAGATTGTTTTGATGTGTTTTGTAATTTTATTATTTATTACTTAAGAAGAAAGTTTCCTTAAGAGATTGATACCCAATTATCTAATTAGAATGGTGAGGAATTTGGCAGTTTGAACAGCCTGACATAAAATATTTCTTTATCTCTCAATTGTTGAATTGTTTGTAATGAAAATTGCTTATAACACATGTATCCTTTAAGCATACAGTTATGTTTCTCTTCTCTGTTAAATTTTCACTTTAACTAATTCCTTTCCTTGGTTGTAACTTCCTTTGACCGAGTTTTTGTAATTTTGCAATTAACATAATGAAAATTTTCTTTTTTTCCCCCTTTTTTCTGCTTTAGGTTTTGTAAACGACATCGATCTAAAACTGGAGCGAATGTTCCCTTAGTTCCTAAAGAGCTGCTGACGATGTCTGAGATGATTCTTCCCAGATTCATCATCAGTATCATTCAATATTTGAGAGATGGCTACATGGAACCAGGTAGGAATTTGTAGAATTGTTAGAACTCTATCATGATACAGGTTTTGATTGAATATTTAGTTTTTTTGGTTCACACTTCTTCATTTAAAGTTTGTGTTTGGACAATGGTCACCTTGTTTTCTTGGTCTCATTTGTTGAAATTTCAACTTAAGAGCTTTTCTCTTCCCATGACCTGCTTGTTGGACTGTGTTTGAAGCGCTGTTCTTAATAAAGATTTTTTTAACCGCATAAAAGATACATTAACTACTTTCCATGTTAAAATGGTCCTGGTAATTGAAAGGACAGGACCAGAATATCACACATCTTATGTCATTGCATAGTTAGTTTTGATTAAAAAAAAAATTATTATTTCACACTGATGTGCCTAGTGTAGGGCAGTTATTATTAATGCTGCCTCATGGAGTCTTTGTCCTTGGGTCAAATTCTGGCCCAGCCACATTTGTGTGGTGCTTGCAAGTTCTCCTTGTTGTCTGTGTGGAGTTTCATGAGTACTGTTATTTTTTTATTTCCCTTCCACATGCCTAAGAATGTACATTTTGGGTTAACTGCTGTCTCTGAATTGGCCAGGAGTGATTTAGTGTGCCCTGCTGTGCTTTCATTTGTAGACTGGAGACTGCTTGCACCTGATGCTTCTGAGATAGCCACTGGCTCACTTGACTCAGAACTGGATTAAGGGGGCGGGGTTTACAATAAATGGACTTGTGTACCTGTGTTTCAAGTTCATTTATTAGTGTCCCTACATATCCTGTAGGTATGTACAGTATATGGAAAGTACCATTTTGGAGTCTACATTTTGACTTAAGAATCCCTGAACGTGATTTGACCACTAGGATTTGAGTCCTTGGATGTGATGATTTGAAAACAAATCATTGGGTCTGAATAAAACTTGACTCAAATTTCTGCAGAGAGAACTGTGTATTCTGTGTGTATTCAGTGTGTGTGTGTGTGTGTGTGTGTGTGTGTGTGTGTGTGTGTGTGTGTGTGTGTGTGTGAATATTTACAAATCTAATTAGAATCAGAATCAGATTTATTGGCCAAGTATGCATGCATACAAGGAACTTGACTCCAGATTTGGTGACTCTCAAATTATAAGTTAGATAATCAACATACACACAACAGTTAGTCATATACCTGAGATAAACAAAAAAACAAAACACAAGACAGAGAATGTAAATATATGCATGCAAAGTGCAAGAAATGCTGAAATAAACACTGAAAAAAAAACAAAACAAAATGTATTAACAATATTTGAACAGTATTGCAAGACACTGGGAAGCCTGGGGGAATGAAACTAACCATTTGTGAGCTTGATAGCCTCTGGGGAAAAACTGTTCTTATATCTATTTGTTTTGGCATATATATTAATCTATAACGCTTGGCCAATGGAAGAAGTTCAGAAAGGTTTTGGCCTGGGTGTGAGGGGTCAGTAGTGATTTTCCTAGCCCATTTCATGATTGTGGAATAATATTGGGGCAGACTGGCACCAATGATATTTTCAGCAGACCTAATTATCGATGTAGTCTGCTTTTGTCATGTTTAGTCACTGATCCAAACCACACTGTTATAGATGAGCTGAGAACAGACTTATTGACTGCTGTGTAAAACTGAATCAGCTGCTCCTGTGGAAGGTTGAACGTCCTCAGCTGTCACAGGAAGTACATTCAATGTTGTGCCCTTTTTATGATGGATCCTGCATTGCAATGCACTCCCAGTTCAAGTCCTGGGAGATTATTCATCTCAGAAATGTGTAGGATTTCACAACTTTCACAGCAGTATTAAGTATGGAGATGGGGATAATATTGTGGGACCTCTCCTAAACTCCACTGTCATCTCCACAGTTTTGAGAGTATTTAGCTCCAGATTGTTACGACTACACCAAAGGGCCAGCTGCTCAACCTCCCGTCTGTATTCCCGATGAGCCCAATGATAGTTGTGTTGTCCACATATTTTAGAAGTTTGATAAAGGGGTCCTTAGAGATGTAGACAGAGAAGAACAGTAGGGAGAGCATACATCTCTTGAGGGCTCCCATGTTGATTGTATGATAGGTAGATGTGAGTTTCACCCGCTGTTTCCTATTGGTCAGGAAATTGATGATCCATTGACAGGTGGAGGCAGAGATGGAAAGCTGGGTGAGTTTTGAGTGGAGGAGGTCTGGGATTATTATGTTGAAAGCAGGGATGAAGTCCACAAACAGAATTCTTGCATATGTCCCTGGGTTGTCAAGCTGTTGCAGGATGTGGTACAGACTTATCTTGACTGCATCATCCACTGACCTGTTCTCTTGGTAAGCAAACTGAAGGGGGTCCAACAAGGGAGCTGTGATGCTCTTCAAGTGAGCTAACACCAGTCCCTTAAAGGTCTTCATGACCATAGATGTCAAAGCAATAGGCCTGTAATCGTTCAATTCTGTTATACTGGATTTTTTGGGGACTGGAGCCTGTGCTGACTAAACTGGGTGCAGTCAGTAAACCTCCCCGGAGAGGGCACCAGTCCATGTGGAGGTCTACTGAAACATATATCCATGTCTAGAGTGGCATGGAATTACCAGTTAACCTGTGTCTCTCAGATTGCTGGAGCAAAATGAGGAGTATCTGGAGGAAAACCAATTCCAACACAGGGACGACTGGCAAACTCTGCTTAAGTAATGACCAGGGAATGTTTTATTGGTAAAGTCTCAGATTTGTACAAGGAACCTTGTACTGAAAATATCAGTTGTTTAATTTTGTACTTGATATTGTAGAATTTTTTTCACTCATTATTACACAGTAATACTATAGGACTTTTGTGCTGACAGATATAGAATCGTTGGATGAATATAAGCCCTTTAGAGTTTATTACAGTGACATACTGTATACAGTTTGGTCCATAAATATTTGGACGGAGACAACTTTTTTCTAATTTCGGTTCTGTACATTACCACAATGAATTTTAAATGAAACAACTCAGATGCAGTTGAAGTGCAGACTTTCAGCTTTAATTCAGTGGGGTGAACAAAACGATTGCATAAAAATGTGAGGCAACTAAAGCATTTTTTTAACACAATCCCTTCATTTCAGGGGCTCAAAAGTAATTGGACAAATTATATAACTGGAAATTAAATGTTCACTTCAAATACTTGGTTGAAAACCCTTTGCTGGCAATGACAGCCTGAAGTCTTGAACTCATGGACATCACCAGGGGCCTCATGTATAAACGGTGCGTACGCACAGAAATGTTGCGTAAGAACGTTTCCACATTCAAATCGCGATGTATAAAACCTGTACTTGGCGTAAAGCCAAGTACCTCATACCCTGTCGTACGCAAGTTCTCCGTTAGGTTTTGCAGACTGGCGGCACCCAGCTTCAAAGCAGTGCTACAGTTCCTGTGTGGTTACCCTTTCTTAGATCCACATCCATGACGGCGGCTCAAGTGCTCCTTGTAGAACTGTTTGTACTTGCAAGTTACCGTGAAGTAATTGTACTTATGATACAGTTATAATATTGCACAACCTGAGCCACTTTATAAAGCGCGTATTTACATATGATGACGATATCATTTTTAAGATGGAATGCAGCAAAATATGTTGATTATATTATACAGATAAAACTTTAACTACACGGTGCCGCAGCGCTAGCGAGCTTGAGCTTTGTTCAAGGTTTGTTCCTGCCTTGCACTGTTTTCATGCTGTGGCTGGCGCGACACTGGAAGGATAGATAGATAGAATAATTAAACATTATGAAGATATTTCGATGTTCCTTAAAAGTTTTGAAGAATCGGCGTTCTAAGCTTACAGATGGCTTAATGTCTATTACAGAGCTGATTGTGTGGTGATTGAGTATTTGGAGAAAGAAAAGTAAGGACAGGAATTGGGGGTTAGTACGTTTGAAAAAGACAGTACTTCTGTAATAAAGCATTTCATTGAAGGTCGCGCATGGCGCAGCAAGCATCTTGCTGTAAGACATGAACAATCACTGCACCACTGTGTTCCCATGTTTAATAACATGCTTTAACTCATATTATCATGAAAATTATATCACGTATACTTCGCAGTATTTTAATTACTCAGAGAGCTGTAATATTACGAACGTAATGGATTCTGTGTCCTGTCAGAGGAAGAGCACGTAGTGATTAAGGCAAATAGAGCACATATAAGATCAAATACAAAACAAAGCATTTAACATTCTACTTTAGTTACGATGGAATTTGAGAAACTAGTAAATTAAACGATTTTAAGATTAAGTTTATGATGTTCTACTTTAATTACAAAATAAACTATGTGATTAAAGTGAAAATTTCAAGATTAAAGTTGACATTTCGTGCTTTTTTTCACACTGTGTGCCTTTTTTTTTTTCACTGTACCCTAATAAGCTTTCATATGACACTTAGACGTTGGGCTACGAGTCGCCTTTTCACGCCAACTTTGATATGTGACAACTTTTTTATTTCGGGCACTTTGCGACTTTGTGAACTTGAGCTTTCGAGTTTCTCCAACACGCTATGTCACTCGATCAGCTTCCTTTTGTTGCTTATATAACTGTTTAAACAAACAAATAGTACGTTTTTCTTTGCCTCCATTTGGTATTCGCTGAAATTATTCTATTTTTCCTCGTACTTTTGCCATTGCCTTTTCACAGAACGCTGGGCTTAAGGGCTATTTATATTGATTTGCATATTCAAAGAGGCGTAATTCTGGGAGGAGTTGGGGCGGGACAGCAAGCATGTGCACGTGCGTTTATTTCCACACTGAGCGAGATTTATGTAGCGGAAGAACGCACAGATTCCTGCATCTGGATTTTTCTGTGCGTTAGCACATGTCGGCTTTTGTGCTTATGTCATGTTATAGTGCGAATTCTACGCACACCGTTATGCATGAGGCTCCAGATGCTGGGTTTCCTCCTTTTTAATGCTCTGCCAGGCCTTTACTGCAGCGGCTTTCAGTTGCTGTTTGTTTGTGGGCCTTTCTGTCTGAAGTTTAGTCTTCAACAAATGAAATACATGCTCAATTGGGTTAAGATCAGGTGACTGACTTGGCCATTCAAGAATTTTCCACTTCTTTACTTTAATAAACTCCTGGGTTGCTTTGGCTGTATGTTTTGGGTCATTGTCCATGGGCAACGTTTCATGATACAGAGTCAATTTGACTGCATTTAGCTGGATTTGAGCAGACAGTATGTCTCTGAACACCTCAGAATTCATTCGGCTACTTCTGTCTTGTGTCACATCATCAATAAACACTAGTGTCCCAGTGCCACTGGAAGCCATGCACGCCCAAGCCATCACACTGTCTCCACTGTGTTTTACAGATGATGTGGTATGCTTTGGGTAATGAGCTGTTCCACGCCTTCTCCATACTTTTTTCTTGCCATCATTCTGGTAGAGGTTGATCTTGGTTTCATCTGTCCAAAGAATGTTTTTCCAGAACTCTGCTGGTTTTTTTAGATGTTCTTTAGCAAAGTCCAATCTAGCCTTTCTATTCTTGAGGCTTATGAGTGGCTTGCACCTTTCAGTGCACCCTCTGTATTTACTTTCATGCAGTCTTCTCTTTATGGTAGACTTGGATATCGATACGCCTACCCCCTGGAGAGTGTTGTTCACTTGGTTGGATGTTGTGAAGGGGTTTCTCTTCACCATGGAAATGATTCTGTGATCATCCACCACTGTTGTCTTCCGTGGATGTCCAGGTCTTTTTGCGTTGCTGAGGTCACCAGTGCTTGCTTTCTTTCTCAGGATGTACCAAACTGTAGATTTTGCCACTCGTAATATTGTAGCAATTTCTCGGATGGGTTTTTTGTTTTCGCAGCTTAAGGATGGCTTCTTTCACCTGCATGAGAGCTCCTTTGACCGCATGTTGTCTGTTCACAGCAAAATCTTCCACATGCAAGCACCACACCTCAAATCAACTCCAGGTCTTTTATCTACTTAATTGATAATGACATAACGAAGGACTTGCCTACACCTGCCCATGAAACAGCCTTTGAGTCAATTGTCCAATTACTTTTGAGCCCCTGAAATGAAGGGACTGTGTTAAAAAAATGCTTTAGTTGCTTCACATTTTAATGCAATCATTTTGTTCACCCCACTGGATTAAAGCTGAAAGGCTGCACTTCAACTGCATCTGAGTTGTTTCATTTAAAATTCATTGTGGTAATGTACAGAACCAAATTTAGAAAAAAGTTGTCTCTGTCCAAATATTTATGGACCTAACTGTATATGCAGTTCCCATTGAGGGATCTATCCATTTACTGAACCTACTTATACAGTTCCGTGGTAGCTGCTCTGCTCACAGCACTGGGAGTAAGGCAAGAAAAAAATAAAACTCCTGGACAAGATATCCATCTATTGCAAGGTGCATTCACCTACACTTTCACATTCTCTCATACCAGTTAAGTGTAAAGTTCCTGGGCAATATTAACTACATTTCTTTAGGATGCGAAATGCCCAGTGATGAATCGCACACAGAATGGAACACTGATTCTTCAGACATTTACAGAGATGGAATTTCAATCAAGTCTCTTAAAGCTGTGATGCAGAATTACTAACAACTGTACCTTAGTGTCAGTGTATATGTGTTTGTTTATTGCAAACATTTTAATTTAAAATGAGAAGTTCTAAATTGGTCTGTTGTGTTTGAGGGTAGTGTGCATTGGAGTGATTCACTGTCCACGATCGGTTTCTGCCTTTGTACAATACTGCTGGAAGTGGGACTGGTATGTTATGACCCTGAACTAGATAAATGAGTTATAAAATGTATAGGTGGATGGATGCGAAAGGGAGATGTATGCTGCAGCAGCTGTACTACTTTGAAACAGAACTTAGCCTAACCTCTTCTCCAATCCAAAACCTTTCTCATTTTCAAAGAGGTCTTGCAGTCCAGCTTAAAATGGTTATTACAGGGTGAGCCAAAATGAAGTACCGCATTTCTTAAGGTCATTGCATGAGGTAGAGGCAGCCAAGTGGGTTGGGGGTCCTTTGATAGGCGATCCCTTGTTGTTTTCAGTCGGCAGCATGCCTTTGTCTGGTGCGCACTGTGCTTTTGCTTTCGAAGGTTTAGTCAAAACAACGAATCCATCCTCGCTATGCAACATGCTTTCCAAACGCACTTCAGTATTCCTCCAAACGGTGACGTCCCAAATCAGAAAAACTTCAGTGGATGGCTAAATTTAGACAGATGGGGAACAACATTGAACAGAAAATGTCCAGGCCATCCTCGGACTGTATGAATGCCTGAAAACATCCAATTTGTAAGGGCATCAATTTTGCAGTCCCCTAGATGTTCAGCACGCAAACCTGCTTTTGCCTTAGGCATTTCCAACACGTCTTTGAGGAGGATTTTTCATGAGGACCTTAATTTCCATCCATACAAAATGATGGTAGTGCAGGAAGACTGGGAGAGCTGTAGAGAGTTGTGTGTGAACATTCTGCATACCGTTCATCGATATGCCATTGTCGTGTGCAACGATGAGGCACATTTCCATTGGAATGGTTGTGTAAATAACCAAAACTTTCATTATTGGGCTGAAATCAACCCTCGTGAACTTCATCAGAGATCCCTGGAAGTGAGCGTGTTTCAGTTTAGTGCATTGTTGCAGAATTTGGCATTGTAGGCCTTTATTTTTGTGAGGAGGGGAGAGCAACAGTCACCGTCACTTCAGAATGTTACATTGAAATGCTAGAGTACTTTTTGTGGCCCCAAATGGAAGAAATATGTTGGATGCCTGGTTTCAACAGGATGGAGGAACAGCTCATAAGGAGTCGAGATCCATGCAAGTTTTGCAGGAGATGTTTCTGGGGAAGCTGATCTCCCTGCGTGGCGATGTTGGGTGGCCTTCACATTCACCTGATCTTGCTCTGTGCAATTTCTTCTTCTGGGGCTATTTCAAGTCAAATGTATACATATACCGACCTTAAATCCTTGAAGCCCTCAAGGATGCTATTTGCCATGAAATTGCTGCTATTCCCCTTGAAATGGCTGAACGAGTCATGCGAGCATTCAGAAATCGCCTCAATGAGTGTATCACTAATGATGGCCACCACCTCGAAGACATCATTTTTAAAACACAGTGGAAAAAATCTATTTTGCATACCCTTTCTTGTGTCGAAATGAAATTTATTTTATCTTGTAGCGTTTCTGTAGAAGAAATGTTTGAAATGTGGTACTTCTTTTTGGCTCACCCTCTGTCATGTAGTTTATTTTTCTTTAACTCTTTGAGGGCTGAATATTTTTTCCAAAAAACTCAAGTTTTCTGAAAAGCACACAAAGCAATGCTTTCACACATAAGTCAACATAAAACGTCTGTTGCTATGTGCTGCAGCTGCTGTTGGCGCACGTTCGTCATCTCTGGCGACAGTAGCTGCGTTGGGGGCACCTTGCTGGTCAGCAGGAATACACAGTGGGCCAGCTGCCTGGCTGTATTCGCATAGCAGGTAAGTGGCGTTGGCGGTCGCAGTGTGATGCAATCTGGTTTGTACCTCTTGTCATCATAAGTGGTGGTCCTCCCAGGCAAACGCTGCTGTAGGTGCATCAGCTACCTGGAAGTGTTAAGCACCATGATCAGCTGGGGACCAATCGGATGATGCTGGTACCTCACTTTCGTTTTTGATCTCCAGATCACTTGCATTATATTCAGAGTCCGATAATTCAGAGTCCTATTCAACGAAATTACGTAAAACGTCCATGTGCTTTGCACATCGCTTTGGTCTCTTGCCAGATGTTGGTGCAATTTTAGAGGTTGTTTGCTCTTCGCTACTCATACATGCGTAGGGAATCGAGGTTAAATCAACAAAGCTATGTAACTTTCCTTCTAGTAAAGAGAGTCAAACTAAAATATAAAGGTGAGTTTTGATGCAGTTTACAGCTGATTACTGTCCTCCACCCCTGAATTTTGACAAAAGTCGACATCAGCCCTGAAAGAGTTAATATTCACTCATCTCTCATTACCTTTACTTAGGAGATTAATTCTTACCTATACAAATGAATATTATAAGTTTAAGAAGGAAATTTTTTTTTATTAATAACTGATTTGTTAGCAGATATTTAATTGATTCTTATTTTTTACCACTAAAAAACTTACTGTCATGGTTGTCTGCTAACTATGCATGCTGATAAGAAGAGACCTGCTTCTTTTAGCACATCAGCTTTTTCACATATCAAAGATGTCAGAAACTGACTACCATTTGAAAGTGGTTCTACACCTTTTCTGTGGTTGGAGGGCAAGGACTTTGGCTGGGCCATTCAGGAACATTTTGTTTTGATTCTTGACACCTTGAGGCACTCGAGAGCCATTCATGAAGAGAAAGAAAAGTAATAAAAAATATATATATATGTATATTTATAGGTAGCGAGCTACTAGAAGGGGCTTTTAAGTCCAGGGCCAGGAACACTGCTGGGTAACCCTTTGTAAGTACTTCCAAAAAGTAATAAAAAAATATATATATGTATATTTATAGGTAGCGAGCTACTAGAAGGGGCTTTTAAGTCCAGGGCCAGGAACACTGCTGGGTAACCCTTTGTAAGTACTTCCATGTTACAACTTGGCCTCAATTCAGTAACCTGTTGGTGCACCTGAGGACCTCTGTCTAGTGGTACCAGAATTCCCTGCAAACTCTCCATACCATAAAGTGTAATTTGGGGAGTGCCACACTAGGTTCCAGTGACCTGGGAAACAGGATTGTGCTTGGTTTTTTTTTTTTTTTTTTTCCCTTTCCTTTGTTAGTTACAGAGTCATCAGATGATGATGAATCTTCCCCACAGCTTAATGTTGACACTACTACACTTTACATAAAGAAACTTAGATTCACACCACATGGTACATTGACTTAGTCTTGACTTCTTCTGACCACAAGATTTTTTTTTTTCTCAGAAGTTAACTGGGAGACCTTTGTGGCAAATTTCATTTTCCAAACTTTTATTGTAATGGTGACTTTCTTTCCACCATAGTAAATGCCAGTATTTTGAAGAGCTCCTAATCTATTTGCTTAGTGCACCATTACTCTATTTTCTGTACTCTGTATGCCTGTCAAGATGATTGGTGGACAGTCATTAGCTTCCCAAGTTGTAATCGATGTAAGTTTCATTTTGGACGGTTTAAACGTTTTGATATAATTTTACAACCCCTTTCTAATCTATGCATATTTGCAACTTTGCCTGTAATGTACTGAAAAACTTTTTTTTTTTTTTCTTTTTCTTTTTATCACCTTTCATCCAGAATTACTGTGTGACTAATTGATTCCCATTCAGACTGGTGGTTTTTACACAGTAAATGTGACCATAACATCAATAGCCATAGCCAGACAGGGCACTGGAAAAGTGGTTAGGACATTTGGATTGAAACTGAATATTTATGAATATGTCATTATTTCATCTTTTGACTTTAAAATGCTACAAAAAATACAATTGTTTTTAAAAATGTATTCTTGAGCATAACTGTTCTCAATTCAAATATACTGTATACAGTAGAACAATAAAATATAATTATTTTGTAATCTAGCAACAACTGAAATCTTTTAAAATATCTGACTTTTGTAACACATTATATTTGTAAACCTTTGCTCATTTATTTTTCTAGATCCATTATCAGAGAGGGATCTTCAGAAGGTTCTTCAGCAGCTTGAACCACAAATTTCCTTTTTGGAAGAATTAACTAAGATGGGTGGAGCAATGCGCACAGTGCTGACCAAGGTCTTAACAAACCAGCAGACATACTTGGAACTGAGCGTGGGTGAGTATGCTTTTCATGCAAGGGAAATTTTGAAAGCAAAATAACTGGAAAGTCAGATTTTATACAAGCATCACATCCATCAACTCTGAATAATACAGAAAAATTTTCCAATAATTATCAAAGGCTTCATATTGTTATTTACTGTATGTTCCACTACCTTCGTGTAATTGGCCACCTCTGGTTTTTTTTTTTAACCTGTTATATTGTGCTTTTTGTATTGATTTTTGCCAATCCAGAAATACACAGTCCTAGTTTGTTTCACTTTTAATACAATTTGCCGATGTTGCTGAATGTCAGGAGGGGCAGTGCAGCTGGTTGGCTTAGGTCACAAAAACTATAACTTTCCCCCATTCTACCCCATTCATTTTAGAATAATTGTTTTCCATGCATTTGTCAATAGACCATGTCTCACTTGTTATTTTAAAAATTTTTATATTGGCATGTAAGTGCTCTGCACCTGTAGACAGTTAAGTGTTATAAAGTATAAATTATAAGAGCATACACTGAAATTGTTTGGATAATTGTTTATTTTACCAGGAGGAGCCAAATAGGTTTCTTAAATGCACTTGCTATTATTTTGCTTTGCATTCTTTAAAATAGTCTTTCCTGCGGTGGGCTGGCGCCCTGCCCGGGGTTTGTTTCCTGCCTTGCGCCTTGTGTTGGCTGGGATTGGCTCCAGCAGACCCCCGTGACCCTGTAGTTAGGATATAGCAGGTTGGATAATGGATGGATGTAAAATAGTCTTTCATTAGTATAGCTGTGTGATGATGAGGAAACCTATAGAATGGATCTGAGTTACATGTAGATGCCACTGTCAGGAAACACATTGTTTTTTGCACCAGCCACCAATTAACTGCTTGCAGTTTACGAGCAGTCTTACTGAAATTTTCAGTTTTAAGTTTTAGGATAAATTGGAAGCTTTCAAAGAATTCAGGATAGTCTGGAGAATCCGGATAATTCAAAGTTTCTTGTTGAAAGCTTTTATGAAATATAGAACAATAGCAGCCAATAAAATAAGTGTTCAGAATGAAATGCAATAATTGTTCAAAATCCAAATAGCTTTAAAAATCTGCAGCTGATATAAAATTATTAATATTGTGTATTTCATAATGTTAAATGTTAAGGAAAAATTAAGTTATCACTAAGGGTAATTTGAAAGGCCTTTAATGAGTCTCATAAATTGCATCAGCAAAACCTGCTCTCCTGCAAAGGCAAATAATGATTATTTTATTATATAATTGTGATGAAACCAGAGGAAAGTTTTTGTTTGCTAAAGAATATAGTTTATCACCAAGGGCTGTGCATATTTTTTGTAAAGTCACATAACTTGACTTGCTCAACCCTGCTCAAACTTCAATAGTTGAGGTTTGCATTGGACTGGAGCCCATTCCAGGAGCCCTGGACACAAGGCAGGAAAGAGCTTCCTGTTTTAAATGTATTAATTGTTTTATATGATTAATTTTGAAATAGTGGTTTACTTCCATTGTTTTAAGTGTCTAAATGTGCAGAGATGTTTGCTTGTGACCTTTTAAGGTTTTATAAAATCTGATTTCTAATCTAATAACTGAGTTCAGTTGTGCCTCAGTATTTTTGTTTTATTGCAGTAGTTAATACTACTTTTAGAAGTAACCATGCCAGTGTGTTTAGGTTTATATCCACACTATTTACTTAAAACAATCTGAACTTTAGGTCTGAGACTGTGTCACAACTTCATTCTGTCTGCCCATAGGAAATTGCTGTGTTTTTGGCTGCTGTTTAAGACTTACGTCAGTGAGAAAGGTTCTAAGTGCTAATTGGCAGAATTTTTAAGTGATCTGCTTCGTTGCTTTCTTTTAAATTACATAATTAGACTACAACTGAGAAGTTTGATTTAGGGCAGGGGAACCAAGCCTTTGTGGTGTAGAGCCACTATCCACAGTCACTCATAACAATATAAAATCTGTGGTGAAAAATATTTCTGGCCTATTTGAAATCCTTAATGATTAAAGTGATCAAGGATAAAGATGGAAATGTACTCACAAGCGAGGAGAGTGTGTTGAGCAGATGGAAAGAGTACTTTGAGAGGCTGATGAATGAAGAGAACGAGAGAGAGAAGAGGTTGGATGATGTGGAGATAGTGAATCAGGAAGTGCAATGGATTAGCAAGGAGTAAGTAAGGACAGCTATGAAGAGGATGAAAAATGGAAAGGTCGTTGGTCCAGATGACATACTTGTGGAAACATGGAGGTGTTTAGGAGAGATGGCAGTGAAGTTTTTAACCAGAATATTTAATGGAATCTTGGAAAGTGAGAGGATGCCTGAGGAGTGGAGAAGAAGTGTATTGGTGCCGATATCTAAGAACAAGGGGGATGTGCAGGACTGCAGTAACTACAGGGGAATAAAATTGATGAGCCACAGCATGAAGTTTTGGGAAACAGTAGTGGAAGCTTGGTTAAGAAGTGAGGTGATGATTAGTGAGCAGCAGTATGGTTTCATGCCAAGAAAGAGCACCACAGATGTGATGTTTTCTCTGAGGATGTTGATGGAGAAGTTTAGAGAAGGCCAGAAGGAGTTGAATTGCGTCTTTGTGGACCTGGAGAAAGCATATGACAGGGTGCCTCGAGAGGAGCTGTGGTATTGTATGAGGAAGTCGGGAGTGGCAGAAAAGTACGTAAGAGTTGTACAGGATATGTACAAGGGAAGTGTGACAGTGGTGAGGTCTGCGGTAGGAGTGACAGATGCATTCAAGTTGGAGGAGGGATTACATCAGGGATCAGCTCTGAGCCCTTTCTTATTTGCAATGGTGATGGACAGGTTGACAGACAAGATTAGACAGGAGTCCCCGTGGACTATGATGTTTGCTGATGACATTGTGATCTGTAGCAATAGAAGGGAGCAGGTTGAGGTGACCCTGGAGAGGTGGAGATATGCTCTAGAGAGGAGAGGAATGAAGGTCAGTAGGAACAAGACAGAATACATATGTGTAAATGAGAGGGAGGTCAGTGGAATGGTGAGGATGCTGGGAGTAGAGTTGGCAAAGGTGGATGAGTTTAAATACTTGGGATCAACAGTACAGAGTAATAGGGATTGTGGAAGAGAGGTGAGAAAGAGAGTGCATGCAGGGTGGAATGGGTGGAGAAGAGTGTCAGGAGTGATTTGTGACAGATGGGTATCAGCAAGAGTGAAAGGGAAGGTCTACAGGACGGTAGTGAGACCAGCTATGTTATGTGGGTTGGAGACTGTGGCACTGACCAGAAACCAGGAGACAGAGCTGGAGGTGGTAGAGTTAAAGATGCTAAAATTTGCACTGGGTGTGACGAGGATGGACAGGATTAGAAATGAGGACATTAGAGGGTCAGCTGAAGTTGGACGGTTGGGAGACAAAGTCAGAGAGGTGAGATTGCATTGGTTTGGACATGTGCACAGGAGAGATGCTGGGTATATTGGGAGAAGGATGCTAAGGATAGAGCTGCCAGGGAAGAGGAAAAGAGGAAGGCCTAAGTGAAGGTTTATGAATGTGGTGAGAGAGGACATGCAGGTGATGGGTGTAACAGAAGAAGATGACAAGGACAGGAAGAGATGGAAGATGATCCGCTGTGGCAACCCCTAACGGGAGCAGCCGAAAGAAGAAGAAGAATGAATCATCTACTTATGTTTTTGTTCACCTCTTGTAGAGTAACTGTTCTGACATTATGTGCTGTGAATAACTGCCATTTTTTGTCTTTTTGTGTGATCTTATTAAAATGGTAAGAACTAAATGTTGAAAAATATATGGAGAATCAAACTCTTTTTTGTATTTCACGCTGAAAGTTTATTTTAAATCATGATACATGGAGGAAAAAAGTTGTCTAATTAATAAGATAAGCCAATAGGAAGTTTTTTTTAGCAAATTAAGTGCTTTACATAGCAGATAACAATGTTTTAGTTTATTATTATTGGTGTGCAATTAAAGGATAAGTTTGGCATTAAATTATTTCATGGTATATATTAGTTTGCCACATGTTACTGCTTTCTAAAATGAAGCATATTTTATAAATTTAAAAAATAACTAGCCTGTTATAATGGAACGTATGGATACTGGATTTACCAAACTTTATCCTTTAAATTCATTTTTTCTTATCAATGTTGGGTGATGTTCACACTTACTAAATAATTTTATTTTCACCAAAATACAATAAATCTACAACAAACAGAAACAAACTATTATAAAAAAAGTAATTTCTCTATAATTTCAAAGCTGGTATTGACCAAGGTTAAAAAACTTTCATTAAATGTATAGTCCATCGTAAATCTTTGTTCAGAGCCATTTTACCGTATATAAAATATAACAATTAGTCTTGTGCCTTATTTATGCTTTGGCAACATTTGGGTGTGTTCAAAACTTCAATACTTCAATACCTCCTTGACTCGAGGCATGTACAGTATGTTCAAAAAAAAAAAAAAAAAAAAAAGAGGCTACACCCAGACATCAAAGCACAGAATCAAGCTTTTCTGGAATATTTTCTTCTTATTTTGTCTGTGTACATTATTTTATTTGACTAGTTTTTTTCAGGTGATGCCCTTTAATGTATTATTAAATCCAAATTTTGATTCTGTTGTAATATTAAGTTTTTAAATACAAAGTCTTGATTAAAAAATAAAATGCAGTATATTAGGAAAAATTTGCTAAAATATGGAGAAACATATATTAATGGCCTACCATATTTGAACAAATCTCTTGAAATGTATACTATTGGCTTTGAATTTAATGTGAAAAATTGAACAGAAATCTTCTCTAGTTATCTTGTATAATTCTGAATTTTCCTAATTCTGTATGTATGTATGTATGTTGTAATTGAATAATCTGGACATTCACTATGTGGAACTTGCCAGTTACCAACTCAGAACCCGCAATATTGGGGAAACAAAGATATGCTGTGAGTCAGCGGTTTAATGCTTTGAGCATGAGAAGAGTCTCCTGCTACTGCATGCAGGAACTGCTTCTAAGCTCTTGCAAGCAGTTTACTTCCTAGTGACATAATCTGAGCTGTCAGTCAGCTTCCACCTTGTGTGCAGTACCACCTGATGGCTACACTCCATGCATCCACAACGCTAATGCCGTTTGTGATGCCTTTTGTTCCAGTTTTGACACCATCCACTTATTCACTTTATAGACTCTGTTTTCCCTGTACGTACAGGGACCATGGAGCCTATCCTGGCTGCATCAGACCAGTTAACCTCATTTGCACATATTTGGTAAGTTGGTAGAATTAAGAGAAAAAACTTTGAGCAATTTCATAGGGAATGAATAATAGGGCTATTCAACACTGGCCGTTTCTAGCGCTATTTATGTGATCAATTTAAAACCACAGTCATACACTGGTTCAAGATCAGAATATATTCAGTTCAGCTACAGTATTGAATGGATATACTGTATAGTATGATTGCAGTGTTCATGATGTAATATAGATGTTTAAGTGAGATTGCATGGTTTCAACATTAGTTGTAGTAGTTGGCTTAACTTACCGAAAGATGCTAGTGAAAAAAAAAAAAGGTGGTCTCTTCAGTCATCAATTTTCATGTCAGTTTTTGCTGTGTGCTGTTAAATGGAATAAAGTGAAAAAAAATGCTGGGGAAAGTACATTGTGTGTGAAAGGTAAAATAAACATTGATATCTCACGCAGTGGGATCAGTGACATTGACATTACTTTTTATAACAGCAAAATTGGCTTTAAAATAATGGAAACAATGGAATTTTTGTAGCACTCCAGGATTTGAGGTGGCTTAAGAGTTTGACCTTTAGGTCTTTTTATTTTGATTAGGATTGTAGTGAATTTGGTCTATATTTCTACACTTTTTACATACATTTTTAAAATACAATTAATATTTTAATACATATTATTGCTAGTCTCAGTGTCACATGGTATACTCCAATTACACACTTGAGACTAACCAGATTAATAAAAATGTAAACATAATTTAAAACATAAGATTAAAGAAGGTATGTTCAAATTAACATAATTTCTTTTCTAAAGGACAAGAAGAAAACCTAAATTCAACGAAAAATTATGAAAAATACCTTTCAGCTCTTAAAAGTTCTGGATTAGCATCTGCTGAGGATAAAACCATACATGAACCATCCGCACCTAGTGCACTGTGTAGTCTTGGTAAGTTATTTCCTTTATTTGTTTCTAGTAATTTAACATAGTAATTAATGTTTCAGTAGTTTTAAATGCGACAAATTCCTGGAGGGTTATTTCTTTAATGACCGGAAAAATGCTTCCGGTTTTATTTACTGTATATATTATATGTTGTGTCTAGTAAAGTACCGGTATATGTATTTGAAAATTTAAATCAACATTATGTATTTGTGATTAAAATATTAACTGGAATAAAGTCCAGAAAATCACTTTAATTTGTTTATTTTTTTAGCTTTGGTACATGATTTACTTTTATCAGACTATAGTGTTGCATGTCTGGTCTTTGTTTTGGCCTTTTGTTATTTGAAATTAGTAGGTGTAAACTACCATATAAAGACACGTGTTTGTGTTCAGGAAATATGGGCATATTGATATGCTTAGGAGTCAGTCATGTACACAGCTTGTTTAGTGGCCACTATGTTTTGTGTTTCATGGTGAGCACACCCTCACTTTGTGAGCAATCCCCATGTCTGCATGTCAGTAGTTAAACAGCTAACAGCATTAACAAGAAGTTGTCTCCCTGGAGTTTGTTTTTGTCTATAGTAATTCCTTCTGCTATTCTTCATTTATGACTTTAGTGCAACCTAATAGTCAGTTGTGAGAGTGAGCTCATTAGCAGTTTCTTGTAAATTTTATTTTTTGTATATGACAGTTCATAGTGCCAGTTCGTAGGTACTCAGTAGAGTTCTTTCCTTGCTATTGCCACTTATATCGTAGGCTGCTGCAGTCTGACCTATATGTCGTAATGCAATGTAATTATGCTGCTTTTGTAAAGATGTCCATCCTTCTTGTGAATTTAAGATGATCAGATGATATAGCTATGTACTGCCCCCTGGGTACTTTTAAATGAACCATAAATTATTCAAAGTAAATTTGAATTGGATGTTGCAATAAAGAAAGGTAATTAACAGTTTTAATTAAAATACAGTTTAATCATATTATGCATTTGATAGTTAACTTTCTTCAGTTATTATTAGGTAGATTTTATCAGGAACAGCAGGTTATTGATATTTTTCCTAGTTCTACAACTGTGAAACAATGTGTCACATTTACTGCTGTTTTTACATTAATCTCTTGTAGATTGGTAAGAAGGGGTTTAGCTAAAGCTAAAGCTTAGTTCAGAGGATTGGATAAATAATGTGAATACCACTATGCAACTTACGACAGTCATCAATAATTACTCTAGTGCAGGATAGATGAGAATTATAGATGTTCAGGGTAGAGGAGTATTAAAACTTTGCCATTGTTCTTTTTCTAAAAAGCAGACAAAATGTCCCCAATTTTGCTGATTCTGTTAAGCACTGAAAATTCTTTTTAGATGACTGAGCAGATTGAATTGTTTAAATTCAAGTTTCAGTAAGATATATAAGTAGGCTAAGACAGCCATTCCCTCCATTCATTAAGCAATTTTGTATTTGGTTTATTGATGACTGTGAATTGATATTCAGCTCTTAACCAAACCAGAACTGTTTTTGATTACAACTATGTTTAAACAAGCAAGCGGATGCTCTCACCCAAATAAGTTCATATAAAGATTGTGTCATATTCCTCCAGGGACTTGTAGCTTCTATACTCAGAGGTTAGACAAGAGCAAGAGAGTGCACCTGTCTTAGATGCAGCTCTTCATTTGTTTTCATCCTTAACTAACAGCCTCAACTACATCCCATGACAAAACACTAATTGCATTTTGTGATGATGAGGAGATGGAAATAGTTTGGTCATTTTTTTAAATGTGTTTGTGTGCTGAATTTCACAAAGTGATTCTTCCCCTGATGATATCAAGGTGGAGTCTGTACTTATTCTTCCTAGTTGTTCTAAATATTTTATTTTAGCTTTACAATGATTGTGTGTAAAGCTTTACACTCCGTTTTAAATGATGAGTCTTAACGTATATGTCATCGAAATGAATAACCAATCTAAAACAGGCACTCAGGTTAATTGCCCCTCCAATTTTTGGACTGGTACAATAAAGAAGCAGGATGTTTTCCTTTTGTCTTTTTTTATTTTGTTGCTTCAAATATTGTTATGTAGGGTAAACCAGAAACAATGCCGACTGGAGAATGTCAGAAAAATGGCAAGACTTATTTGAAGCCCCTGTCATTGATTTCCTGACAGAATTTGTGAAATATTGGCCATTGTTTGGAAAATTAAAAGTAATCATGCAGAAAGGTTTCCTTTTAATTAAGGGAGTGTGTTCAGAAGAAGTAATTTATTATCACATAATTGTGTGTGCTGTTTTTAAAGCATAATGATAATTGAAATCACCCAAGTGGGCCTGATCAAAACTTGCATACCCTTGAATGTTGGGGATACACTCAATTTGACACACACAGGTTCAGATTATGGGTAATTAAGGGAGAATGTCCACAACTGTAACTTCATTCATTGTAATCAGTGTGTATGTGTATAAATATTCAATTTAAATTAATGCAGAGCTGCACTGACTTTGCTGGACACCGAGCCATGGGGAAAGCAAAAAAACTGTCAAAGGACCTCTGAGAAGGGGTTGTTGAATTATAATCAGGAAAAGGATATAAAAAGATATCCAGAGATCTGGAAATGGCTGTCAGTAGTGTTCAAACTATGATAAATAAAAGTGAAAATTAGGGATTCTTTTGTTATCAAGCCATGGTCAGGTAGACTAACCAAGATTTCAGCCTTATCTGCCAGGATCATTTGTAGAGATTCCAAGAAAAACCCACAAGCCACTTCAGCTGAAATTCAGGCTTCTGTGCAAATAAGTGGTGTTGCTATTTCAAGATGCACAGTAAGGAGGTATTTGAACAAAAATTGGCTGCATGGTCAAATATCTTTTCACGTCCAGTCTATGGTGTGCTGGCAAAACTTGCAGAAAAGTTGTTCAGATTCGTAAAAGTCGCCAGGATATTGTTGTGCCCTCAATTTTGCATTTAACCTCTTGTTTCTTAGTTTTTTTGACGTACAGTAGTTAGGGTATCTGGTACTGCTCGCTTCGACATTTCTATCTCGTGCACCTAGCTAATTCAGGTGCCATTAACAAAAAAACATACAGGAAATACGTGCACAAACACAGGCAGGACTGGATTTCTACAAAGAATTGCATTCGCTTCAAAAACAACAAACTAGAAAATAGTATTTGAATGATAGAACTACAGATTATTCAATCATTTAATTTATTGGGAAGCTTTGTAACAGTCACACCTTCAGTCTCTAAATTCCGCACATTTCCGTTTTTAAATCTAAAATCCGCTTTTAAGCATTAATTCTGTGATTCTGTCCGTGTTTTTCGCATTGCGAAATCATAGGTCCCTAATCTTATATAATCTACTAATACGTATACACTACATGTAGTAGGGTCTGTGTTACTGTTTTTGAAAACGACTCATTGCTACAAAATAATTAATATCTGACCATGTCTTATTCCCCACCTACAAGCCTGGGAATAACAGCAGCAGTTCCATTATTCAAGTTGTTGTTTGTGTTTGTGGGTGGTGTTTTTTTCTGTAATGTACCTATCTGAAACAAAGCTTAATTTAAAAAAAAAAAAAGAAAGGATTCCACCATTTCTCTAACAATGAGAAAAAATGTATATATACACTCACACAATCAGTTAATTGATACTGGTAATTAAACACTGCTTAAATGTAAATATACATGGACTGACAGGTTTTAATCTTGTTTAATCACTGATGGCACTACAGATTTTTTGCTGTGAAAATATACGTTTACTGTGTTTGTTATTTTTTTTTTTCTTCAGTGTTTCAGCTAGACATTCAGAATTCTTGAGGTGTTTTTATAAATATAGATTACCATTTTACTGATGTGGTGCTTGTTTCTTACCAAAACGAAGCTGTATGATACACAGCAACAAATACAAATCTTTAAAAAAGCCACAAATATATCAAATGTTCATAAAGGTTTTATCAAGAAGACACAAGACTAACCTGCTTAACAGGTGTATAAGTAAAAAAAACATTGTGCTGTTAAGCTAACATTTTTCTTTTTGCAATTGAAAATGTAAGGTGCTGCACTTAAAACAAGCTCACTGTTCAAATTAAAATGGTGTCTGTTTTAATTAAAGGACACAATAAATATCTATCTGTCTATCTAGTTGTCTGTCTGTCTATCATAAAAAGGTATGAATTGTCTCTCACAAAATAAGCCTTGACTTCCTGTTCTCTGTTTACACTGTAGTAAGAGATCAGCCAATTTACCTATCACTAATCAAGTCTTTTTTTGTGAAAATCAACCAATTTATATCAGTGGTTAATTAACTGGAGCATCTCTAGTGATGATGTTGTGGTCAAATGTAGGAAAAACATGTGCCAAAGGGACAGAAAGCATTTGAGATGATGCTGTTAGAGTTGGCAAAGTGAGTATTGAGAAATTAGGTGTGGATGAATGGTTAGAATGTGATGATGTTGAAATGTGAGGAAACATGAGCAGTGGTCTGAATAGTTAATGGGCATAGTGAATGCTTTGAGGTGAAAGTGGTGCTGCACCAGGAATCTGTTTGAAGTCTTTTGCTTTTTATGGTGGTAATGAAGTGAAGTACATGAATGAATCCCTTGGGAACTCCTGTCTTGTTTTGGTGTAAAACCGTAGAATTGGAGGAGAGCATACTGAAATGAAAATATACCCTAGAAACAAAAGGCCTTAAAGGAAATGATAGCGAAAACTAGGGGTTCCCTGATGAGGTTTTTTTAGGGTCGATACTGCTGATTGTTTTTTTTTTTCTCTTTGTGTTTAAAAAAAAAAAAAAAAAAAAAAAAAAAAACTTTTATGTTAAGCTCTCACATAACCAGCTGTGAAGGTGCCTTATGTTCTTCTAAAGTGTTAAATTTGGCATTTTTATAATTAAACTATAGACCCACAGATGCTACCTGTTCAATTTTTATTAACAAAATGATATTCTGTAGGCTAATTGTTCAGTGACTTAAAAATACTAAAATTAAATTATCTTAAAATGCATGCTTTTTTTAAATAATAAAATATGTGGAGAAAATATTTATTCATAATATAATGCTTTTTTTTATAATTACCTGCTGTATGCAATTTTAATTTCTTTAATGTACTTATCTAAAACCAATCTTCATTTTAAAAAAGTACTTTTTCATTATTTGTCTAACAACAAAAATATATATTCACACACATTGATTCAATGAATTCATATTAGCAGTTAAACATTACTTAAGTGAAATATACAGAACATACACTTAATAGGTTTTAATAATTTTTAATCATCAGTATAAATAAAAAAGAAAAAAACTGCAAAAACATAAATGAAATACACACAAAAAAGACATAATAATACACATTGGTGGTACAGTAGTAGTGATGCTGCCTCACAGTAAAAAGACCAGGGTTTGTGTCCTGGGTCATCCCTGTGTGGAGTTTGCTTGTTCTCCTCCCACAGCCCAAAGTCATCCATTTGAAGCTAAGCATGTTCAGGCCATGCCAGCAATTGGTTGCAAGAACATCTAGGAAAAACTTGCGTTGCTGCTGGAAGAGGTGTTGGTGAGGCCAGTAGAGGGCACTTACCTTGTGGTATGGTGTATCCCAATGCCCCAGTGCAGTGACGGGAACACTTTGCTGTAAAAGTGGTACCATCCTTTGAGACGTAAAACCGAGGTCCTGACTCTCAGTGGTCAGAAAAGATCCATAGGCATCCTTTTATCCTGATGTCCAAGCTAAAGTGCCCCCCTAATCATCCCCCGTCTCTTATTTGCTATCTACTTCACAACCTAACAGCTAATGTGTGGTGAATGTACTGGTGCAAAAATGGCTGCCGTCGCATCATCCAGGTGGGTGCTACACATTAGTGGTAGTTGAAGTGGCTCCCCGCACACTGTGTTATAATATGTATGTATGTATAAAATATATATATATATATATATATATACTACATTTATATACTATTTTTATTTCCAGTGTACCAACTACACATTCATAATTCTTGATATATAATTAGAAATATGGCAGACTACCATTTTAATTATGCAGTACTCATTTCTTACCCAAACACATACTGTATGACACACATAACCAAATAATAAACAAAGTACAAACCTTTAAAAAAGCTGCAACTCTATCAAATGTTCATAAGATGTTTATCAAGAAGATACAAGGCTAACATGCTTAACAAGTTTACTAGTGAAATATATTCCGCTGTTAATCTAACAAGCCTATTGTTTACTATGCAGCAATTTTAAATCCCTTATCTTTCTTTTTCAAATTGAAAATGTAAGTTGCTGTACAGTACTTAATACAAGCTTGCTTACCAACCAAACTTATAGAAGCAGGGTTCATTTTAATTGAAAGTCGAAAAAAGGTCTGAATTCATTAAAGTAGCTTTTTTGCCATTTGTCTAATTGCACAGTATGATTCCTTTTTCTTGTTTATTACCCTTTTTGTCAATGTAAAGTCTAATATTCTAATAGTCTACCTTATTGCATTCTGTTTACAGGAAGTTCAAAAAAGCAAAAAAAAAAAAAAAAAAAGACGTGTGGTAGCTCAATTATCATAATATCTTGTGCAAAGGAGCACTACAACAAAATTACCATAAAGGTTAGGAAAACAGATGCTAAAAAAAGTGATTGCCCAATTTACCAATCACTGATCGTATATTTTCTAGTAAATATCAGCCAGTTTAGATTGTCGGCTGATTGATTGGAACATCACTAAAAGACCAAGGTTAATACTTGAGATGAAGGAGCAGAACGCATGGAAGATATGGGTGCATGGCTGTGCAGCATGTGCGAGAAAGGTGTCTAGGGAAACTCTATCCAATACTCATTTTTTTTCTAAGTGGGTGCATAAAAGATATGGTAGAGAGGCTGATGTAGTAAACGCTGATTTTTTAGGTATTTGCAATGGAGCTGTTTTGGAGAAAGTAGGGAAAGTTCTACTTTTGTAACATGTTGAGTATGGGGCTGTCCTGTTAGGCAAAAATGGTTTGAATATTCAAATGAAAAATAAGTAAATATTCAAATATATTTGAAATTGATTTAAAAATTTCAGATATTACATGTACATTTGTACTTGCTTTTTTACGCTTTTTTTTACGCTTTTTTTTTTTTATTTAAACTATGGTCAGCCGCACTGACAGCCACATCGGGAACAAATGCCATCAGCAAAAAGAAAATTTAAAGGAACTCTGGCAGCTGTTATTTCAATATAAGAGCTATCAAAAACCTATAAAATGGAAGCATCGGCACCAGTGTCTTGTTTACAGTCTAGTACTGATGATTAGATCCACAAGTCTTAAACTACTCAGCCTATTGGCCACAAAAACGCTTTCCCTCAACCCTGTCACTCAACTGTCCTGTATTCCTTTAAAAAGTGCTTCCCCTGAGCTCCTCTCCAATCCTGCTTCCCATTCCTCATAGCTGTCCTTGCAGCAAGCGCAGGAGACCAGCTGAGTGCTATAAACAGGGACCCATGCAACAACATTATCAGGAGTGCTTTATGCTTTGCAGAGGCATCATGAGTGTTTTTAAAAAAATACAAAACAAAAAAAACCCCAAAATAATGATAATAATAATGTGGCAAATCCTTGTGTCAGTGTGTATGGTTGTTGAGAATTTAGGCTCCTTTTTGTGGCTGCTTTTATGTCTTGCTGTCCTGACAAGGATCAGGAAGAATATGCACCTGTTAGTAAGATCGCAACAGGGTGAGAATAGTGAGCAAACAAAAGATCAAGAAAGAGGGAGGCAGGTCAAAGGCAAACTTGTATTATTTTTGAGGTGTCAAAAGGGCAGTGGCAGGATATCGTATAGATACAGCAACATTTTAATAAAGATGGCCATAATATTGTTAATTATACTTTATTGATTTAGGCACGATATGGAGGAGACTTATTGTGGGACTTGGTGCATTGACAAGATCTTGCATTAACATTGACAAGAATCTTAAACAGGTGGTGAACCAGCTGAGGGTAGGGGAGGCTCTGGGGATCTGAGGTATCTGGGGTGAACTTCTCCAGGCTGGTGGTAAGGCTGTGCTACTGGCATTGCAAACTATCTTTGCTTCCATTTGGGAGACTGGCGTCATCCCAGCTGACTGGAAAATGGGATTTGTTGTCCTTATCTGGAAAGGGAAGGGTGATCACCTAGATTGCGGCAACTACAGGGGGATAACACTGCTCTTGGTGCCAGGTAAGGTCCTTGCTAGGGTCGTCCTCAATAAGATCCATGATCACTTGCTCACCTACCAGCAACTGGAGCAGTCTGGTTTTATGCCTAAAAAGTTGACCGCATCCTGGCACTGAGAGTTCTCATTGAGCGCAAATGAGAAAGAATATCAGCAGAGTTTCTTTGCAGCCTTTGTTGGTTTTCGTAAAGTGTTCGACTCAATTAATTGAGCTGCCCTGTGGGACATCCTGAGACTTGCGGGATCCCCTCTCTAGGTTGCTGGATATGATGGCTGGCCTGTACACTGGCACTGTTAGTGCTGTGTAGAGTGGAGGCAGAACCTCTGTGTTTTTCCCAGTTTATTCTGGAATTCGTCAGGGGTGTGTTCTTGCTCCTTCTCTGCTGAATGCTTGCATGGACTGGATGTTGGGCAAGGGCGTGGGGTCCAGCGGCTATGGGGCATCTGTTGGTAAAGAAAGATTAATGGATCTTGACTTTGCTGATGATGCTGTGATCTTCGCGGAGTCAATGGAGGCTGTGATCGGGGCACTCGGGAGACTGAGCGAGGAGTCTGTGTGTCTTGGCTTGCGAGTGTCCTGGATTACAACCAAAGATCAGGCCTTTAATGACCTTTTAGGTACAGCCTTCAGCAGTGTGTCTGTCTGCGGAGAGAATGTCGATCTTATCGTAAGGTTTAATTACCTTGGCAGAGACATTCATGTCTCTAGTGACACCTTCTTTGAAGTCAGTAGGTGGAGTGGGAGAGCATGGGATATCATGAGGTCACTGGAAAGGGGTGTGTGGTACTACCGATATCTATGCAAAAGGTCAAAGGTCCAAGTCTTTACAGTCCTGGTGCTTCCTGTCTTGCTATATGGTTTGGAGAATGGACGCTATCCAGTGACCAGAGATGAAGACTGGACTCCTTTGGTACTGTGACTCTTCAGAGAATCCTTGGGTACCACTGGTTTGACTTTGTGTCGAATGAGCAGTTGCTCACAGAGTCCCGAAATAGGTAAATTACCTACATTGTGAGGGAGCGTCAGTTACGACAATATGGCCATGTGGTGTGATTTCCTGAGTGTGATCCGGCTCGCAGGATCCTCACTGTTGAGGACCTGAGTGGCTGGAACCAGGCCAAGGGGACATCTACGTAACACCTGGCTGCGGCAGGTAGATGGTAATTTCCGGACGGTGGGACTGGACTGCATGTGTACCTAGGGTTTTCTAACCAGGATCCCGAACTGTTTTGTCATGTGGTGGGTGCAGCAACGCACTGTACCAGTGCATGCTCCCCAACCTGACCTGACCTGACAAAATAAATTTCTTGTTTAATTGAAAAGTGCTATACATTATTTAAACACACTGAAACAGAAAAACTTCATCATAAGACTAAGGGCTAGTGACACTTTTTTATATTTTCATGTTTGAAATGTTTTAATTTTTTAAATTCCATTCTTCATCTTCCATCATTGATAAAAATGTCTTCTTTAATGCTTGTATTTGTGATTTTTTTTTCCCAAGGTGCAACAGCAAATGAAGATCAGCTTGAGTCATCTAAAGAGGTCAGTAGTTAATCTTTGTACTTGCAGATAAGCATACTTTTATCTTATTGAACTCTCTGCGTAAGTGCAAAGTTTGCCAAAAGTCAGCCTGACCAAATGTCTGAAATACTGTATGCTTTTTGCAGTAATACATGGGGTAGATCTGCATCTACCACTATATAATTGGCTTGCACTTAGGTATGTGATCTTTACTTTCTACTGAGACTCTGAGAGTACAGTATTCACGTATGTTAATATTGCTGTGATAGATAGTATTAATCCAAAGTGTGTGTACACTCTGTGATATGTACTATCACTACACAGTGAGTGTGAGTTTTTTTTTTTTTTGGATATGGAGATTACAGAATTTTTAAATATCATTTGTGAAGCCTTGTGCAGGCATTGGTATATCAATTATTTTTGTTGCTGTAAGACTGTATGAATAATTAGTATACTTTACTGAAGTGAACACCAAAAATTCAGTAGAGGTGTCCTTAAATTGGTATTTAAGGAGTAAAGAGAAAAGAATAACAATGGTATTGAGAGAAATAGTTTGGAGTGGTGGCATTATAGTTTCTGGCCCCAGAGGGAAAATTTGCATTTGAGGACATTGCATGGTCCCATACTGGAAAACAATACCCTTATCAGTATCAGAATATGAACATTTCCAAAACATACCCAGGATTGAGGCTGTCCTTGGCCATGGAAGTTTTTACTGGTGCTGTTTTAATACAATTTGTGAGGGAGCCAGAAAAATGACACTTCATTTTTTAGGAGTTAACTAAGGTTGAACAGCAATATCACAGAGACAACATGAACAGTGGTAGGCCAAGTACTAATACAGAAGTGCTCAAGTACCAGAGCATTATTGAGCACTAGGGAGTACGGCAGTTGTATTATATTTCAAGGATACCAGTAAGCAATTTTAATAATGTCCACAAAATATGAAATAAGACCCTGATTTTCTTCTTTTCTTGAAACTTATATAGCCTAAGTTCTTGTCAATAAGCCGCGGCTTATCTAAGGAAAAAAGTTGTGAAAATGAAAAAATAGAATATCGGCTTATACATAAGTCCGGCTTATACATCCATCGCGGGGGTTGCGTTCCAGAGCCACCCGCGAAATAAGAATATCCGCGAAGTAGAAACCATATGTTTATATGGTTATTTTTATATTGTCATGCTTGGGTCACAGATTTGCGCAGAAACACAGGAGGTTGTAGAGAGACAGGAACGTTATTCAAACACTGCAAACAAACATTTGTCTCTTTTTCAAAAGTTTAAACTGTGCTCCATGACAAGACAGAGATGACAGTTCTGTCTCACAATTAAAAGAATGCAAACATATCTTCCTTTTCAAAGGAGTGCAAAGCAAGCAGTCAAAAAAAAAATCAATAGGGTTTTTTGGCTTTTAAGTATGCGAAGCACCGCCGGTACAAAGCTGTTGAAGGCGGCAGCTCACACCCCCTCTGTCAGGAGCAGAGAGAGAGAGAGAGAGAGATAGAGAGAGATAGAGAGAGACAGATAAAAAAAATCAATACGTGCCCTTTGAGCTTTTAAGTATGCGAAGCTCCGTGCAGCATTTCTTTCAGGAAGCAGCTGCACACAGCCCCCCTGCTCACACCCCCCTACGTCAGCGCAAGAGAGAGAGAGAGAGAGAGAGAGAGAAAGTAAGCTGGATAGCTTCTCAGCCATCTGCCAATAGCGTCCCTTGTATGAAATCAACTGGGCAAACCAACTGAGGAAGCATGTACCAGAAATTAAAAGACCCATTGTCCGCAGAAATCCGCGATATATATTTAAATATGCTTACATATAAAATCACAATTTAAATGACCGCTACGCGCTCGTGTTGACTCGGCGACGCCCAGAGCAGAAAGAACGCGCTCCGGCCGCTCCAACCGCGCCATGCGGGGAGTGAGAGAGACGGCAATATCTCACACTCTCTCCCCCCTTAAAGAAATTAAATGGGCGCGAGTGAGACCACTGACCTCCCTCCCTTCTATTAGTTATAGGTTATAGTACGTTCGGCTTATCCATGAGTCCGGCTTATCTATGATACGATTTTATTTTAAAAATTCGTATGATTTTTGGTCTCCGGCTAATACATGAGTCCGGCTTATAGACAAGAACTTAGGGTAATAATATCATTGGTGTCTAATTAAAGAAATTATTACTTTTTTGAAATCCTATTCACAGTCAACTAATATCTAACTGGAGTCATATTTGTCTGTAAGATAAAAAAAAAAAAGCAAATATTTTTGCCATTTGATGTGAGACTAAGGAAAATAATCTACATGCCCCACCAACCCACTTAGCTTTGTCATAATCTGAACTGCATGACTATCAGGAGGGAAGCCATCCATAGTGTGGAGTGATAGCATGGTGCACCACAGAGGCAAGCAATTGTGTGGCACACCAGGGATGATGGGGTAAGATGGCGATGGAGATGGGGTTGCTTTGGAGTTTTTCATTATTTGCTTCAGAACCGTTTTGGCATTGGTACTGAGATCTGAAAGCTGTTATTGATATTGAAGTCAAAATTTTAGTATTGATCCTACACCATTATATATTTTACTGGTTCCTATTAAAGACTGATGTATTTGACTAACTGGAAACCAAACTGACCCACTGTGAAAGTCTAGATCAATTCCTGATTGTGCTGGGTTTGAATTCTGTTCACGGTTGGTTCCTTCTTTGCATCTGTTCTCAGGGCTCCACCTATCCCTGTAATGTGGAAATTAAGTTCAAAAACACACAAACATTTGCAGATTGTGGTATAGTAAAGGTCCAAATGTTTCAGCATTCATGGAGTTAGAGGGTTGTTTTGTAAATGTCTTTCAATTGTATAAAATTATTAATACAACTTTTGTTTATTATTGTGAATCTGCAGATAATCTGTTATGTGATCTAGTGAAAATGAATAACAATACATTTCTGTATAGCAAGTAGGTTTGAAAAAGAAAAACGTATACAGAAATAATTTTCACTTTTTGTTACTTCTATTTTGAGTTCACATTGACTTGAAAGGCTTTACTTGGTAGTTCTCTAATCTCTGTTTTACATTGTATGCTGCTTGTTATAATATGTGTATGTATATGTGTATAGTTGGCTAAAATAAGTAATCCATTAAAGAATGTGGTTTTAGCTTGAATATCAACAGAATAATCAGTTTCCTTTTTTGACATTTTAGGAGGATCAGGATGGCAGTCGTGTTGGGAAAAGAAAAAGAGTGAAACTAAGTGGCAGTACCAAAGGTATTTGCTTTTATCACTGTTTTGCTTTTAAAATTTAATATAAAGTATAATACAATAGTTTATTATAACCCTGATTTTAAGTTTGTGGGGGAAAAAACGTTTTTTTCTTCTTTTTTTCAGATCTAACCATTATGGGTGTGCTAAAACATAAATGCTTTTTAGAAGAATTATTGTTTTGGACAATAAAATATGAATTTCCACAAAAGATGGTTACTTTTCTACTTAACATGTTGCCGGATCAGGAATATAAGGTTTGAGGATTGTGTTTAGAAATCCAGACCTCCTTATTGATTCATTCTGCCTGTTTTCTGTAAGCTCTCTCTCTCTCTCTCTCTCTCTCTCTCTCTCTCTCTCTCTCTCTCTCTCATATATCATTTTGACAGACACTCTCCATACTTCTTCATTTTAGATTTAATGCTTTTTATTAATGCTAAATTTATTTATTATTTTGTGTGGAAAAGCAAGGGCAATATAAATATTTTTAAAAATAAGTAATTTCTGATGTAATTTCAGTGTGTTGTAGGTGGCTTACATTACATTATTAACCATTAGAAACTGTTTTTATTGTACTGGTCTGTTTGAAACAGTACACATAGAGCAAATTCATATTTTCAAACTATAGGGTTTCCTGCTACTTAAGTAGCCCTTTGTGCTTATTTATGTATTAATAAAATTGGCTGGGAGCATTACCAGTATTTAAAATTAGAAAATTGCCCATTAAGAGATGAGGAAAAAATGATCTCAAACTTGCATAATTCAGCATGGATCACAATTTGGGTGTCTGGAGCCTATTATAGTTAGTAGCATAGTGCACAGGGGCTGGAACCCGCTCTAGGCAGGTTCAGTGGCAGGAATAATTCATTTGCACACACTCTCACAGGGCCAATTTAGATTTGTTAGTTATCCTAACACTCACAGCTTTGGGATATGGAGGAATACTGGAGTACCTGGGGAAAAAACATGCTACTATAGTGAGAACAATGCCACTCTGAAGGGAAATAAATATTAGGAAGCGCATCATTACATACCCAACCAATGGAGGGGAAAAAAATGTAATAAAGAAGATAAAATATTTGTAATGCAGTATAACACTTTGTAAAACATGCTGTTATTACGCTAAAATGTTTGATGTCTTTATCTATTTTTTGTTATCTGTTTATGGCAGAGTAGCTTCCCACAGCACTAAGGCCCTAGGGCTTATTTCTGTGCTCTGTGGAGTTTTCCCATCTCCCTGTGTGCAGTTGGGTTTTCTGTCTTATCTTGGGCTTCCTGCCTCATTCCAAAGACCTGTATGTTATTGTAATTGGTAATTCTAATTGATGAGTATATATGTTCTTGCATGGGTGAGTATGATCTGTGATAGGCTGGTATTCCTTTGTACTTTGCATGTTGATGCTGAGGTAAATACTGCTACAGGCCTTCTTAAATATAAATGATTTCAAGCACTCGTATTTAAGTAAAATTGCAGAAGTAGATTATTCTCTCAGTGCTCAGTTTTGCCGGTTTCCTGAGGAGAGAAGCTATCTAGTAAAATTGTAACCGAGTGTACATATAACCCATAAGACTTGTGTCTGGAGATCAGGTAGTAATATAAACATAACTTGCTTGGTTTAAGAAGTATTCGATGAATTAGCATTTCAGATGATGTAAACATGCCTAGTAAGTGTAAGCATATTATATAGATGTGCTTTTGGCAAGTAGTAAACCGGCCAGACTATATTAAACTTACATTTTCAAGCAAAAAAATTAATCTCACTTATGAAACTGTGTATCTGTTGAATGATTGTGTATTATGCATGACTTTATTTTTTCTTTCTCAATTCCTTCTAATATCAATAAAGAGTATGTGTGTATAATACATATATAATATAAAAATGACAAGAGCATTTAGATTTATTTTTCTGTAATACGTTTTCCCCCAGTTTTTACAGAGAGTAAAGAGGTCTTGAATAAATACCATACTGTTATTAGCTTAATTTATGAGTGAGTTTCCACAACTATGCATTAATATCCCATCATAACTTGTATTTTTTTTTATATTTTTTCATCCAAAATTAGTTGAACGTATCTGTAAAGGGAAGCATTTTGTCTTTGCGTTATTGGGTTATCTCCTTAAGACTAGAGCACCATTTTTTTTTTGTTATTCTGTGCAGAATGGAAAGTTGAAGCCTTTTTTTTTTTTTTTTTATACAACATTTAAAGTGCTTCAGTTACTCTTGAGAAATTAAACTTCATTTGTAGCAGTTGCACACGATATCACTAGGACCTTTAAATATAGGTGTTTTTCAATAACGTTAACCCAGTGTTTTTATACTGACCATATTGTAGCTGTAATCTAGTCAAACAAGTGTATTCAGCCTTTGGCATAATGGCATAAATACAGTGCCTTGTGGAGATTCTGAAGTCAATTTTATTTTTTTCTATGTGCTGAATTAATATGGACTTAATATGAAGTAAAGCTATTAAATATATTTCTGCATAATTATGCACTTTAATATTTTAAAAACAGTTCATATTAATGGTAGTACTACTGTTATGTTCCAGTAAGTATAAGGAGCATGTATATGTATGTTTATTGAAAAACATTTGTTCTAATACTTGTTTAAAACAGTTTGAATTAATTCTCCATGAATTAGTTAAAACTTAAAGGGGATCGTTTAGGAAACATTCAGAAGAACAAGCATATTTAAGGTTTGAAATATTTCCTTGTTATACAGAGGTGCGGTGTTAAGTGCTTCACGGTTTTAAAAGTCTGAATTATATTCCAACCCTGTTGCTGTCAGTATATACTGTAGTTTAGTATCTGTCTGCATGGGTTTTCACTGGGTACTCTATGACTTCCTCCCATATTACAAAGACATGCATGTTGCAGTTTATTGGTTTTGCTTACATTCTGTGCCGCAGCAGTAGGCTGCAGCTCTGCATAATCTTATAGTAGATGGATGGGTGAGTACATGAACTACTGTTATACTACTGAGTACTGTTATACTAGCAATGCATTTTTTTGTTTAAAGACAAATTCAAAAAGTATTACTAAATTTTGCTAGTAAATATGAAGTGTTAAAGTTGCATATCAACAAAATATCTGAAGAAGTAGCCTGAGAAAAAAAATCAGCAAACCTGTTTGCAAAATGTAATAACTTAGTGCAGTACTTTATAATTCCCTCATGTGGTTCACTGTTTGGAATCAGCCAGATAAATTAAGGTTAAGTACGAGGTAATGAATACTTTCTTTTTTTATCTCCACAGATTGCTTTCACCAAGACCTTTGTTCAACATTATGCATTCATTATGAAAACTTTAATGAAAAGCCATGAATCAGACACCATGTCTAATAGAATTGTACATATTAGTGTACAGTTATTTAGTAATGAAGAGCTAGCACGTCATGTAACAGAGGAATGTCGTCTTCTAGAAATAATGGTGACTGTCCTCCTTTACATGATGGAAGGTTGCCTTATAAAAAGTGACATTCAAGGTAAGCCTTCTATGTCTTTTTAAGAAGCATAATATTGTATAAGATAGTATTATATTGTAAAAGTCGTAGCCTGAATATTGTGAGGTATACATTTTAGTATTGTGTTTGAAAAATATATTTTCTACCAAACGCATTATGGAAGTGTACTTTTTTACTATACAAGCATTAATATACTTAGAAATGTGTAACAGAAGTAGAGTATCCCATTCACAAATACGTTGTAAGAGAACATGCTAATGTTGTTACTGGTTTGAAGCATTTGATTGCCAACAAAATATTTTTTGTTTTTTGGTAGATGAAGACAATAACCATCATGTTGTGGTAAACTGTGGAGAAGCACTTCTTAAAAATAACACTTACTGGCCTTTAGTTAGTGATTTTATTAATATATTATCACACCAAAGTGTAGCAAAGAAATTCTTGGAGAATCATTCATTGCTGATGTCATGGATGGGTTTTGTTTCTTCTTTTCAAGGTAAAAATTTTTCTTGATTATTTACTAGTAGTGGTGATGATAATGATTACAGTGTTCCAAAATGGTTAAAAAAATCATTAATTCCTTATATTAGGTATGAATCTGAATAAGCGTGAACTAAATGAGCATGTTGAGTTTGAGTCGCAGACATACTATGCAGCATTTGCAGCTGAATTGGAAGCATGTGCTCAACCAATGTGGGGACTCTTAACACACTGCAAAGTTAAGGTAAGAATATTTACTTGCTGTTTAGCAATAGTTGATGTTTAAGTGCCTTGTTAATATAAATGGAAATCATATAATTTTTACTTTTGCAATAGGTAATATGCAGAAATGTACTTTTAATGGATTTGTGCTGTTCATATTTGTTCTAGGAAACACAAGAGTACACAAAAACTATGCTTCGATTCTGCTTAGAGGCACTACAGATGTGGTTTGATGCCATCAACTTTGTAGATGAGGTACCATTTTTAAATTTTTAGACATAATATAATAGCTAGAGAGCTGATCTGAAAACTGTAAGGATTCAAACTAAGTTGGGCTTACTTGGCTGGTTTACCCTGTGATTGTCATGCACCCTTGCTTTTGAAATAATTTTTATCTTATGTTTTCATGATATTTATTTGCAAAGTGTGGTGTGATTCTTTTCAATAGACAGTGTTTAGGATTAAAAATGAACCATTAACAAAAAAATGATAAAAGGTTTGAATTAGTATTAAAATAATAGATGTTTAGAGTAAAGTAAAACCTTTTGCTGTAAATAATAAATCTATGTTTTCATGACTGGATGATTGAGAGGGAGGCTAAAACTATTTTATGTTTTTTTTGTTAAACTACTTTATGGTTAATTTACTAACCTACTTAAATTTTTTCAGCCCACAGCTAACCAGGTTACCTTCCATTTGCCTCTTCATCGGTACTATGCTATGTTTCTGAGCAAGGTAACGCTTTGACATTCAATAATATTCATACAAAAGTGTACTGCATAAAATTATTTTCCATGTTATCTGATTTCTTTTTATGACTAAGAATATATGTATTTATTTCTTTAAAAAAGGCAGTAAAGTGCCAGGGTCTTGATTTGGACAGTCTCTTGCCAGATCAAGAGGTGCTAATGAAGATTATGGTTCATCCTCTTCAAATTCAGGTATTTAATTTAATTTGGGTATCTTTGATCCATATTAACTAAACATGTTAATTTTTTGCAGCTTGGTACCGCTCTAGTATAATTTATGGACTTAATAGTATTTGACTTTAAAGAAGACTTCCAAAAATGTATTACAAGCATAGATAGATAGATAGATACATTATTAATCCCAAGGGGAAATTCACATACTCCAGCAGCAGCATACTGATACAAAAAAAAACAATATTAAAGAGTAATAAAAATGTAGGAAAAACAGACAATAACTTTAAATAATGTTAACGTTTACCCCACCGGGTGGAATTCAAGAGTCGCATAGTTTGGGGGAGGAACGATCTCCTCAGTCTGTCAGTGGAGCAGGACGGTGACAGCAGTCTGTCGCTGAAGCTGCTCCTCTGTCTGGAGATGATACTGTTCAGTGGATGCGGTGGATTCTCCATAATTCATAGGAGCCTGCTGAGCGCCCGTCGCTCTGCTACGGATGTCAAACTGTCTAGCTCCATGCCTACAATAGAGCCTGCCTTCCTCACGAGTTTGTCCAGGCGTGAGGCGTCCTTCTTCTTTATGCTGCCTCCCCAGCACACCACTGCGTAGAAGAGGGCACTCGCCACAAGTAAAATATAAGCATAAAGCAGTATATGTGAATGCAACTCATAAATATTTGTTACAAGTTTTTAATTCATTAGTTTGAAATCAATCGCTACTGCACTTCCTGATTTTTGGTAGGCCAGAATGTTGGTAGGTAATGCTCCAATTGTTTTAGGTTGCTTTTTGGTATAAAGTAGACAGGTAGGAATCTGTAAATCTTCTAATTTGTACTGCAAATGTTGTAAATGTATTGGTTTACAGTATATTATTTTCATACTTCTTCAGGCCAGTTGCTAAGGGGCAGTGTTGCTGAACTGAAACAGCTCTGCCATTACCTGGATAAAGCTGAGAATGAAAGCTTTTGTTTTTAAATATTTTGACACAACTGTCACTGTAGTATCACATTTAACAAATATTAAGAACTAAAATGAAGGCCATCTTTTTCAGCAATCATGTATGCTGTTTATAGGATATGTCAAACTGGCTTATATTACCTTTAGATAATCAAATATATCTTTTGAGTATCAATGTTGTATTATTATAGTTTTAGCCTAATTTGGCCAGAGTATTTTTTTTCTTTTCAGAGAAAAATGCACCGACCTATAAAGAACATGTAGACTTAACACAGACAGAAACTGGGAGAAAGATTCAATTTTAGGATAATGAAACCACTGCACCATTAACAGCAGAATACTTTATTCCCCACCTTATGTTTGAACAACATACACAAAAAAAGAGCTAGGACAAACTCCATGATTATGACTATTGAGTTAAAATTTCCATGTCATATAAGACTAACCTGCACACCAAGGAGAAGCAGTCTTGTATCAGATCATGCCTTTAATTTTCTCATCTTATTTGTAAAACAAGTATTGTATTAAAATCATGGGTTTGTCCAAATTCTTGTTTGTGTGTGTATACTGTTCAAACAAAATAAAATATTCTGCTATTAGTGGTACAGTTGTTCCAGTTGAGTCTTGAATCTTGCTCCTGGTTTCTGTCTATGTTGCGTCTGTGTGGGTTTTTCCCTGGCTACTGCTTTTTTTCACTCTCACATCACAAAGACATGCAAATTGGACAATAAGGTCATTACAATTTGGCCCTGTGCGAGTGTATATTTGAGTGGGCCCTCTAATGTACTGGCACTCCCATCAAAGGTTGTTTCCTGTATTGGGTTTGATGCTGCCAACATAGACCTTGGTTCTCTCTTGGTTTATGCAAGTTTGAGTGTGGTACAGAATGTAAATGGGTGCTGAAAATGCAGCATCTAAGAATGTACCATACATGTTAGCGATGTCACTCCGGTACGAAGTCAAAACCAAAATTCCAAAAAAGTAACAGTACTAGCTTTTTTATTTACAGTATTAGTAGTACTGAGTGAAAGTAGGTACTGCACTGATGTGTGACTGCAAGTAGATGAATTACTACAAAAGGCTCAATAATTCATGAGGAAAATGTGAGTAAAATCTACGTACGAAAATGGCTCATAGTAGTGATGATAAAGCACTGCATCAACACATGTCAAAAGCATACACCACAGAAGTCCTGTCTAGGAAATGTTCCGCATATGTAAGAGGAGATGAAAAGATGTTCACCATAATCCTGATAAAAAAATGGAGGTTTACATTCATTCTCTGATTGTAATAAGTACATCTAGAGAATGTCCATCCAAGCATTCGTCTAACTGGTATTTACAGTACAGAGTTGTGAGGGAAACCACAATTACGTATACAAGACTGTAGGATGTGGGAGGAAAATGCAATCTGAATGTGCTGGCAATAGTAAAGCTGACTGAAATGAACGATGCACCAGCAATGAAATTAGCTGCTTGAAATGTTAATACCAAAACAAAATATGTTTAATATTTCAATGCTTCAAAATAAAAGGCACATTTATGCGACATGTACTGCTTTAACAGAAATGCATGATTGCAGATGCAAGCACAGTGGCGTAGCTAGCTTGCTGTAGGCCTCTGTGCATCACCCTCAGGTGGGACCCTCCTGTCTAGCTTAACTGTTAGTAATTTATTTGCAACTAGATCCTAGGGGCCAGCTGGGCAGTGGCATCTGGGACCTTGTCACTATCAGATCAAATGCTGGTGACAAACAAACCACCTCTCTAAATGGAATTTGTAATATGTTTTTTAATCGCTTTATTACAGCTGCTGTAAGTTAGCAAAAATAAATTGTGGGAATGAAATGTGAGAGGTGTGGGTAGTAGTAGTAGTAGTAGTAGTACATAAATATATGTAAAATGTGGACCTGCTTACTTTTACAAGACAACTTTGTGAAAGAAGATGATTAAAATATAATGTAAGCTAGAAAGTAGAAACTGTTCTGTGCTATAAAATGAAGCAATTTCAATTTGTAACAAATTAAAACGGCAACACAGGCTGACAGGATACTACTACACAATCGACCTGTTTTACACAAGTTCTGAGACAATGGACATCATAAAGTGTTCATGCTCACAAATCTCACAGTAGTGACATAGTGCACTTATGTCATACTAAGGTACACAATAAAACAGATTACAGATATGTTAAACTGTTGAAGCTTACAAATATGGAACTGACTGACAAGTCACAAATCCTATTATTTAGAATATCACTAGCACCTTAAAATACCTGCTTGCGTGTTACGCAAAAGTCTCAACAATATTTGACACGTCAGGTTGTCAGACACGGTTGTTTTCGATTGAGAGTACAACCAAGCCACTAAGTTTGTCTTGCTATGTGGTACTTCTGAGGTCATTTTTAATGAGTTTAACTTGAAGAATGATCGTTCAAACGAAGCAACAGTTACTGGCACGTTCAGCAGTAACATGTAAGCCGTGCAAACGTCACTGAAACTAGACGACGGTGCACAGTGATGTATCAGTAACGGTTTAGCTACTTCGAAAACAGTTGACTTGGTTGACAGGATGGATTGAAAACATGCACGAATTGACAACAATTGAGCAGAAAACGCTGGTAAAACTTTGGTACTATAGTGTTCAATGAGAAAATAGGCAGCAGCATACAATTCGTCGTTAGCCATCAAGGTCAGAGTTGATGGTAACAAGAAAGAACGTTGAAGCCACTGTATCAAGACTGTGCAACAGTTGTTTGAATTAAGTCATTAATTAATTTTTTTTTTTTTTTTTAAATCTATACGCCCTGAGTGGGGCCCCCCAAGCTCATAGGCCCTTGTACTTTGCACAATCTGCACAATCCATTGCTACGCTAGTGCAAGCAGTTAACAATACTGGCAAAATTGTATACTTCATTAATAAATATGAGGCAGTTTGGTGTAGTAGTTAAGGCTTTGGATATCAGGATGTGTGTTCAAATCCTGCTATTAGCACTGTGTAACCATGAGCAAGTCATTTGACTGGCCTGTGCTCCAATTGGAATGCCAAAAAAAATGCAACCAATTGTATCATGAATGTTTCAAGTTGCCTTGGATACAGGCATCTGGCAAATATGTAAATGTAAACAGGAATATGCAGGCACTAAATTCAAATTATTGTTTGGTTTTTGAAGGCAAACTAATCTTTGTGATTATTACCCATAAGCATGCTTACCATATGTTTTGAATGGTACATTCACCAGTGTAATGCTGCTATACAGTTACTGTATAACTTGTGTACGGGTAACGACAGCCCAGGTAATTTTCTAATTCTCGATTAATACACCGGTTAAGCCATAACAGAGTATTATCACTTATGTAAAAAAAACTTTAATACCACAAAGCAAATTCTAAACTAGTGGATTAATGAAGAACTGACATGTTTGTTTTCATACATAAAGTTTTAAAGCTGGGACAAATGTAAAAAAGGAGAGTCAGATTTGGAAAATTAAAGCACCAGGAGTGTTTGACATTGGATATTTGAGTCAATTTGACTCATTTATTAAGTATTGCTCTTTAGTATGGTTTTTTAACCTGCTAATGATACAGATATTAATCTTACAATAGTAAGTGCTATAAACAGTGATTACCTAACGAGCTGTATTTTAAAGGTATGTTGTGACAAAAACACCTTTTAAAGAGTTTGTTTAAATGTAACGATCCTTTATTATCTTGGAATTCCTCAATTTGGCAATACGTATTGAATAGTATTTGAGTTTTTATTTTTAGTATTGATTTAAAGCAATATTTTTCAGTTACTTGCGAGATAATGTCAGAATAAATTTAAATTATGCACATGCTAACATAAATCAGGTAGTTCATAATATAATTCTTTATAAATCATATGCTGAAATCCCCCCATGATTATAAAATCCCCTTCATTTGTTGTTACACTGGGGGAAGCCCCATCTTTGCCATATATTAAAGTTCAAGCTCTGCATTTTATTTTGATAATTACTATTGTCAATATAAGTTTATTTAAATGATAATTGGTTAACTACTTGATGGATATGCCAGTATGTTGAAGCTGCTGTTACTGTTGGTATTTTTATATAAATTTCCTCTACTATTACAGAAAAAGATACAATTTTGTTCACTCAAATAACTGATAAACAGCGCCAAAAAGCCGTGGAATAGGATTTCTGTTTTTGTTGTGGTTTCAAAAAGTTACCAAGTTTTGCAAAATTTCACTGGTATTGGTGTCAAATGCAAGAGTTCTGGTATTGTGATACCCCTAATGCACCTACTGAGTTTGAGTCTTACATCTAATCTTATTGCTTTACATACAAAAGAGTGTTGTGAAAATTAATTCATTATTAGATGATAGTTGAAATGGTGTTTAATGGTTTATTTAATCATCTGTATTTTTCATTTATATTTTTTTAAGGCAAATCTCTCAGAGATCCATAGCAACATGTGGGTCAGAAATGGCTTGCAGATTAAAGGTCAAGCTATGACTTATGTCCAGTCACATTTTTGCAACTCAATGATTGATCCTGATATTTATCTGCTTCAGGTAACTATAATTCAATAACTTTTACAACTGTATTTATTTGGTACTGGTGGCTTAATATGTTTTTCTATGGATCCTTAGGTGTGTGCCTCAAGGCTTGATCCTGATTACTTCATTTCCTCTGTCTTTGAGAGGTAAAGTAACTTTCAATTTTACATGTATACATTTAAAGCTGTAGTAAAACCTCATTATGAAGCTGCCTATATCTTTTAAAAAAAGGTTTGCTGGTCTACCTGAATATACAAAGACATTTCCTTTATGTATTAAAATAACAAAGAAGGGCACACAGTGGGAAAAGATGTGCACAGATTGAAACAATAAACACTTTGGGCCTACCAACCCTGGTGTGTGGTATCCTAACTATTAGTTAAAGGCAAGTTGCTGTTTTACTTTTAATTTATTAAAATATTTAGAACATCCTCTTCACACTGGGGTGATCTTGTTGTTTGAATCTGCTCCAAATTTTAGTATCTTCCCCGGAGCATCCCTTTAAAATACTAGGACCATTAAACTACATTTCCTTCCTAGGCCTCTAGTGTTTTTGTGACTAACATGTGCACTTTATTTAAAAGTATAGACACCTTGATCTATTCCTGTGATGGCTGCAATTCTGCAGTATCCAACAGGGTCCTTGTATACTGCAGTCTGTGTAAATGGTGTTTTATTCTGGGCCCTTCATTTTTACTTAGTTGGGCAAATCTTACCTTCTTTGGTTGATGCATATCAATCTGGAATGTGCCTTTTGGCAACAGTTCCTTGTGCAGGTTATCTACTTTTGATCTTACTTTTTTGGTTACTGTTTTTTAGTCTCTAGGTCACTAACTTTCTGGTTGGTTTTCTTTTCTGTCCCCCCCACCATTCCTAAAGCCCTGTAATCAGTGCTCTGACCATGCCCTTAGAGTTGGGTACCCCATGCTAATTTCTAATTTTATTTCATATATTATTTTCATTTTTGATTCTAGATGCTTCTCCCTTGCCATTTCATCCTTTATGTAAATTGGTTATATGCAAGATGAAGTTTCCAGCAAAAATGAGTGCACTTGCAAAATCAGATTCAGCTGTGAAAGATAAAGGATTCCATGAATGGCAATGTTTATTGGATTTAGGTGTGTTTAATGTCAAAATAAGTTTGCAGTTTTGCACCAATTAAGAAAAAGTAACTTGTTGCCGATATAAATTCCTGTTTTGATGTTTTCTTGAAATTTTTTGTTGTTCGCAGATTTAAAGTAGTGGACTTGCTAACAATGGCATCACAGCATCAGAACTCGCTACTTGATACAGAACATGAAAGGCCTATGCTGGAAGGAGCACTAACATTTCTTGTAATACTGCTAAGCTTACGTATACATTTAGGTATGTGTTTTTGATTTTTCACGGTGAACCTCTCAATATTTTATTGTGTTCAGAAATGTTTTATTTGACTTCTGTTTTTAATAATTGATAAACAAGTTAGTAATGTGACGTTTTACTGTTTTTTCTCTGCGTTTTCATATATTGAAAACCCACAATCCATTGGGATATATTTGTCCCTAATTGTTTCAAAAGTACTCTTGAGACCGTAATCCCTCCTCCATCGCGGGGGTTGTGTTCCAGAGCCACCCGCGAAATAAAAAAATCCGCGAAGTAGAAATCATATGTTTATATGGTTATTTTTATATTGTCATGCTTGGGTCACAGATTTGCGCAGAAACACAGGAGGTTGTAGAGAGACAGGAACGTTATTCAAACACTGCAAACAAACATTTGTCTCTTTTTCAAAAGTTTAAACTGTGCTCCATGACAAGACAGAGATGACAGTTCCGTCTCACAATTAAAAGAATGCAAACATATCTTCCTCTTCAAAGGAGTGCGAGTCAGGAGCAGAGCATGTCAGAGAGAGAAAGAGAGAGAGACAAAAGCAAACAAATCAATAGGGCTGTTTGGCTTTTAAATATGCGAAGCACCACGGCACAAAGCTGTTGAAGGCGGCAGCTCACACCCCCTCTGTCAGGAGCAGAGAGAGAGAGAGAGAGAGACAGATAAAAACAAACAGTGAAAAATCAATACGTGCCCTTTGAGCTTTTAAGTATGCGAAGCACCGTGCAGCTTGTCGCGTCAGGAAGCAGCTTGCACAGAAGGTAGCAACGTGAAGATAATCTTTCAGCATTTTTAGACGAGCGTCCGTATCGTCTAGGTTTGCGAACAGCCCCCCCTGCTCAATCCCCCTACGTCAGGATCAGAGAAACTCAGCGCAAGAGAGGGAGAAAAGTAAGTTGGGTAGCTTCTCAGCCATCTGCCAATAGTGTCCCTTGTATGAAATCAACTGGGCAAACCAACTGAGGAAGCATGTACAAGAAATTAAAAGATCCATTGTCCGCAGAAATCCGCGAACCAGCAAAAAATCCGCGATATATATTTAAATATGCTTACATATAAAATCTGCGATGGAGTGAAGCCGCGAAAGGCGAAGCGCGATATAGCGAGGGATTACTGTATTCTTGTTTCTTTTAATTAAGCATTACTTTTACATTTGCTTGCCATCCTAATTGTGCCACGCTAGAAGTAGATGGTAAATGTCCTCACAGTTTTCAAGTGGTGGTCCTTTTTTACCAGCTTTGACACCCACAACATACTGTATGAATATATATGTTGGTACTTTTAATACTATTTAAATGTTCTTTCTTGTTCAATAGAAGCTGTGCGTTAATAGTAATCTCAGAGTGCCTAGCAAATGCTTTCTTTAATTTTCTTTACTTTTGGTAGTACTAGGGTGTTGTACCGTGTTAGCCATTATGAATGTAGAGAAAAGCCAAGCAAAATGACACCTTTTATTGGTTAACTAAAAAGATTACAATAGGCAAGCTTTCGAGGCAACTCAGGCCCCTTCTTCAGGCAACAGTGGGGTTCACAGATACTCTTTCTAAATCACTGTTTCAAGTGAAATATAAAATATGGGGAACTTAAACAGGTTTGCAGTTTAATGGAAGATCTTTTAAACTATTATTGCATGTTATTTTCAATTTTTTTTATTTTATTCATTAGCAAATGAAACCGAAAAAGTTTTGAAACTCAAACATCTCTTTATCCATTGATATTGAATTTTCTCAGTTTGTGGTTCAATGCAACCAACAAAAAGATCCTGGGAGTCAAAGGACTCCTAATATGGTAGCTATCTTTAACTGTGCCAGTATATAGCCTGAAATTAAAGACGATAAAATTCAAATCTTGAAGTAAGTCTTTGTGTGTTATATATTGTGTAAAATAAATTTTCATTTTTAAATCACATTTCTATTTTTGTAAACAAAGCAAGAATTTTATAGTTTGTGCTTGATTCATTAGTTTTTTTTTTATTGTAATTTATTCATTCTTAGTATTTCACTGGGTCCATTCCGTTTGTTGTTAAAATAATATTTCTTTGAATATATTGAAAACTTTTTAGGTTTGATGATCTAAAATTTAAAAAACTTAATACACCCTTAAGTTTATTTTAATTGGAGGGTTTTTAGTGCTTCATAGTCCATAGATTTTATTTGCAATGTTACTTTAACTTCCTGATTATTTTAGAAGTTTAATTTTGTTGTTGTAATAATAAATAACTGTAGGCCAAATGTTTGAATGATAAGTACATAAAAGTCTTTAGCACACCAGTTAATAAATTACTTAATTAAACCAAACTCTTTAATAATATAACACTATAAAACCTTTTATAGTCTTGGGAGGTTAAACCCTATTATGTCAGTTTTTCATGCCATATAGGAATTAGCCTCTGGACATGTTGATCTTAACAATACATTTTCTAATGATAATAATTATATAAATCTGCAACTAAAGTAATAAACAAATTTCCACCCAGTATATACAATAGATAGATAGTTTTACCCAACTATTAATCATACTTCTTAGCAAACTGGTGTTCGAAAATTTATGTATACGGTAATTAATACGTAATTTGCATTATGTTGTCATGTTGAATAAAATATAAAAAAAGATTACTGCTGTATTAGGGTTTATTTAACCACTTCAATAAAAATTGTTTTAAGAAAATGACAAAAGATTTACAAGATAACAAGCAAATTAATTGAAGTCTAGCTTGTCAGTTCCTACTCTTCAATTGTATACAGAATAATAAAGAGTATAGATGTAAAGGTCCCCAGGATTCTGACTTTTTCTTTATGATGTAGCACGAATTTCCTGTCTTGATAGAATTTTATTTATTTACTCTTTGGCATTGCAGGAATGACAGATGATGAAATTCTTCGATCCGAAATGGTATCTCAGCTCTGCATGAATGATCGGACCCATAGCTCTTTACTAGATCTCATATCCTTTCAGCAAATTTTACTGACTTTTGCTTGTATCATTTTTTTTCTGTGAAAGAACTCATTTGAACAAAGAGTCAACATGGAAACTCATTTTTATATTTTAAGGGCAAAATATTTTAAAATACTTAGTATTTTTTCACTTGTACATTGTTGCCATATGTTTAATTACAGTTTCAAAATCTCAAGAATGCAGGATCATTGTGTGCTGCTGTTTCAGTGTGTATCTCTGTCAAAAACCACTTTGCCTGCCTATGCTCAAGTGCTTTGGGATAGGAATCATGATGCTAGGCAGCATACAAAATGGACATTAATTGATTAATGTGTTTCTGTATAGTGTACTATGAGTGGTGAATGTGGAAAATATGTATACCTAATCTGGAAATATTTACCTAAAATTCCTCAAGGGAGGGCCACAGCAAAAAATGCCTTAACAATTCTAATTTGGGGTTTCTGCAATTTGGTGACATGGCAAAAGTGTGGAGGAAAAGCCAGAGTTATTGTTGAGAATAGAAGAAGGTTAAGAACCACCGGTCTAGCATATTCTTCAATAATACTACTAATACATTTGTGAAAGTTCTTAATGTGTGAGATTTCCTTATTTTTAAGAGACTTCCTTAACTATGCTTCTACATTCCTGAGAATCCAAATCCAAAAAGTGGAATTGTCCCAGGAAGTTACAGCTTTGAAACAATGCTATCTGCTGTTGCAGACTTTAAGGCTCCTGTTTTTGAACCTGGAGGCTCTATGCAACAAGGAATGTACACGCCTAAAGGTATGAAATTGATGATTACTGTAATTTTTTTACTATTACAGTATTAATAAATATATAATCAAAGGTTAAAATAGTTTACGTAAGTGGTGTATTAGTAGTATTTTTTTAATTCAGTAATTTTTTTTTTTATTGTCACATTTAACTTTCCAGTAGTCTGTCCTGTTTTATTTTTCTGTCCTCTCAGCTCTCTGACCTTATCTTTGGACTTCTCTTTAGACATCTAAAAAACAATTCTGTATAAGGACTCTACTGCTCTATTAATTACATATCTGTCTTTTGTGTGTGTTATTTTGTTGTATATTATTTATTCATTAGTATTCTTACCAAATTTTTCTTTTCTTTTTTGTAACTTGACATCTTGTTAAGCACTTTGAGCTACATCCTGTTCTATAGAAGTAAATGTTATTGTTGATGAGCGTAATGGTGGTAGTAGCCTTAGCAGATCAGGTGAGACTTTTCTGATTCTAATAATTGTTTTCAGCTTCTTCTGGGGAATTCATGTATGTTAGATATACAGGGTGATTCAAAAAGATTAATCTGATTTCAAAGTGCCATATTTTTACAACCGTGAGGCACCTAGGAACCAATCACATACTGATTGAAAGAGGGGGTCATAGAGTTTCTGACCGTCACTGGAGGATGGAGCGGTACCTCATTTATACCGATCCAGTTCCCATCTTATGCAAACATAATGCTTACTATCCAAATACTGGGAGTAGCTGAAGATTAATATAAGGTGACACTTACTTATACTTTTGTAGGCCTCCTTAATATCCACAGAATGTGTAGTAATATTGTCATATTTGGCAAACTCCTCAGATATTTGCCTCGAATTGAAAAATTGTTCCCCTGTTTTGCTCACAGATCAGGATTCACATTAGTCTTCCTGATTAAGAGAAATGATGGTATGCCAGAGTCTCCATGGCATTCATTGAACGACGAAACCGGCTATTGTCGGTTCCCAGTGCAATTTACCAGCACGCTGGAGCTGATCAGTCAGTGCCGTTCATTCGTTGAGCAGCCAGCTCATGACCACTGCCGGCCCCTGCAGCACTGCAGCCTCACTGTCTCTGGGATTGAGCTGCTGCAGTAGCCTAGCCTGCCAGCGTCAGCGTTTACCTCTGTGTGCTTGCGTGCAGCCAGTTCAAGTGCAGTGATGCTCTTTGCATGAAAAAAAAATGTGTTCCATTAAAATTTCACTTTTTCTTTGTGAATTGTGACATTTATTTAAAGTGCAGCAAAAAAGTATTTGGCATCCAGGGATGCATTAACCCCCAAGTATGTAGCAGTTTAAGGGTTATAGCCCAAGAATGCTGTCGAAACAGCCTGTACCTTCTAAGGCTTCTGGCATTGAAAACGCGCTTGCATGAATTAAAGTACATATAGCGGTAACATTGGTATTTTACATTCTAGCACTGCAGGTGACATATCAGTACAGTACTGTACAGTATACGGGTTTACCTTTACATTCTTTTTTTAGGTAATGTATTAAGCTGAGGTTGAAATGAAATTAAAGTGTTTTGGGGGCATATTCATTATAGTTTAAACTATAAAAATAGGCAATTTTTTAACCACATCCATAATTTGCGGTTTTTTACAATTTGTGGGTGCTCTAGGAATGTAACCCCCGTGAATTTCGAGGGTGTACTGTAACCTTGGAGGTCAATCATCACCTGGATAGTAGACGTCACATAGTATATGTGTACCAAATTTCAGGTCAATAGTTCAAACGGTTTGTGAGCTACAGGTGATTTAAAATCCTGGTCAGACAAACGGACAGCCACGGTAGCGTACTTTATAAGAAGACTAGACAAAGAGTCCGTTTCGACAATGTAAGATGAAACGGGCACGAGTGGAATAGTAATAAGTGTAAGCACCACAAACCTGATATAGGTGTATTGAATGAATGCGTAATTGAATCAGAATGCGTAATTAGGCCTCGAGCTGTAGTCGAAATCGCCTTTCAGGCCTCTAGAGCTTTAATCGAAGTCGCCTTTCTCTTTGAATTTTTGCGGCCGTAAATCTACCGCCTGCCGCGATGTTGGGGTTGGATGTCGGTCGAAGTCGCCTTTCTCTTTGAATTTTCGCGGCCGTAAATCCGCCGCCTGCCGCGATGTCGGTCTCGTAAGGTTTTTCGGGCAGCTGCGCAGAAGGCGACTGCACATTCGGTTTCGGACGTGCGCAGAAGGTGACTGCGCATTCGGCTTCGGACGGACGTGAGTGAGTGAGTGAATGAGTGAGTGAGGAGGCTGGCGAATTATGTATTAAGATTAACTATATTCTGTGTCTTAATCATCTCAGGCCAGATCACATATATTTTCACAATAGTTTCTCAACCATTTCAGTGACCTCAGTAATGCTTTTAGTTTTTTTGCATTGCCAACATATTTTTTTAACCTTTGTTAAGATGTTCTATGCAGTTGTAACTTGCTTCTTTAATGGGTATGTTTTCCTTCATGTCATGGATACCTGCTTTGTTTTTCTTATGTTATATAGTTTTACGTCATGCAACAATTTGAAGATTGTTAAATTATTATTTTTCTTTTTTGATTAAGTACAGTGATCCCCTGCTATATCACGGTTCAGCTATCGCGCCCCTACTACATCGCGGTTTTATTATTATTATTACTAGGGGGCTCTGTTCCCTGCTCACTTTGCTCACCCACCACCGGGTTTGGTTTACCGGATAAACAATTTAAAGAGATTGTTATTTTCATGGTAATTGTTACATATGCATTATTTTTATTTTTACTTTAAAACTTTTGTAAAAACAATATTTGTCCTTTATTTCCTGCCCCAGGTGTGGTTACTTCTCTTTCTCGCAGGACTTGCTGCTCACGTTGTGAAGGGGTGGTCTGAACGCATGCTAAAGAGATGCGAGCGGTTGCAGTCTTGCTGCTGGCCAGCTGTGTGTTGTGCTTGTCGCACTTTGCGTCAATCACTTAAAAGCCTGTACAGCAGCTGACCTTTTGCCACTTCACGTATCTGCCGCTAGCGTTCTGAAAGAGGGTGGGGGTTCGGGGTGGGGATGTGTGAGGGCTGAACGCACGCTAAGGAGAAGTGCTCAGATCATGTGCCGGCAAGCTGTATGTTCTGTTTGTCATTGTTTTAAGAGCTGGGAGCACCTGAAGTTTGTCTGCCAAAAGCACTCCAACAACTGCTAAGTTAGATGTCAGTGAACTTGTTTTAAATTGTTTGTAAGTAGGGAGTGACGTGCAAAAGTCACCATCTCACGGGTTTTGCTTCCTAAGGTTGTAATGTCTAGTCTTGTGTGTTGTCAAAGTGTCTCTCCGAGATGATCTGGTCTCCATCACTTCGCTCAGCCCCCCCCGGTGGCACGCTGGGCTCCTGCCACTTCACGTCTCTCCTGCTCGCGTTGTGAAGTGGGGGAGCTGAACGCACGCTAAGCAGAAGTGGACAGATCAGCTACTGGCTTTGTGCTGCTTCTGCCAAGATGCCTGTTCTGCTTGTCGCTCTGTGCGTCGATCATTTAAAAGCCTGTACAGCAGCTGTCCTTCTGTCTCACTGCCTTGTCTTGTGTAACGTTAAAATGTCTCTCGTGGGATGTCAAATTGTCTTCTGACAAGATCACATCTGGTCTCCCTGCCAAGCTCTGAAATCTGCAGTATTCGATTATGTAGATCATCAACTGGGGTATCTGTACACTGATATTTTCCAAAATATGGTTTGTAAACACCTGCAGATTTGGAAGACTATATACCTGCTATTACTAAACTTCTCATTGTTTGAGTGCGGGCTATCAGAAAAAGACTGGAACAAAATGTTATAAGGCAAGCATAACACATTATTGTTGTTGTTTAAATACATTTTTTGGTAAAATCTAGAAAATACTTCTCACTTTTTCAGTTAATAAAATTTGTGCTTGCTACCCTGGACACAGAAATGTTTAGAAGTGTTCCACTTCTTACCTCAGTTGTTGATAGCCATTGCTTCACCATTACTGATTGGCCATTTGATTACATTAATTTTTGGCATGATTAATGTGTGTTCTTGAATCGAGGTACATCCACTTTGAGCAGATGCTAAGCAAAATGCAATACGTTTTCTTTTATCTATGACACATGGTCTATGGACATGAATTAAAATATAATACTCCTTTGTATTATGTGAAATCAATTTTGCTTTTATGTCCTCATCAGTTTTGTATTTGCTGTATGTTTTTCATTGTCCAGTTAGGGAAGTCATTCTGCACAGTTTACAATCTGGCAAAACATCTGTTTGTTTATATAACTTTTAAAAGGCGTATTTATTTTTTTATTTGTCGTTTAAAATACATTGTTATCATAGCAAAATATCCTTGTGTTTTTGGTACACTTTTATGGAATAGCCTAGACAAACTAAAATATCAGTGAAGGTATAAATCAGATATTTAAAACTGTATGTTTCTTGCACGTCTGAGTCAGTTGTCATTGTAGCAGTTCCAAGGCTCTTAAAGTAAATTTGATCTCACTTTGAATACTAAAAAGATAGATGTAATGAATACAAAAACAATAAAAGTCTGTATTTCCTGTTTTTGCAGTTTCCATTTTGCTTGCTTTCCCCTTTTTACTCACTATCCCTATCACAGTGTACAGGAACTTGTTTATCTGCCTTCTACTCCATCCACGTGGGCTTCTTACAAGAAGCCACCCTTTATAGTGAAGCTCTAGGAAGACAAAGTAGTAGATTACTTCTGAAAATATTGGTGACCATCAGGTAAAAATGCCCATTAATAACTCCTAAATACATTGTGCCTAATTTAAAGTTTACAGATATGAAGTTGTCCAAATAACAACACACAAAGGCATATTGACAATAGTATGTTAAGTCTAGTATAGCTTGACAAGTTTCAGTCAACTAGTGTGCCTAAATTAATGTTGGCTGGAGATTTGTGAGCTTCCAAGGTGCTGCATTTCAGTATACTGCTTGGTAATTTGTTCCTTGTACCTAAATTAACTGTAAAGTAATGGTTTCTAACATTTGTTCAAATTTTACTCTAACCCAAATTGTCTCTGTTCCCAAATCCTCATTGAAACTAATGGATGGCATTCACTATGTTTACCTACTAAAATAAAATGTTTTTCAAATGTTTTCTCATAGTCTTCATTTATGGTAAGCTAAACAAGTATGTGTCCTTCACTCTTACATCTTTGCAATCCCTGTAATTCTGGAGTAACTGTAATACTCAATTTTAAACTTGCATGAGTCATCTTTGTAATATAGAGGAGAAAACTGCAGAAAGCACTTAAAGTGCATGTTAAAATCTACAGTATTTAATATTATTCTACTTTTTCCCCTGGTATGTGACAAGGCTGGAGCTTAATGTCCAGTAAAAGTTCCATTCAGGAAGTGTTTGTGATGGATGTGAGACAGTGGTAGTGTTTACTGTACTGTATTTGCATAATGCAAAAATATTTCTTTGTCATTTGGAGAAGTCTGATTATTTTTAATAGAACAGAAGACTAAAGTAGTGCAAGTCATTCAAGCTCTTTCTCTGTTATAAGGCTGAAAATAATTTAAAGTGCTTTTATATATTAAAATAACATGAATTCTTTTGTTTCTTTAATTAATCTTATAATGTTCTTATGTACTACTTGGCCCCAGTCAGTGTTGCTTGCAAAGTTTTTATTATTGTTTCATATCTTTTTTTCTTCTTACTCCCTTTCTTACTCACTACAAATATCTGACATTTAATGCATTCTTTTACAAAGTTGTCAAAAGCACTTGTCGCACTAGCACTCCATCTTGAGTGGTAATCTACCCACCTGGCTACCAACCCTGTTAATAAATTACAGGATCTTACTGTACACAGTTGTAAAGATGCACAAGGCAGAAGAATATTTTCATGACATACGTCATTTGTAAAGCTTCACTAAATATTAAAATGAATACTGACTTGACTGACTATTCAATATTTTTTGCTAAAAATGCCCTTCATGTTCTGCAAGTGAAACCGTACTATTCACTGCATTTTTGGCAATGCAGTGTAGTGGCCAAGGCAATGTACGTTAAGTGAAAAGGTTGCCATTTCTTGCCTCCAGCTCATCTTGTGATTGTGACCAGGATACTTAACCTTCCAAAAAATAAATTTATGCAAACTATTGTATCATATCCTGATCATGTAAGTCATAATTTTCACAGATGTCCAAGTGATGCATAGTTCCCTCAACATTATTTGTTTGAGAAAACATCAAAGAAGAATGAAGGATACATCTTTTGTTGGGGGAAAAAAAAAAAACAAAAAACAAAACAAAGGTTGCCTCAAAATTAGAAATAATGTTTCCTTACTCCCATTCATCCACCCATTTATTTAGTCCAGTTAATCCAATTTAGGAGTATACTATGGCAAATTAATCATGGAAATATGTAATTAGTAGTTGAACCTTGCGATAAATTTTATGATTTTTTTTCCAATATTATATTTTCTTAAATATTTAAAGGAGGAGTTCACCAAAATTGTTAAGCTGTAACTGTTTGAGCAGCAATAAATAACTACTAGATGATGAATTGGATTGGTGGGGGGTGTTGGTGGTATTGTGGGAGTTCCTGAAGCTGCTGTTGCTTTCCAGGACTGAACTTGGCAATCCCTAATTAAAATTTGCTCAATATTCATTTCTTTTAAAACCAGAAGAGAGCAACCTATACTTACATTAATTTATTTCTGTATTTTTAAGAATATGTTAATATCTGGAAATAACATAGGGATGCGTTTCAATTTAGTATTCTATAATCTTAATTTTATATATATATTTTTTTGTTTTAACAGCTGAAGTCTGGGAAAGAGAGTTTGACCCAATCATGGTAATTCTGCGAACGGTTTACCGCAGGGATGTGCAGTCAGCAATGGACAGATACACAGCATTGTAAGTCTTGTTTAGAAATTTTGCTCAGTTTTAGTAGAAAATATGCATATTAAAAACAACCCAGCTCATTCTTTCTGTTGTTTGGAAATACCGTCAATCCATAATCAACTGCATGAAGCCGTAACCTAGGGTACTTCTGCTTAATCCTAAAAGTAACAGGTTGCTGCAGTTGTTCAGCGTGCTTTAATGATCCCAAAGTTATTTTAGTTCTATTTTTTTAAATTATTTTTTATTTACATACTTTTTTCCATACCTGTCATTTCATGTTCAGTTTATTTTTGTGAACGTTTGAGAGTTTCTGGTTTTTTTTTTGGTAATTTGCTTTAATTAGTTTTTATTTTCAGAGAATCAGTTCATTTTATTTTTTATTTTTGTTATACAAACAGAATTCAGTGAATATTAAGTGAATATTAAATCAGCAGTGTGGCTACATACCAAAGGGACAGAAGAAACATGCCCATAAAAGACACAAGAAAGCTATTTTTCCTCAAGCCATCTTTACTGAGAGTTACTTTCAGAACCTTTGATAATGTGTGTCACTTGCATTGTAGTAGTGTCTATCTGTTCAGTAAGCTGGCTGTTTACTTTGGCTTCCCTAGACATTTTTAAACTTTAGATCAAAGGGTTCAGAGTATCTTTTACAGCTGGTAATTCACATAGTAAATGGTTCCAGTGCACTTTCTGTCATTTTGTGTTTGTTTGATTAAGTTGATCAGACATATGAAACTAACGTTTGTTCATCAACATATCCTTACATTTTACCTTTTTTTGTAGATTTATATTTTTTCAACATGTCGCAACTCTGTATGGTCTTGATGAACACAGGTTAAGAGTGTTTTTAAATTCATTGGGCTCTCTTCTTTTATTTGAGTTTCATAAACCAGACAGGCGTGTTATCGATTACACAGATACCGTTGTTGCTGTCAGTGTCACATAACTTTTCTCAGATAGTACATTATCACTTACAACCAATTAGCTGCTGTGTGTCTATATTCAAAAACTTGTTTTGTTTAGGCAGCTGACAGCTATCATGCTCATGAGCCATATAGTGCATAGCAATTTGGTCAACGGCATTGTTCACTCGAAGGACTACCGGTATGTTGCATGAGCAATTCTCAATCACGTTTCCCAGTGAGCACTACTTAGTATTATACAGCATAATTATGTTAATTTTTTATTGCATTACAACACATATTTGAAAATATATTTGTTAAAATGTCAAGTTTTATTAAACTATTTCATTAAGCATTTATTTCGTCCAGCTGAACAGATTAAAAAATAATAAAATTACCCTGGCAACTTAACTGGATACCCTATTTTTAATCGTGTATCACATTCAACTTTGATTTAAAATTTCTATAGATATAGATGACAACTCTGCATTTATATCAGTATCTAAAAGAAAACTCACATTCTGGACTTGTAAAAATGACTACTGGGTCGAAACAAATTTAATTTTTATATAGCAAATAACATTATTTCATCTATCCATTCATTCATAATCATATCCACCTAATCCAACTTGACAGCATCAGGCACAAGACAGAAGACAAACCCAATCACAAAAATGTTAGTTTTCAAAAAAGACAAAAGAAAAGCTAATTGCTTCTTCCAGAAAACAGAAAGGACCTCATGGGGCAATCCATCTGGCACTATTGAATTTGGGAAATCCAATGTAGTGGCATTTTCTTCTGAAAGCCTAGGAAGTGACAAGTTATCTATTAAAAAAAAAAAGAATTAATTTCTGAAGGAGAAGAATTAGAGCTTTCATTAATACAAATCAGAGTGAAACTCCAGAAAATGGTTATTTGTACCCAGAGTGGTGTGTGTTAGGGTTTTATATTGATTTTTAATAGATAGCACAGTTGCATAAGCCTCATATTGCTGTTATCTCAATGCTAGTAACTTGCTATGTTGCTCTAGACACATAATGTTGAGTCCTAGTACAGTGAATCTCAAATTCAGCCTTCTGCAGCAGCCAAGAGTTTCATTCAGAACTTGTGCTTGAAACCAAAAGCTTATATTCCAGTCTTGCCACACGAGGGCAAGCTTCTTTCAAAGATGAGAACTGAGATTGAAGGTGAGTGATTTTTTTTTTTGTGTTCAAGGTGAGTGATTTTTTTTGTGTGCCTGGGCCAAAATATTAGCATTTCCAATCATAAGATTGCAAATAAGACCTTTTATGGCCATCCACAAATATCGTATGCAACGTTGTCAGCAGAGCTGGAGTTAATATTAATGAAATCGTCAAGCTTTGAAACAATCATATAACAGAATTCTTTATCAAGCAGCATTAACTTGTTGAACTTCCAGTGAGTGGTTTGGGATGGAGCAAAGGATTCATGAAGGCATTTGCATCCATACCAGCAATAATACTGAAGCCTTTTAGATTAAAAAAAATTGCATGTTGTATGCAAAAAGAATGCAGACTTGTACATTGATAGTGAATACAACACAGGCCTATTTTTCTGCTACTCAGTTCAATTTGTAGCACATAACAGAATCTGCTGCCATCATCTGAATCTGAGATAAGTAGTTTTGGCTGCAAGTTGCACCAGGGAGAAAAACCACTTCATCCTTTTTAGTGATATCTGATGCAGAGGTATCTTTGAAGTAGTATTTGCTAGAAAGTCTAGGCACATCCTTGGCCATACTCTGGATTCCTTAATAAACGCAACATGCGTTCTGTTCTTCCATAAGTAATAAAGGACAGCAACATGCTTAGGACCCTAACCAAGTCCTTGAAAGTGCCAAGAGTCAACCAAAAGATTAGCCTTGAGAATGGTTAAAAAGGAAAAGCAAGGGATTCATCAGAAGCAAATTAACAAGATGAGACTGTGCATCCCTGCCTCCGTGTGACCCTTCCCCACCAGAAACACAAGCATCCAAAACCATTCATAGGGCTTCCTCCCCAAACCCAACCCCCAACCAACCCATTAACTGTCTATCTCCAAAAATCCAACACTTACCCCTCCCACTGTGTCTACATGCACATAATCACTACAACATAAAGGAAAAAGTTAACAATAAACCGTCTCACAGGCATGGAGCTCACCCACTAACTATCCTAGCTCAACAACACCTGACTTTGGGCCGCAGATCGATTGGCCAAGGTGATGGCAAAACAGGCCACTGGCAATTCCCTTACTTCATAAGAACAGAGCGTAATGCAACATACACATCTCCTCCCATTGCAAGTACGATGAGCACAGTCAAAAGCACAAGTCAATAGTAACAAAGTCTGTATACACACATTAAAAAAAAAAAAAAAAAAAAAAAAAAAAAAAAAGGTTTGTTCCAAATGAGTATCTTCAGAAGCTTAGCAGAAGAGATGTACCTTACAATTCTGGGGGGAAAAAAATACCAAAAAAAAAAAAAAACGTATCCATTAAAAGATGAAGTGCTTGTAGCTTGAAAACTATTGATGAACTCCAAAGCATGCTTCAGGTCATCAAAGAGTATATGTCTTTAGGCATATGAAATCTTGAGGTAAACCAAATAGAGAAAAAAAAGTTGCAAACCTAGTCCTAGTAAATTTCATGACTGGGGCCATACCCTTCCTAGCTTGGGTTTTTGTTGAATGTAGGTCATGAAAAAAGAAAATTGGCTAACCTTCGTAGGACACATTGTGTTTTCCCAGACCCCTTCAAAATAAAGTTTTGTACTAGTAATGGCCTTGAACAGGATGAATTTTGATTAGGCATGTAAATCTTATGACATTTCTCCACAAAATGTGAATAATTGCAGAGGCCTAGAAACTGAGTTGGCCAATCCTTGTCTTGAAATGTAATGGTATTTCCACTTTCAACATTCTCTTTGTTTCCCAGGATGCAAACATTATTTCTTTCTTTGATTTTTATTTTCCAGTTCAATTTGGGTGGAGAATTAGAGGATGGGTTGGCTATGCTGCAGTCAGGCAAAACATATCTAGGAAACCTCGAGTTGCCTCTGGTCAGTGTGTCCAACTGTAACAGTATGCAGCAAATGTCTTCCTGCTTATTTTGAAAATCTGATTTTGGTGTCTCCTAAACACTTGGTGCTGTAATACCAGTCCTTGATCTTAGTTAGCTGCTCTGTGAATTTGGATATAAATTCTGTTATCATAAATTAGGGGAATAAAATAAATACTCTTGCTCTTCTTGATTGTTGTTGCAATGCAGTAAAAACTGCATATCATCCACTTTTGATAAGCCAACAAGATGTAATGTCAAAACTGGGAACACACCAGACATGCACTTATGATTCAATTACAAAAGTAAAACAAGTGAGTGTGTTTGTGTGTGTTTTTAATAAATGAAGGTGATTATTTAGGTTTTCGCTAGAAAGCCAATTTGAATTAATGGTTAGGGATCCATCAATATCATTTTTCTCAGACCAAGCATGACTACCGATACTTGTTTTTTAGTGTTTGCCAATACTGATACCATTGTAGTAAGACTGAAGGCTGGAAGATAGTATTTGATTATTATGTCCATCAACTATCAACTTCACTGTTATAATCAAATTACAAGACTCATAAGTTGGAATAAAATAATTAAAAATTGGAACAAATAACTCAAACTAGGATACATTACATAAAACAGATTACAACACCATTTTAAAACGACTCATATTTCACAGAAAAAAAAAATAAAAATCACATACAATTTGTAAGTCGACTTGGATAAAGGCTTCAGCCAGATAAATAAATTCATTTATGTAAACCAAATCCCTAAACTAAACCAACATTGTTTCAAATCTTTCAAAATGGGATGTAATAGTACAACACAGTGTTTACTGGAATTTGGCTGAACAGAGCAAGAACATTTCTCTTACTGGTATCCCATTTTTTTTTAAGATAGGGTCATGGCTTAAAGCTATACAGATGAAAAGTCATTAGGGAACACCTGTCACTGAAAAGGTCTACAACTCTTACAGTATGTCCTTGTAAGTGGCAGATTCCTTTTGGTATCTCTACCTGTTCTGCTGTAAGCATGTTTCTGGTTTCAGTAACAGTATGTGACATTACACTAAATAATCTCTCACTGTCTACACTATTGCATGGGGCTAAAAGATATTTCCTTGACATCTGAGGCAAAGTGAGGAACCGCATTTTGTTAACTGACCAGTACTTAAGTGCTTTGTCTGAATGAGAAACTATGGTCTCTCCCATATATGTTTTCAGCTGTAAGGCAGCAGCTACATAAACACAGCTCATTAATGCCACTGCATTTGCATCTACAATCTATTAAACATAAGCTCCAAACTACTACTTGACTGATCCTTCCAGGAACTTTTAGCAGGTGGTGTCAAATAATTCAGTCCAGCTGCCTTTAGACCACATAATTCCTGCAGCTCCAGCAACATCATCTTTTTGGCCTCCTTGGGTGTACTGATGTTTGAAAAGAATCAATCCTTATATCTATATCAGGAGATGATATTCATGCCATTTTCTCCAATGCTGTTGGGCCTTTTTTTGATGCGCTGCCCTTTCTTCTTCGCTTAGTTGTTGAGGTGTCATCTAGAACATATGAAATTATTGTCCAGAAAAGGACTACATTGAAGGAAACGAATAGATTGTATGTCTAAAAGTACTGTCCAGAAAAGCTTCTGTAAAGATCTGAGAGCACAGGAACTGTGTCTGACAAATGCATTCATATGAATGAGAGTTGAGTGGACCGTAGGCATGTTTGAATATGGTTGAGAGGAGGGCGTGACTTGAAAAAAATCTCATGGGAAAAGTCTCGTCTTGTGGAAACTATTATCACTGACTTTTCGTCACATGTTGGTTTATTATATATGCAAGTGCGATCTTTCAGATTCGTATACAGTAGATATCCAAGAAAACTTCTTTGTGTTTTTCAGATACATTTCCTGTAAAATGTGATACTTTTGGATGTATGGACTTGTATCCATTATTGACTGTAGAATTTCTAATACGTCTGATTGTTTAACTCTTTCGATTCTATGTTGCATTGCTTCTCCGTGATCATAAATATAAACCTGACCGAATTGTGGTTTCTTTGAAATGAAACTTGTAGTAGCTTTAATTGTTGCAGGACCACAGATTCTCATAGCGTATGGTCCTGAATCGTGTAAATCTATGTATTGAGCATTGAATGATGCAAATGCGAACAGATTATTGTAGATTTGGATATTTTGCCTGTAGTGTTTGTGGATTTAATTTCATTAAATAGCAAATCTTTTATTTCTCACGGATACGCCTCTTCATTGGGAACAAACACTACTTTTCCCTGATGGCAACATGACTTAAACTTTAAAGCCGAATAATATCTTCATACTGTACTTCTGTCATATCACCTATGTCCCTATATTCGATTTCTTTTCGCTGTTCTGTTATTTCACCAAGTAATAATTTCCGTTTGGTAGCGCTAATGCGATCTTTACTATCAGTGTTTTGAGACTTTTGAATTTTAGTACTTTCATAATCTCTAACCTGCTCTGCATATGTACTGTGCCATCGTTTTTGAACCTCTTTACGACGTTCTACTTTGTCTTCTACTCTTTGTCTTTTCATCTTCTACTGTTTGTCTTTTATTTCCGCCCCCTCTTGGATCTGTTAGGTTTTCAATTCATCTCTTGGCACAAAGTCTCGTCTCGCGGGACTTGAAATTATCTCTCTGAAAATGTCTTGTCTCATCTCTCTGAAAAAGTCTCGTCTTGTCCCAAGATTTTTTAATATAATATATACATACACACACACACACACACACACACACATATACAGTGGGGCGAAAAAGTATTTAGTCAGCCACCAATTGTGCAAGTTCTCCCACTTAAAAAGATGAGAGAGGCCTGTAATTTTCATCATAGGTATACCTCAACTATGAGAGACAAAATGAGAAAAAAAAATCCAGAAAATCACATTGTCTGATTTTTGAAGAATTTATTTGCAAATTATGGTGGAAAATAAGTATTTGGTCACCTACAAACAAGCAAGATTTCTGGCTCTCACAGACCTGTAACTTCTTCTGTAAGAGGCTCCTCTGTCCTCCACTTGTTACCTGTATTAATGGCACCTGTTTGAACTCGTTATCAATATAAAAGACACCTGTCCACAACCTCAAACAGTCACACTCCAAACTCCACTATGGCCAAGACCAAAGAGCTGTCAAAGGACACCAGAAACAAATTTGTAGACCTGCACCAGGCTGGGAAGACTGAATCTGCAATAGGTAAGCAGCTTGGTGTGAAGAAATCTGTGGGAGCAATTATTAGAAAATGGAAGAAATACAAGACCACTGATAATCTCCCTCGATCTGGGGCTCCACGCAAGATCTCACCCCGTGGGTTCAAAATGATCACAAGAATGGTGAGCAAAAATCCCAGAACCACACGGGGGGACCTAGTGAATGACCTGCAGAGAGCTGGGACCAAAGTAACAAAGGCTACCATCAGTAACACACTACGCCGACAGGGACTCAAATCCTGTAGTGCCAGACGTGTCCCCCTGCTTCAGCCAGTACATGTGCAGGCCCGTCTGAAGTTTGCTAGAGAGCATTTGGATGATCCAGAAGAGGATTGGGAGAATGTCATATGGTCAGATGAAACCAAAATAGAACTTTTTGGTAAAAACTCTACTCGTCGTGTTTGGAGGAGAAAGAATGCTGAGTTGCATCCAAAGAAACCATACCTACTGTAAAGCATGGGGGTGGAAACATCATGCTTTGGGGCTGTTTTTCTGCAAAGGGACCAGGACGACTGATCCGTGTAAAGGAAAGAATGAATGGGGCCATGTATCATCAGATTTTGAGTGAAAACCTCCTTCCATCAGCAAGGGCATTGAAGATGAAACGTGGCTGGGTCTTTCAGCATGACAATGATCCCAAACACACCGCCCGGGTAATGAAGGAGTGGCTTCGTAAGAAGCATTTGAAGGTCCTGGAGTGGCCTAGCCAGTCTCCAGATCTCAACCCCATAGAAAATCTTTGGAGGGAGTTGAAAGTCCACGTTGCCCAGCGACAGCCCCAAAACATCACTGCTCTAGAGGAGATCTGCATGGAGGAATGGGCCAAAATACCAGCAACAGTGTGTGAAAACCTTGTGAAGACTTACAGAAAACGTTTGATCTTTGTCATTGCCAACAAAGGGTATATAACAAAGTATTGAGATGAACTTTTGTTATTAACCAAATTTTTTTTTCCACCATAATTTGCAAATAAATTCTTCAAAAATCAGACAATGTGATTTTGTGGATTTTTTTTTTTCTCATTTTGTCTCGCATAGTTGAGGTATACCTATGATGAAAATTACAGGCCTCTCTCATCTTTTTAAGTGGGAGAACTTGCACAATTGGTGGCTGACTAAATACTTTTTTGCCCCACTGTAGGTGAGAATGAAATGAATGAGGTATATTACATTGAATACATTTTTAATAGTGAGCATATGGAAAACTAAAATAACAAATTGGGTTAGAAATATGTGATCTTTCTTGGACACAAGCAAAAATATCATTGTTCCAGTAAAATAAACAATTTGAATGCAGAGACATCAATATTTATGCAGACACACATACTAATAAAAACAACATGTAAGTTTTATGTTTATTGCTTGTTTGCAGTGTTACATTAATAGTAAAACTCTACACAAATGACGCTTCACATTATGAAGCGCAGCACGGATTGTATTCTGTCATGTTCTGTCTGAAAACAGATGCATTGGGTATCGTGCTTTGTAATGGAAAAACACTTTTGTCTACAAAAGACACATTTACTTGTAATATGATCAGCCAAAATTAGTATGTATATTAAGTGACCGTTGAGCTTTTCATTTCATTGATTAAAACACACAGTGACAACCAGGTGTTTATTGTGTCTGAATGTTGTATATTCAGGGGATACTGAAATCCTGCATTATCAATAATTGACAGTGGTCCATCATCAAGAACAGTATACTGGGCAAGAGCTTCTGTTATTTTTACTGCCTGTGGATTATCGTTCAGAATTATTTTTCTCATTGCTGAAGTCTGTTGCAACATTGGTTGATGTTGTATGCCACCTGAAGCAATTTTGCCATGCTCATTCTTATGCTTACTTTTGAGATGTATAATTGAGTTACTTGTGTGTATTAACTTGTTTTTCTTATCTTCTCTTGGTATTTTAGCAGAGCACAGTTTTCAGTCTGCTAGGCTTTAATTTTAAAGAACTTCCACACTACAGACATTTTGTGTTCCCTTTTTTTTTTTTTCTTTTTCTCTCCTTAGTGTCCACACAATATCGCATGCAAGTTAATAGTATTGGTTACACTTTTATGAGTATAAGTACATGAGCACTGTATCAGACCAAAATCTGATATCAGTATTGGTACTGTTGCATCTCTACTAATTGTTATGCAATCTGGTTAGAAAAATGAACAAAGCTTTTGGTTCACTCACCACCACCCAAGCTGTTATTTTAATCTGTTATTGCTGCATGTGTAGAAATAAGAAATCAAACAAACTAAACCTCTGAACTGGTAATTTCCTATATAAGATAAAATGAAATAATGGAGTTATTGTAAAATGATAATCTAGGATTAAACATTCTTACCTCAAAACGATCAGATCATTTTAGTTTTGCTCTGGATGATGCTCAATATACAGATAATATTTGAATTATAACTCTGGTTTCCTTCTTTTGAAGTTTAATTCATAAAATATGTCTTTGCAGTCGTACACTTGAAAATTCATTTTTTTTTTTAATCAACAACTGCATTGTTGTTTATCCTTGAAATATTTGAGGTGCCAAACAAGCATCATGGCTCTGTTGCATTGAGTGAGCACAGTGCTAACAAAAGTCAATATTTCAGTCTTCACAGTAGTAATATTTGGCAGGAGATCTATAGTATGTTAACTCCCCCGAACCACCCCCCCCAACCAAAATTCATGCACAACACCACGTTATCCTGAATAGAACTTCATTTTGTTTTTGGCATATCCTCAAGGCTTGCTCAACCTCTTGCTCTGTGGTTTACACAATCATTCGCTTAACACCTGAGCAATTTTGAGCCTCACATGGATCCAACAACATATATGTGGATTATTGTGGAAATCCAGGCACCAAGAGGAAATTAACAAGTGTTGGTGTGATGGTTGATAAGCAATAAATCAGTTGTTCTTTATTTTACAACACAATTCAAATCAAGCATGATCAAAAATAGACTTTTTTAAGCAAAGAAGAATAAGCACAATAGCAACAGATTTTATCACAAAAAATGCATCATAGACCCAGTAACACAACCCTTTGCACGATGTCATGGCCCTATAAATTTTAAATACTTCTTCTAAAATTGCAATATATATGCAAAAACTTTAGGAATATTACAGTAATCTTTAAATAACTCTTTTCTCCACAAATACTGTACAGTAATCCCTCCTCCATCGCGGGGATTGCGTTCCAGAGCCACCCACGAAATAAGAAAATCCGCGAAGTAGAAACCATTTGTTTATATGGTTATTTTTATATTGTCATGCTTGGGTCACAGATTTGCGCAGAAACACAGGAGGTTGTAGAGAGACAGGAACGTTATTCAAACACTGCAAACAAACATTTGTCTCTTTTTCAAAAGTTTAAACTGTGCTCCATGACAAGACAGAGATGACAGTTCCGTCTCACAATTAAAAGAATGCAAACATATCTTCCTTTTCAAAGGAGTGCGTGTCAGGAGCACAGAATGTCACATAGATAGAGAAAACAATCTCTGGCAAACAAATCAATAGGGCTGTTTGGCTTAAGTATGCGAAGCACCGCGGCACAAAGCTATTGAAGGCGGCAGCTCACACCCCCTCCGTCAGGAGCAGACAAAGAGAGATAGAGAGAGGCAGAGTTTGTTTTTCAAGCAAAAATCAATACGTGCCCTTCGAGCTTTTAAGTATGCGAAGCACCGTGCAGCTGCACAAAAGATAGCAACGTGAAGATAATCTTTCAGCATTTTTAGACGAGCGTCCGTATCGTCTAGGTGTGCGAACAGCCCCGCTGCTCAATCCCCCTACGTCAGGATCACAGAAAGTCAGCGCAAGAGAAAGAGAAAAGTAAGCTGGGTAGCTTCTCAGCCATCTGCCAATAGCGTCCCTTATATGAAATCAACTGGGCAAACCAACTGAGGAAACATGTACCATAAATTAAAAGACCCATTGTCCGCAGAAACCCACGAAGCAGCGAAAAATCCGCGATATATATTTAAATATGCTTACATATAAAATCCGCGATGGAGTGAAGCCGTGAAAGGCGAAGCGCGATATAGCGAGGGATTACTGTATTTAAATTAAGAATATATTAATGAACCAGCTGTGTTACTTGGCTTCACCCATGAAATTTCATAAGACAATGGGCCTTAGTTACAGTGCCATCAGTTAATTGGAATGTATCAGAAGTAAAGTGAAAGTAAGTACTTTTCTGTACACAATATTTATGGGGATTTTACCAGAGGCTAATACTATCGTCAGGCAGTGTGGTGCGGTGGTTAAGACTTTGAACCTTGGACTTTAAACCCTGAGGTTTTGGGTTCAAATCCTGCTACTGATGCTATGTGACCATGGGCATGTCACTTCAGCTGCTTGTGCTCCAAATGGAAAAAGAAAATAAATGTAACAAATTGCATCTCAGATGTTGTTAATTGCTTTGGTATAAAGGCATCTGTCAAATAATAAGTAATAATCTTTTTACGTCACTAGCGCTTCTTACTTTTATACGTTATATACAATTGCATATGAGTAAAACATTCCTTCATTAGATTAATTTCCGCTTTTCCTAGTGGCATGGCTTTTGTTAATGGTCAATGCAAAACACAGCTTTACAGGAAAGTGGCATTCTTTTGAATTAAAACAGGTAGTCAGTAGGAATGATGTGAAATTTGAACAGATGTTTATTCAAGATTTTTAATTGTTTACTTTGTTCAGTTAAGTATATCTTTGTGTTTTTTTTCATCAGTTGTATGCTTAAACCTGTTTTTTTGCCATAGCCATAGGCAGACAATAACATTCTAATACACTGTGTTTTACTTTAACTTATTACAAGCAGCAATAACGTTTACAGGCTGTACATTTAGGTGGCCCACATAATGGATGTTTTTACTTTTGTGGATATTTTCTCTAATACCTGAAGTGGAGGAAAATAACTGCTTGTACTGTTTAGTGGAGGGAGGGGTTGGGGGGGGGGGCACTGTTTAAAGTCCACAGATCTGAATGTATATGTAAATAATTTTTGAGAGCCGTGTAGGGTCGGTTAGATCATCACTAGATAGCAAATGTATATTACAGTGGAGTAACTCTTGGGTGACCTGTTAACTTTAAACTTACTGCTGTCTGTCCCTCTTTTCTTGGATCCAAGGACGCCACTTCTGTCTGTGCTCATCTCTCCTTGCCTTTTTTGCTTCTGGCAAAGCAATACCTAGCTGTGGCACAGACACCTCTACTGAAGTTTTACTGTGCTTGTTAATCATTGAGCTTCATGTCTTCCTTGAGCTTCGCTGAACTTTGTTTTCCATTTTACATCTAACTGAATGTGGCAAACATGATCATGTCTGCTTTTTCCTATTTAAGATACTGTCGGTTCTTCAGCCATCAGTTCACCCTATTGCCTAGTGCTGCTGTCAATTGCTTCTGCTGCATGCTTTGTTTGCGTAGAGTTCCCCAACCCTGTCAGTGTCGTGCATTTATTATTAACCATTTAAAAATAAATATCGACAAACAAATCTCAACAAATTAAAAAACTAATGCAAGGAATACCTGTTGTTTCAGCTTTTTAACTAAATGGGGAGAAATAGTGTTTTTAGTGATTCAGTCTGTTAGCTTAGCATTTTTATATACAAATACATTTTATATGTAAAATAATTTATACACACACACAAGCACACGCACACATCAACTTAGAGTAAAAAAGATAATAAGTTTAAAGTATTATTTTAATAGAGAAATCATAAAATATCTATTTCTGTGTATATTGCTGTATTTAATACATCACTATTTCATACATCTTTCTATTTTGTTTTTCTGCGGTCCATGTAAAATTTGCTACAACAGCTCTATCTCGGTCTTTTATTTATTTACACTATGTTAAAGTTCTCCTAAATGCCTAGTTTTGTGCTTTGTGTAGCTTTAATAAAGGAAATGTTTGTCATTTTTCATGTCAGTTATTTCTTCACAAATATGCTACATATGCATTTGCGTGTAAAATTGTGTTCTAGAGTTAGTGTTTTCTATAATTTTTAAAAAATGTTTTTCCTGCACTGGTGCCATATAATGGAGGCAGTAGGGCACGGAGCACCTCCGTAAAAATAACAGCCTTAAAACATAATAAATACAACTACTTTGAAGTGGCAAAAGTTTTGATTTAAGAAAAATTCTTTCTGTTGCATGTTTGTGGTAACAAAAGTAAATTGTAATTAATCATTTTATTGCATATTTCTGATATAATTTTTCTTGAGGTAAGGTTGTGTTTTCTATTTGCTTGTGTGAAAGAAGTGAAGTGACTTTGTGGGAGGAATTTTTAAATACGGAGGTAAATCAACACAAATTCTTAAATGCGAAGGTAAATCAGCACAAAGCATGTGGAAGGATAGGTTTACTGTTATTTAGTCTTTTGAGAGGAAACCATGCCATTTAAAGGTTATTGTGGAGGAAGACAAAGCACTGAGGGAACCCGCACAGCTGATCTTTGTTTAAAATGGCCGAATCTCATAATATTTGGTGTATTTTTTGTTTGTAAATGACATGTATAAGATATTTTACAATATATATGTGTGTGTGTGTATAATCTCAAGATGCGGATCAATGATTGATAACTTCCTTGACTTGAAAAATGTATGCATTCAGTAAGATTTTAAGCTCTTATTTTCTGGTGGTGTTACATGCCTCATTGTCTCCATTATAAAGCACCAGGTATTTTTTAAAATTTATATAAAACGCTTAATTTTAGAACAAAATTTATTTGGCAAATGCATGTATACCATGTTTGTGAAGAAATAGTGTTGACTTGAAAAATACCAAACTTCTCCTTTAAGTAGGAGAACATGAACTCCAGGGAATATATTGATTTATTTTGGTTAAAGACCTAAAGTGATAGGTTAACATATTCTGTCACTAGTTAAAATGCTGAAAATTGAGAAAAAAATTGAATGTTAGAAAAACTTTCTTCTTCATCAACTGAAAATGTGCTTTGAAATATGAAAAATATCATATGAAGTCCCTTATGGAAGCATAATCTTAGATAGTTTATAAGAAAAATGTAGGCTTAAGGGGTTCTTGTCAAGAACTATACCAACATTTTTCTTTTACTGACGGCTCACTTAAAGCAAATTATCACAGTGTTACAGTATGATATATGACCTGCCATTCTGACTAAATATTATATTACCTTTATCCAGGAACAATTTAATTGCAAATGGAGCTGTCTGCTCCCTTGGGCTATAAATGTTAAAGTTGTGCTAAATAAATCTGTGCTTGCTCACAGCTGGTGATATTCTAACTATGTACTGTATTAATGACAAGTAGAAATTAAGGTCAGCTTTTAAAAGGTTACAGTTTTTGTGACCTTGCTGTTTTTTTTTTTTTTTAAATCCTTTAAAAATATTTTCTTTTTGTTTGGTGAATTGTTTACAAAGTGGATATTGTACTTCAGATGCCCTTCCCCACTTTGATAAAAATATTTAAAATATAATTATATTTCTCTCAAGATAATCATGTTTACTGTTGCATGTATCATACTGTTTATTTAATATTCACTGTTTTTTCATGTAACCATATTGGATAGTCATTTAAAACAGAACTGAAGGTTACAAGAAACTGTAAGCACCCTACAAAAGATGTATCTGATTGTGTAGTAGAATTGTTGCTATTTGAGATCATACTATCCCCAGCTAAAATAGATAATTAAAGTAATAGAATTACTGCAGGCAACATGTTGTGTGTCACCTAACTGTAGTTGACCCTATTCTTGAACTTGCATACTTTGGAACATAATGTACAAACACTAAAAAAAAATAATAAAACAATCATCTTAAAGCAATCTAAATCAGCAGAGGTCAAGAGGTTATTCAGTTGTAGATTGTAAAAATATTTCATTTAATGATATATTAATGAAAGCATCGGCCAAAGAGTGATCTAGAGGCTAGCACAGTTTCTTCATAATAGGAGTCTGTTCTCTGCATGGAGACTGCAGCATTTTCCAATGGCTGTATGGGTTTTTTGTGACACTTCAGTTTCCTCCCACACTCCAATGATTTAAATCTTAAATTGATACTCTGTTTAGTTCTAGTGGAGTTATTTTGAAAGAAATTGGTGTGTAATAGCTCCATTTAGTGTTGGTTCCTGCCATGTTACCAGGAGAACTTGTGGACCATGCACAACCCTGTGAAATATGAATCAATAATTGGCCACCATTAATTATTTTTGACCCTTTTTTGGTTACAGGTATTTTGAGCAGCGTAATTCCATATGGATATCATGTTAATATTATTAAACAACAGTTATTCAGTGTTGCAGTCTGCAGGCGGCCAATATCAGAAATAGGAGCTGGGGTGAACACTTAATGGGATATCGGTTCTTTTAATATTGTAGCCCAAATGAATGAAGTAAATCTGCCTCGACCCTCATGGCCACAACAGAGAAAACATAAGGATATATTAAATTAACTTGTTTTATTTTATTTCTAAATAACAACTGGTAAAGGGAAGCCCACTGGAACAGTACAGTGCTAATAGTGAGAGGGAATATAATTTGGATGATAATCTGATTTGTAATATTTAATAGGGATTTATTGTACTGATAAGCAGCATACAGAGTGATATGTCATGTATATAATTTTTATATTTGCAATTTCTGGTGAAAGCTCACTGAGCTGTGTTTATTTCACATCCTGATTTCTGGATTTTTATAGAATTCTGATTTTTAGAAAAGCTTTATTAGTCCCTGTATTGGTTGATTGTTTCAAATGGTGGCACATACACTAGGCTGAAAAGTTGTGTTCTTTTCAAAACCCTGCAACAATTATTGTACATAACCTAAAGATGGTGAACAAGGCTCATTAATCTGCTAAATGTGAAATGTTCTGGATCGCGATGCATGAATTTGTACTTACATTTTTGTACTGGTACAAAAGAGTTTTGTTCATTTCTACCTATTTCAAGTTTACTGTAGAAGATTTAAAATTTAGTTAACTAATATGATGGATGTAAAAAAAAAAAAACAAAAAAAGGGGTTTGGAAAATGATTGAATAAATTCATTAAGATTACTATGAAACTGATTTAGCACTGAAAAAATAGTTTCCCCTTTATATTTATTACAGTTAAGGGATAAAATCAGTCCAGTTCATTTTTGTATAGCACTCTTCACTGACTCTCTAAGGTTGAGAATTTTTGCAGACATTATCAGGCAATAATGCAGTGTTTCAGCATTAATACATTGCTGAATAAATCATCAGTACATGACTGTATTACAATATTTTTCAGCATAGTGTATCACCAATACACTAAGGAGAAGTATTGGGATTTTTGTTTTGCATTTAAAGACTTCATTTTTTGTATGCACTTTGGTACTTGGATAAAAAAGCAGTGCTTCTAAAATCCTATAGATGGTGCTTTTCTCTTATGTTTGAAAGAAAAAGCATGTTCATTTTTATTTGAGGAGTGAGGTGCCATCATTAATGTTGGTGTGTCTACGTAATTACGATGCTTCATTGTTGATAAGAGAGAGAGAATTTTGTAAATTAAATGTTTTGGTTCATTTTGGTTTTCACAGTATTACTGAAAAAATGAGGAGCTTGATAATAAAGATGCAATGTTCAAGTATTGTTGTATGAATATTAACAACTCCAGTATGTTCCTGACTAATACTATTATTTTCAAGTGTTTTTTTTATTTTTTAATGAATATTGCAATTTGAATTTTCAAATTTAAATTGATTTTTTCTAATTTGATTTTTTTATTGCACTTTTTTTGGTACTTTGTGCAAATGATTTTGTTGCTTTTTTCTATATAATCTATAAATAATGTAATTAAGTTGTTATTAATGGTAGATATATAAGTTGATGAAGCCAATGGTATAATGAGATTGTTCAGATTCCAATCTTCTTGTTGACATCAGTACCAGACACAGTCTAATTGTATTTTATATAGCTTCTGTTATCATACATTAAATTGCCTTCTTCCCATTTAGAAAAGTGAAGGCTTTTTTTTTTTTTCATCTGCAAGAAAAACAACCTGATTGGCTAGGATAATTCTATACTTATTTGCTGACAATAGTGCTTTCATGTCTGATATGTTGTTTTGCTTCTCTATACAATTATGTAATCAAAAAGAGAGATAACAGATGCACATTTTACACTGTGAGTCTGTTTTACCTAGTTTGAATAGTCTGGCCAGTAGAAGTATGCACAGAAGAAAGTTTGGTTGAAATAACCTGGCAAACATACCTGCAGTGGTCACATTTATCCTACAGCTGTGGTGTAGGTGCTTGCCTGCAAACACTATTCTGAGGCCCGCCTCTAGGAACGAATTCCACCATTCCTGTTCTTGGCAATTTTGTCTGCATTCATGAGGGTAATTCTGGCATGTTCTTTCTCTCGCCATTACACCCATTAGACCAATTTGTCAAATATAACCATGTCAGGAGCACATATTTCCAGACAACATGGTTCTAAGGATCATTGAGGAACATTAGTCCCACCACCACATCAAGGTTGCCACCCTAGGAGTTGTGTAATGTGATATAAGTGAATATTTCCAGTCTTGCTGTGGTGACAGTTATGATACTTGAAATTCACTACTGCTACTAAATAATTTTAAATGGGACTTGACTCAGGGATTTTTTTTTATAATGGGTTTCATACAGACACTTTTTCCACAGAGATGTGATTCCACCTCTAACATCAAATCAAAAAGGGAACAATAAACTGCAATATATTGCCTATTGTAGTACAAAACATAAACAAAATGCTATATGATTGTACTGACTGTAGTGTCATAGTAATATATTGTATGGCCTGAGGCAATTCCCAACCCTAATATTTAGTAGGAATGATTTTATAATATTCATTTACTTTTAACATTTTAGCTTTTTTATCTCATATGGTTGCTCTATTGGGAGTCAAGTGACTGTATTTTAAACAAGTAATAATTTAACCACATGTTCTTATTTCTTATAGTTTAAAACAGTCTGGGAAATTTTCTGGTAGCCCATGGCCACCATATAAGGAAAGAACACCTCTACACACATGTTACAGGGGACTTACAAGGCTTCTCCACTGCAAAACACTGCATATTGTGCTGTTTACCCTTCTATACAAGGTAACTCTACTTTCAGAACTTCTGAAGGATTACATGAGTTTATGTAGATTCTTCCTTGGTGCATTTGATTTTATTGTTAGGTTTTTGTACAAAATAAATTTCTCACAAATTGGTTTGTTTGCTGAATACTTATGATTAACTAGCTGGCTAGAACTCATTATACAGGCTTCCTTCAACATCTGCAATAAGATGCTGCAGATGTTCTATCAAACAGTTGTGGCGAGCGCCCTCTTCTACGCAGTGGTGTGCTGGGGAGGCAGCATTAAGAGGAAAGACGCCTCACGCCTGGACAAACTGGTGAGGAAGGCAGGCTCTATTGTTGGCATGGAGCTGGACAGTTTAACATCTGTGGCAGAGCGAAGGGCGCTCAGCAGGCTCCTATCAATTATGGAGAATCCACTGCATCCACTAAATAATGTCATCTCCAGACAGAAGAGCAGCTTCAGCGACAGACTGCTGTCACTGTCCTGCTCCACAGACAGATTGAGGAGATCGTTCCTCCCCCAAACTATGCGACTCTTTAATTCCACCAGGGGGGGTAAACGTTAATATTTAACATTATACATAGTTATTGTCTGTTTTTTTCACCTGTATTATTATCATTCTTTAATTTAATATTATTTATTGTATCAGTATGCTGCTGCTGAAGAATGTGAATTTCCCATTGGGATTAATAAAGTATCTATCTATCTATCTATCTATCTATCTATCTATCTATCTATCTCTCTCTCTCTCTCTCTCTCTCTCTCTCTCTCTCTCTCTCTCTCTCTCTCTCTCTCTCTCTCTCTCTCTCTCTCTCTCTCTCTCTCTCTCTCTCTCTCTATCTATCTATCTATCTATCTATCTATCTATCTATCTATCTATCTATCTATCTATCTATCTATCTATCTATCTAAAAAAAGACTGTTTTGCTTGTTTATTTTGCTTTTTTTATTTTGTTTATGATGATACTTAAAATGAACAATATAATTCTTCCTTTTTAGATTTCAATGGACCATGTAAATATGTCAGAACATATACTTTGTATGGTGTTGTATCTCATTGAACTGGGTCTTGATAATGCTCCACAAGATGAATTTGAAGAAGAGGTACAGTGTTTTATGAAATACATTTTAATGTATGGTCCACATAGCCTTAGTACTGTATGTCTGATGTTATAGGAGTTAAAGATACGTGTTTAGCTTGTCAGAGTGTGGCCTAAAGTGAGCTGCCAACTCTTTCTGGGTGTTGTCCGATGTTGTTTTCATTGTTGATTGTCTAGGCAAAAGTAAGGTAAAAAATAATAAACATAATGAATAATGAGACTGCAGTAAGTTATTACATGTATGCATTAGTAAATGCCATTTTGTATTGTGTGTAGTGTACTGATACTTATTCAGCTTTACACCATGAATATTATCACAATGAAGTTTTATTAAAACAGCCCCCAAGCTTGTTTATTTTAGTTTTTATCAAAATGTTACAAATAATTGCTTAGGTATTTGTTTTCTTAGGCCCTGAGTGGAGGTGAAGTTGTTTAATGTCAACCAGCTTTGGAGATGAAACCGGTGCAGCCCACAAACAATTTTGTGCAGTGCAACATTTCACTCCCAAGTGATTCTGTATAAGCTGGAGCTTAATTTGAATTAGTTTTGCTGAGCTTTTAACTAGCTACAACACTATACGAATGTCTTGTTTAGAAGTGTACCTTTTAAACAAGAAATGAGGGTGAACTGTTGTTAAATGAGATGAAAAATTGTTTAAGTTAAAATAACCTGTTTTGTAAATAAGTAATCGAAAGAAATTCTTATCTATTGCATGCATTTGTAAAAGTTTTGATCAGCATTGATCATATTTAAAACAAGCACATTACCTGGGATCTCTAGCAACATAGAAGTGGATGTGAAACTATATTGTAATGTGACATCTCATGGGACATTTAACTGTAACACTACAGACAATATTGTAATCCACTTGTAATAGCCTGGATTAAGCGTATAGGTGTGGCAGGGATGTTGATTGAGATTATTGTGGAAATTTTTCTGTTTCTGCCTTTTTTAAATTGTGTCAATTGTCTTTAAGTTCAAATAACTTTTGATTTTTTTTTTCAGTAAACACCAGGAAATATATAAATTATTTTGATATTAAACTGCATTTGAGGCTAACCCTTTCATTACTTCCAACTTATTTAGGAGCCGAACATTGATGAAAATTGCCATGACAGCTGGTTTCCTGGAACAAACTTGATATCTAACTTGCATCATGTTATTAACTATGTTAGAGTGAGGGTACCAGAAACCGCCCCTGAGGTAAAGAAAGAAACCCCCGCAAGTACTAGCACGGATTCATCTACTTTTGCACAGGTCAGTTAATAGAACAACACTTTATACACAGCTTTATAGTACTATTTATCTACCCATCTGTCTATTAAAAATTCAAATTGAATTCTCTCCTGTTACTACTACTAGTTGGTCTTACCACTTCAGTATGTTGCTGCCATGAAAGAACTGATAAAGTGTTGACGATCATAGTATTAATGATTCTGATCATGGTGGTGATTCTCATTCATATAATACAGATGCACAGAAGGTAGTGTATCTCTAAATGTTTAATGAGATTGAAATGTTTATTCCTAAGAATAGAGTTTAATCCTGTTCTTTTACTATGTACATATCTCACTATTGTCCTTCTGGGCCCATTACATACTAGGATATTTGATACCATAACATCTCAGAATCAATGAAGAATACAAACAACAAATGTAAAGCAGTCTTGTTGAACCTGACGCTTATGAATGTCGGATGATATAACATTTGTGCATGTGCAGATTTTCATTTATTCTCTTGATAATTGTGTGATAAATCTGCTACATTGTGAAATTTCATTGTGTGAGAATGCTTAAAGAGAATTTTTGCTGTAATTCTTTATTAAGTAAATGAAATACCTCTACAGTATAGGTGCAAAACAGTGGCCTAGTGGCTAGTGCTACTGCTTCATGGTACTAGCATCCTAAGTTTAAATCCATTACTTTGTTTAGGCTTCTCTCTGCATGCTTGTGTTTTCCTCCAGCATCCCCAAGCAATTGTGTTAAGCGGATTGGCATAGTTTAAGTGGTCACTGTGATAGGTGTCCTCTCCATATCTGGTTCCTCGCTTCTGCCTGATGCTTCCGGGATACGCTTTGGCCCAACCACAACCTTGAAATGAATAAAAGTGGGTTTGAGAGTATACATTCTATACAGTGTAATTCTTTTACAATACATATTAAATCATATTTATCAGGAGCCTTTCCCCTAGAAATCAGAGACATGTTTTTAGAGAGGGATTATGTGGGTGTATTTTCAGGCCTCCCGTCTTCAGGCAAGAAATAAATGTTTTTTAATTAGGTTGAAGAGGTAGTATAAAAGAGTAAGATTAAAAACAGAATAGTCCATAGGAACCCCAGATGAAAGATACAATTTCTTAGTCATACTGATCTCTTTTAATCAAGTCAAACTAATCTTATAACTAAAGCCTGTTTTCTTTCAAATTTTATCCGAACAGTAGAATAGAGTTTGAACTTTGGTAGAAATTTAGCTCGAGTTTTATGTTTATATTAATTAAAGACTTTATTTTTTAATGGAATCCTTGATTTATTGGAATATAAAAAAACTAATCAATAAACTTGAAATCAATTTTCTAAATGTTACTCATTCTCTGCCTGACAGACCTCCAGATGCAGTGCAAGCCTTCGGAGAGAGGTATTTAGATATGTTTGAAGTGCTGAGTATTGTTACTTGAAAAAGTGCTTCAGAATAATAGCATTTTTTGCATGATTGCAGAAATTCACATAATCCTTTAATGGCAGAATTTAATGCATTTTGAAACAGCACAAAAGGAAGGAGACACAGATTCTTATTACAGATTGAATAGTGGAATTTTATTTATGAAATTACTTTATCATTGTAAGGCAAGTCTATAAGAATGCAATTTTTACTATCTCATGGCAATCTGAAAATATTCAGGTGCAATATTTATCTTTCCTAAATATAGGTAACTAGTTAAGTATTATTTATTACTTTTGGAGACAAATGCTTGAGACCTTTAGCCTCTTGTCAAGATGATTAATATCATACTGAAATTAGCTTTCTTATGGTTGATATTTATTTTTCAATGTTATGCTGTTTTGTGTGCTGCATAATAAACATGTCTTTGGTATTTATAATGTGATCATCATTATTTGTTTCTGTTTTCCTCACTTGTAATTAATGCTACTCTTACTGTTATTAATTGCTTGAATTTTCTCAGTGGTGTTCTATATCAGATTGATAGTGATATATTATCTAACCTTTATAATTTTGTATAGTAGCATGCTTTTCTGGTATTCATGTGTAATGTGAAATTGAAATTTCACTAGTATGTCAATTTTTTTTAACCAGAGACACTTGCTGCTTTGTGTTTTTTCCTAAAAACTTTTTTAGCCTCCTGTCACTACCATAAATTGTGCATAATTAGCATGTTATGTGGTGGTGTGTAACATTTCAAATAAAACAGCAGAGTGATTTGAGATTTTTCTTTAGCTGCTTGTAACGCAGATTTGTTTGTATTTATTTAGCTATAGAATATAGGTGCATCTCAATAATTTAGAATATCTTTGAAAAGTTTATTTCAGTAATTCAATTCAAAAAGTGAAACTCATATAATATATACATTCATTACACACAGTGTGATATATTCATCCATCCATCCATTTTCCAACCCGCTGAATCCGAACACAGGGTCACAGGGGTCTGCCGGAGCCAATCCCAGCCAACACAGGGCACAAGGCAGGAAACAATCCTGGGCAGGGTGCCAACCCACCGCAGGACACACACAAACACACCCACACACCAACCACACACTAGGGCCAATTTAGAATCGCCAGTCCACCTAACCTGCACGTTTTTGGAATGTGGGAGGAAACTGGAGCGCCCGGAGGAAACCCACGCAGACACGGGGAGAACATGCAAACTCCACGCAGGGAGGACCCGGGAATCAAACCCAGGTCTCCAGATCTCCCAACTGCGAGGCAGCAGTGCTACCCACTGCGCCACCGTGCCGCCGTGTGATATATTTCAAGTGTTTATTTCTTTTCATTTTGCTGATTATGGCTTATAGCTAATGAAAACCCAAAATTCAGTATATCAGAAAATTAGAATATTGTGAAAAAGTTCAATATTGTAGACTCATGGTGTTACGTTCCACTTTGCTAATTAACCCAAAACACCTGCAAAGGTGTTCTGAGACTTTAAATGGTCTCTCAGTCTGGTTCAGTAGGCCACACAATCATGGGGGAAAACTGCTGACTAGAAAGTTGTCCAGAAGACAGTCACTGACACCCTCCACAAGGAGGCTAAGTCACAAAAGGTCATTGCTAAAGAAGCTGGCTGTTCAGAGTGCTGCTGTGTCCAAGCATATTAATGAAAAGTTGAGTGGAAGGAAAACATGTGGCAGAAAAAGGTGCACAAGCAACAGGGATAACTGCAGCCTTGAGGAGATTGTGAAATACAGCCCATTCAAGAATTTGGGGGAGATTCCCAAGGAGTCAACTACGGCTGGAGTCAGTGCTTTAAGAGCCACCACACTCAGACGTATCTGGGACATGGGCTACAACTGACCTATAAGAACAATGCTTTTCTATCTCCTACCAGAAGGGCTTACATTTGAATCTGAAATAAGATATATTTAAAATCTTAATTTAAGTTACAATTCAGCTTTGCTTTGGCCAGTTGCAGTTTTACCAGAATTATGATTTTCTTATTGATAAAATATAAAAAGGTATTTTTTGCAGGCTTAAAAAGACGAACTTCTAAATAATAAAAAAGACATTACCACCAACAACCCTCTTACAACATTTCCCTCCATTCCCACCCTTCACAAGCTATATATTGCCTTAGAGTCCTGTATGTCTAATCATTTTCCTGTTGAAAGCTTAGGAATAAAAAACTATTTTAAGATATGTGACTCATTTTCTCCCTTTGTGGCTCTCTGGCTACAATTATGCAAACTGTATCACAGACACTTCCATACATACACACACACACACACACACACACACACACACACACACACACACACAGAGTGCTCTCCACTATTATTGGCACCCCTTGTAAACATTAGTAAGAAGGGTTAGAAAAAAATCACTGTTTGCTGAAGAACTCTCATCTTGCACTGAAAAAATGAGACACATCTGACTTCTAATTGAAAAAAGTTCATTCAAAGAAAAACAAAGCCCTCATCAACAAATGAATATTTTTAACAAAAGTGCATGTGCCACTATTGTTGGCACCCTTGGAAATTAATGTGAAACAATGCAACTGTTTCCAATTTAAATTGGACACTGTTAAGTTGGTTAGCATGTATAGGAACTTTCCAGCTGAAATCAATGACTTCCTGATTAACTGGGATACAAATGTGAAGAGACACAGAACCAGATTTCCTTAGCCAGCCATCATCAGGGCAAAGAAAAATGAACACTCAGTCCAAATGAGAGAGAAGTGTGTTGCCCTTCATAACTTGGTGAATGGTTAAAAAAAATAGCTAATTGCCTGAAAATGCCAATTTCTACAGTTAGGGCAATAATAAAAGAGTAGTGATGAACTGGAACTGTGACAAACTTGCCTGGAAGAGAACCCAAGTTTATTTTACCCCTATGTAAAGTAAGAAAGATGCTAAGAGAGACAATAATATCTCCAAGGATCACTGTTGGGGAATTGCAAGAAAAAGTAAACTCCTGGAGTGATCAAGTTTCCAGAACCACCACCATCAGATGGCATCTCCATGCCAACAGAATATTTGGAAGGTGTGCCAGAAAGAAGCCTTTTCTGTCAGTTATCCCTAAACGTAAGCGCCTGGAGTTTGTAAATTGTTACTACAACATTGACTGGAACCGTATTCTATGGTCTAATGAAACAAAAATGTAAAGTGGGTTTGGTATAAAAAAGGAGGATGGCTATAATGAAAAGAACCTTGTCCCAACTGTGAAATATGGTGGAGGTTATGTGATATTGTGGGCTCTTTTCTCCTCCAAAGGCCCTGGAAACATTGTTAGGGTACATGGCATCATGGATTCCATAAAATATCAGGAGATTTTAAATCAAAACCTGGCTGCCTCCGCCAGGAAACTAAAACTGGGTCATCATTGGATCTTTCAGCAGGATAATGATCCGAAACACATGTCCAAATCAACCCTGAAATGATTGATTTTGTGTTCAGTTAAAGTTCTGCCATAACCATCTCAGTCCTCTGACCTGAACCCTATTGAAAACCTGTGGAGTGAGCCAAAGAGGAGAGTACACAGTAGAGGATCTAGGACCCTGGATGATCTGGAGAGATTATGTAAAGAAGAATGGTCTCAGATGCCATGCTCTTTATTCTCCAACTTTATAAAATGTTACTTACAAGAGAAGACTCTGTGCTGTTATGTTGGCAAAGGGAGGTTCCACGGAGTATTAAATGCAGGGGTGCCAAAAATTGTGGCACATGTTTTTGTTAAAAATATTTATTCCTTGATGAGGGCTTTATTTTTCTTTGAGTGAACTTGTTTCAATTAAAAGTCAGATGTTTCTCATTTTTTTCAGTGCAAGATAGTGCTTCTCAAGCAAACGGTGATTTTTTTTTCTAACCCTTCTTACTAATTTTTACAAGGGATGCCAATAAAAGTGGAGGATCTTATTTATATTATATAATATAAAAAATGCACAGAGTATATCAGTATATATGTATAGTTATGCCTCCATTTTCTTCCTTAATGTTAAATATGCATTTCGTCCTAGGCAGTTTAGCCATCATTTATTTGGTAGTAACATCTTTACAGGAGGTACATGCTGTTTAACAAGGTCTTGTTATTAATATACTGACTGGGGCCCATTTTAAAATATGCAAATTGTGTTATAAATGAAAGCATAACTGAATGTAATGTATTAACTCTGCAAATGATGAGAAATTCCCTTTCCCCTTGCAGAACTCTGGGACCGCTCAGATTTTTAGCTTAGTTGCTGAAAGAAGAAGAAAGTTCCAGGAGATAATTAATCGAAGCAGTGGAGAAGCCAATCAGGCTGTTCGACCCAAGTCCTCATCTACAAAGTGGAACCCCCTCAGCTCAACGCCTCAGCTAACCACAGTGATTCTAGAAGTCCGAGAAAGCATTCTGTCCTTGCTTATTAAGCTGCATCATAAACTGTCTTCAAAACAAAATTCTTTTTACCCTCCTTGGTTAGAAAGCCTAGAGGCTTTTGGCCGCCTTGACTTAGCAAAATATGCTCATGGTGATGGTATTACAGCAATTGAGCGCATCTTGACGAAGGCAGCTTTTCGAAGCCGACAGAATAAGCGCAGCATACAAGAGATTTGTCGAAAAATTTCACCCCCTGTCCCACCAAAGAAAACCAGCCCAGCAGACAAAAAAGTCATGGATAAAGAGGAAAGGTATGTAATGAAAAGACAGTGCTAGAAAAGACTTGATTTTTTTAATGTGGTTAAAAAAGGAAAATTTTTAAATGTCAGGTCTTCTTGGCCTCTGATGTCAGATTTAGTACATGTTAGTAAATGTTTGCAACTTCAAGCACAATGTAAGAAGGATATAATTTGTGTGTGTGTGTATGTGTGTAATGGTGTGTTTTTTTTCAGGTAGTTAAATAAAATATCCAATTGATAAGGTTCAATAACCTTTTTTTTGTTAATCAAGGTCAGAAAAGACATGCCAGTCAGTCTGCTGGAAGTACTTTCTTCCTTATCACCTGAAATAATACTGATTTTAAACATCTTTAAACTGACCCTTTTGTCTTTTCACCTTCAGCTTTACCATCCGTGTTTATATGTGAGCTTTGTGTCAGTAGTTGAATTTGGCTTGCATATCATAACAGTGAAGGAGTGGAAAAGGTTGAAGTATCACAGACATGTGCTTATTCAGTGTGTGTGTGCTGGAAAATTGCCACTTGACTGGTGTGTACAGTACTCATAGCTTTGCTACCTTTTCACTGCTGCTGAAAGAAAAACTGAAACAAAGGTATTACAATCATATGAAAAAGTTTGGGAACCCCTCTCAGCCTGCATAATAATCTACTCTCAACAAAAAAGATAACAGTGATAAAGTATGTCTTTCATTTCCTAGGAACATCTGAGTACTGGGGTGTTTTCCGAACAAAGATTTTTAGTGAAGCAGTATGTAGTTGTATGAAATTAAATCAAATGTGAAAAACTGGCTGTGCAAAAATTTGGGTCCCCTTGTAATTTTTCTAATTTGAATGCATGTCACTGCTCAATGCTGATTACTTACAACATTAAATTGGTTGGATTAGCTCGTTAAGCCTTGAACTTAATAGACAGGTGTGTCCAATCATGAGAAAAGGTATTTAAGGTGGTCAAATGCAAGTTGTGCTTCCCTTTGACTCTCCTCTAAAGAGTGACAGCATGGGTTCCTCAAAGCAACTCTCAAAAGATCTGAAAACAAAGATTGTTCAGTATCATGGTTTAGTGGAAGGCTACAAAAAGCTATCAGAGGTTTAAACTGTCAGTTTCAACTGTAAGGAATGGAATCAGGGAATGGAATCAGGAAATGGAAGGCCACAGGCACAGTTGCTGTTAAACCCAGCAGGTCTGGCAGGCCAAGAAAAATACAGGAGCGGCATATGCGCAGGATTGTAAGAATGGTTACAGACAACCCACAGATCACCTCCAAACACCTGCAAGAACATCTTGCTGCAGATGGTGTATCTGTACATCGCTCTACAATTCAGCGCAATTTGCACAAAGAACATCTGTATGGCAGGGTGATGAGAAAGAAGTCCTTTCTGCACTCACGCCACAAACAGAGTCGCATGTTGTATGCAAATGCTCATTTAGACAAGCCAGATTCATTTTGAAACAAAGTGCTTTGGACTGATGAGACAAAAAGTCAGTTATTTGATCATAACAAAAAGTGCTTTGCATGGTGGACGAAGAACCACCGCATTCAAAGAAAAATGCTGCTACCTACTGTCAAATTTGGTGGAGGTTTCATATGCTGTGGGGCTGTGTGGCTAGTTCAGGGACTGGGGGCCTTGTTAAAGTCGAGGGTCAGATGAATTCAACCCAATATCAACAAATTCTTCAGGATAATGTTCAAGCATCACTCACAAAGTTGAAGTTATGCAGGGGTTGGATATTCCAACAAGACAATGACCCAAAACACAGTTCGAAATCCACAAGACATTCATGCAGAGGGAGAAGTACAATATTCTGGAATGGCCGTCACAGTCCCCTGACTTGAATATCATTGAAAATCTATGGGATGATTTGAAGCAGGCTGTCCGTGCTCGGCAGCCATCAAATTTAACTGAACTGGAGAGGTTTTGTGTGGAAGAATGGTCAGAAATACCTCCATCCAGAATCCAGACACTCATCAAAGGCTATAGGAGGACAGCGTCTAGAGGCTGTTATATTTGTAAAAGGAGGCTCAACTAAGTATTGATGAAATATCTCTGTTGAGGTGCCCAAATTTATACACCTGTCTAATTTTGTTATGATGCATATTGCATTTTTTCTGTTAATCCAATAAACTTAATGTCACTGCTGAAATACTACTATTTCCATAAGGCATGTCATATATTAAAAGGAAGTTGCTACTTTGAAAGCTCAGCCAATGATAAACAAAAATCCAAAGAATTAAGAGGGGTTCCCAAACTTTATATATATTTGAATATATAAACATATATTTGAATAATAGTAATACTAAATTCTATTTTCAAATCTTTTTGGCCATTAAACCAGTGATGATAGTTATGATTAATTGAATTCAAGATCAGTTTATTTATTAATTTGATGAAGCATAAAAATAAACCTTAATAGTCATCTCTAGCTAAAGTCAATTTAAAAAATACCATCCTAAATCTTTTATACAGATTATCATGTTAGAAGAGAATACATTACTACAGTCTCGGTTTCCAAAAAATAAAAACTTGATATTTCAGCAGTACATTCTCTGCAGCAGTCATTAGGCTCAAATTTGTGATTGTGGTTCATAATATATGGAATAATCCATTGTGTTTTCAGCAGTTTTTGCACAGATACTGTAAAGTGACAGTTAAGAGAAATTAATCACTAATATTGCATGTGTTGGTGGCTTCATTCTCAAATGTAAATATATTTTTAACATTGTATAATATTTGTTAATGTTTCATGATTATCTGTGCATTGCAAAGAGAAGTTTACTAAAAACATATTTAATCCCAAGGCCATCATGTTAAGAAATGAGGCATTTTATTAGCTCATTCTTATTAAAGTTGGAAATATTATACAGTAAATAATAAGTAAAATCGAGTCTTATTTTCAAAAACTTATTATACTGGTGACATGGTTTAATTTTCCAAAATCAGAATGATCAGCATACACTAAATTACTTGCATTCTTATATTGCATTTTATGTATGAAGCATGCAGTTTGATTGTCATTTTTGATTAAAAATAAAACTTAAAGCTGCTATCCACACAAGCTATAGGCTTATTATATATATATATATATATATATATATATATATATATATGTATATATATATATATATATATAATATGTGTGTGTGTGTTTTAATACATGACTAGAAAACTAGACTGCTTGCTTTTTATTATTAGAGGAAATTTTAATAATTGGGAGGAGGTTTCTGCATGCACTTATTGTTTATAAAGCACCTTGTGTTTTATGTGCATTGAATGTCTTAGTTTCAAAGTGTGATTCCCGTTTACATTTTTAATTTGAAACTGATTTGAAAGTAAACAAAAAGTGCATTTCCTGCACTTTGTTTGCCAAAAGAAATAAAAATAAAAGCAGACCTTTGTTATTGAAAAAAATTGACAGATTATAAATGTATTTAAGGCCATTTTGAGAAATTATTCCTTATAGTCTATAAACACATTTAACAATCTTATAGCTGCCTTTGACAGAGTGAAATGAAGATGAATCTAATCTGATAAGAGAATCTGTTCACACGAGATAGTCTCAATTCTTATTTTGTTTTCAACTCATGCTCTGTCGTAATGAAGATCGAAAAGGCTATAAGCACTCAATGATGACCTATTTTTGGTTGACTCGACCTGCAGACAAAGACAAAGGTAGCATCTCCTCCTAGATGAGCTGTTGCTATAGTAACTGCTATCCAGCAGTAGAGCAGAATAAGAATCACTCGTGATATTTTTCAGGCTCAGTGTCTCAGCCCCTTAAGCTGTCAGTGAAAATTACAGAGCTGCAGTGGATCTGTCAGACTTTGTTTATGTCTTCTTATTAGGGGTCTCTATTTACAGTCAAGCTTGCTTTATTCGAAGGCAAAGTAGGGGTACAGAAAAAGGCAAGGAAATAAAAGTAAAAAAAAATCAAAACAAATAAGCAAACAAAGAAGGATACAGTTGCCAATGCTTGTTAGCATTTTGTGTCTCCTGCTTTGGTACTGATCGATGAATTGTAGATATTGCACAGCAATGGGAAAAGTTTTATCATTGATATACTAGAAGACTTAAAGAGATATTTATATATTTAGATTTTTTTAGATGATGAGATATGCGAAATGTACACGTGTTGAAGCCATTAGAAATACTTGGACACCAATTTCTGCTTTGTTTTGCATGGTTGGAGAATAAGGCAATTTAATCCACAGATTATTAACAAAAAGGTTAAAATGTTCTTCCTGACATTTTCTTTTAGATAATAATAATGTATTTGTTAGATAGTATTTCACTTTCCAGATTTTGTGTGATCTAAATTCTTAATAAATAGTCGTCCTATTTATATCAATTTTAATTTTAAATCAAAATTAACTCCTTTTACAGGATTTCACCAAGCTTTAACACAGCTGCATTACTGGGAAAAAATTAGGCAATCTGTTCTATTGAAGGTGTGATTCAAATGGAACGCTTTTCTTAGACCCGTTGCTACTGATTTGGTGTCTTTTGCTTTTCATCTCAGTGCTTTGAATTAAACAATTAATAGACCATTGTTACAGTCTGTAGTAGACAGTGACATCGTTTGTGCTTATGTTGGTTTAGATAAAAAAGAGGGGACTGCACTTTGTAGATGAAACTATGCAAAACGGCAAAGGTGATTTGCTTTTTTTAGTTACTGTTACCGTACAAATTAAACAAATGCAGTTTCTTTAAATTAGTATCAGATGGCTGTTTCTATAATTTATTAAACATTCAGTAGCTTAAGTATAGCTGATGTTGTTCACTTCATAAAACTTATCTCTGTGCAGTTTGCAGTATGTGTTATATTGAGTTGTTTGCAGTATTGCTTTCAGATGAGAAATCACATAGTGAAAAATAAATGTATTATCCGACAGTGTAAATTTCATGTGGTCACGTGTGCTGCAAGTCAAATGAAATATCAGATGGTAAAATCATCTCTCACTTATGTGCAAAATGCATAGAAATATATTCTAATAATTGATTTAGCTAATAGTTTATTAAAAACAAAGCAAACGTGCATTGCAGCTTTTATAGATTTTTTCAATTTGATGACTTTCAGGCCAAAACGAATAGGTCAGGGTCATGCAGGGAATTGGTGGTGGCGGTCGAACCAGTAGTCTTGAGTGTTACAGTTCACCATCTTGCCTGTTGGAGAACTCTATGCTTGCATGATAATGGTTAGAAAGAAGGGCAGTTATAATCCCTATTAAAATACTTAATTAAGGAAATTGTTGCTTTTAATTCATGGCGGTATTCAGTCCTCAGGAAAAAGAAATTTGTGTCCATGTATTTGTAAACTATAAATTAGTAAATACAGTATATATGTACATGATATATACGTTTGCCCGATAATAGGAAAAATCAGTAAAAATGTATCTTCCGTTGTTTATAGTTTAGTAAAATATATTTATCTACATTTCTATCATTTTTTTTCTTGCTCATTCAGTTTATTTCAGGTTGGTGGAACTAGAGCATATATTGGTCACTATAGGTGCAATGCAGAAACCATCTCTGGATGGGCTGCCAACCCATCAAAAGGCACTTTTAGTCATAAACCCACAGGTCCAGATTAGATTAGCCAGTTTGATTATATGGTATTGCCCATATTAAGGTTCAATGTAGCACATTTACCCCATATACAGTGGGGCAAAAAAGTATTTAGTCAGCCACCAATTGTGCAAGTTCTCCCAATTAAAAAGATAAGAGAGGCCTGTAATTTTCATCATAGGTATACCTCAACTATGAGAGACAAAATGAGAAAAAAAAATTCAGAAAATCACATTGTCTGATTTTTGAAGAATTTATTTGCAAATTATGGTGGAAAAAAAGTATTTGGTCAATAACAAAAGTTCATCTCAATACTTTGTTATATACCCTTTGTTGGCAATGGCAGAGGTCAAACATTTTCTGTAAGTCTTCACAAGGTTTTCACACACTGTTGCTGGTATTTTGGCCCATTCCTCCATGCAGATCTCTAGAGCAGTGATGTTTTGGGGCTGTCGCTGGGCAACACGGACTTTCAACTCCCTCCAAAGATTTTCTATGGGGTTGAGATCTGGAGACTGGCTAGGCCACCCCAGGACCTTGAAATGCTTCTTACGAAGTCACTCCTTCGTTACCCGGGCGGTGTGTTTGGTATCATTGTCATGCTGAAAGACCCAGCCACGTTTCATCTTTAATGCCCTTGCTGATGGAAGGAGGTTTTCACTCAAAATCTGATGATACATGGCCCCATTCATTCTTTCCTTTACACGGATCAGTCGTCCTGGTCCCTTTGCAGAAAAACAGCAGCAAAGCATGATGTTTCCACCCCCATGCTTTACAGTAGGTATGGTGTTTTTTGGATGCAACTCAGCATTCTTTCTCCTCCAAACACGACGAGTAGAGTTTTTACCAAAAAGTTCTATTTTGGTTTCATTCCTTTTCTGGATCATCCAAATGCTCTCTAGCAAACTTCAGACGGGCCTGCACATGTACTGGCTTAAGCAGGGGGACATGTCTGGCACTGCAGGATTTGAGTCCCTGGCGGCGTAGTGTGTTACTGATGGTAGCCTTTGTTACTTTGGTCCCAGCTCTCTACAGGTCATTCACTAGGTCCCCCCGTGTGGTTCTGGGATTTTGCTCACCGTTCTTGTGATCATTTTGACCCCACGGGGTGAGATCTTGCGTGAAGCCCCAGATCAAGGGAGATTATCAGTGGTCTTTTATGTCTTCCATTTTCTAATAATTGCTCCCACAGTTGATTTCTTCACACCAAGCTGCTTACCTATTGCAGATTTAGTCTTCCCAGCCTGGTGCAGGTCTACAATTTTGTTTCTGGTGTCCTTTGACAGCTCTTTGGTCTTGGCCATAGTGGAGTTTGGAGTGTGACTGTTTGAGGTTGTGGACAGGTGTCTTTTATATTGATAACGAGTTCAAACAGGTGCCATTAATACAGGTAACGAGTGGAGGACAGAGGAGCTCCTCTTACAGAAGAAGTTACAGGTCTGTGAGAGCCAGAAATCTTGCTTGTTTGTAGGTGACCAAATACTTATTTTCCACCATAATTTGCAAATAAATTCTTTAAAAATCAGACAATGTGATTTTCTGGATTTTTTTTCTCATTTTGTCTCTCATAGTTGAGGTATACCTATGATGAAACTTACAGGCCTCTCTCATCTTTTTAAGTGGGAGAACTTGCACAATTGGTGGCTGACTAAATACTTTTTTGCCCCACTGTAATAAGTAAGATGTTCATATTTCTTTTAAAGATGGATAAATTGTTTTTTTATGTTTAGTAGTAGCACCATCTCAGTACACTCTATAAATGTGCACTGCGTATAACTTACAGCTTACCTTTAAATGAAATAAATTGATGTCACCAAGTTCATACAATAAAAAGACTATAAAATATGATTATTTTTTCAGTCATTCATACATTTTCTAGAACACTTTTCCTGTTCAGCATTTCAGGAAGCTTGTGTCTATTTAGGCATCATTGGGTGCAAGTTGAAAACCAATTCTGGATAAGGCACCGGTGCATCATTCGGCCATACTCGATGTTACCTTATTCACATAGGGACAAAGATAAATGAGCTTGCAATGTCCTGTTTTTCTACCTTACTCCATGATAAGTAGGACATACTTAAGTGTTCGCTCTTGGGGCCTGTATAAACCAAACATTATGAATAGTATATATTTCTATATATTTTTCATATTTTTGAAACTTAATAAATCTCTATACAGTAACCAGAGATTTTTCCTGTTAACAAAACCATTAAGATTCCTGTCTGTATAAGTATACTTCTACTTTTGATTACTTTCATAAACAATCCCTTTTGTGGAAAAAAACTTTGGCATGTAAATTACTTACTTTTCAGTTTTTGCCTTAGTAAATTTATGCTTTTCCTGTTTTTTTTTTTTTTTTTTTTTTTAAACTAGGCGACAGAAGGCCAGAGAAAGGCAGCAAAAATTGCTTGCTGAGTTTGCTTCAAGACAAAAGAGTTTTATGGAGACAGCAATGGATGTTGGTAAGTGAAAGTGTTTTTATTGTTACACTAAATTATTTAGCATTACCTTTGTATGGGCCTAGGGAATATTTATTTATTTATTTTTTTGCATGGTGGACATTTGTTTTTGCTTATATTATTAAATTTAGTTCAGTTAAAGGATACGTAAAACAAAGATATCATGTCTTTCTGTGTAGCCATTGGACAAGCCACAGTTAACTTTTAATTGTGTGCTGAGCCCTGATTTAAAGGTTTTATGTGCATCATTAAATTTAAGTTCAGTTGCCTTTTTTACTTAGGAAAGCTATTTAAAATACTTGTTAAGTTCATCCTATTGGAAACACATTTTGAGTTTAATGAAGTTAGTTTGGCCTTGCCTGTTTCTTACAAATGAATGCAATTTAACTGTTCGCAAATAATTATTCCAAGAATGCATTCTTGTCTGTGTTAGCAACATCTTAATAATTTATAGTATAATGACCTAAAATGCCTGTAGCGACCACCAGATGGTAGTATAACCTAGTTAAAGGAGTGGTGTTTAATTCTGTTATTCTGCAAATCTATTCTTGCGAATTACTGTGGAGTAACTTAAATGAATGTACTTGCATTGTACTGTTTGACGTGCTTTTTTTGTTTTAACTAAGCATCACCGTATTCTTTTTGTTGTAGTGGTGTGCTGTTAGAGAACAATACTGCAGGTCCATAGTAGTGAAAAAGTATTTGTGCATTGTTAATGCTGTAGATTTTTATTTTTGTAATATAATGTCACATTTTTTATTCAATTGTTTCAATGTCACTTTTTCATCATTCTTTTTCTGTATGAGTTTATCTTCTTTATGATTGTGATGCTATAACAAGATGAGCAGAGTAAATTTTATTCCATTGGTTAGCAAAGGTCTCCATCCCCCTCTGGGGGATCTCCAAGCCATGTTAGATGAGATTTATAGTTCCAACAGGTCTTAGGGTCTCAGGGCTGGCACACTGCCCACAGGGGTACTCGGGCAACACAATCTCTTTGATGCCATAGCTACATCAACTTGATCCCTAATGATTCAAAGCAGAAGTAGCAGCTCTACTTGCTGCTCATCCTTTCACAGACTGTGAAACCTACAACCCTGCAGAAAAACCTGTTTGTGACTACTTGAAGTTGCATTTTTATTTGCAGCATTCTCATCTCTGTCTTTTTTCTCCTCTTAAGATGGACAGCTTCCTACTTTTACATAACAGTTTGCACTCAGAACGCAATTTCAAGATTGTATCTCGACTTACAAGTCTCTTCACAGCTGAGTTCTTCAGTACATCCAGTCTTTGGTCTTTCTATATGTCCCAATTTGAAAGTCCTTATTCTGCCATACCTTGTTTGCTTGACTCTTTATGAGATAGGTGCCAAACTGTGGAATAAGCTTTCTGTGAACCAATCTACTGAGGCTCGGGTGCCTCTTACACACATGACTCACTCCAGGGTAGTTTTTTTGTTCTCCCTCATTTTATAGAGATAAACTGTGTCATTATTCTAACCTTTGGAACCCTGTCCTCCATGGCCTTATTTTCCTTTTGCAAGAAGATTCAGGTGTTCCTGGTACCTAGTGGGCTACCTAGACTATATAGCATAGTGGAGGAATGGCGTGATTTCACACATTTCACATGTGAGACCTTTTCTACCTGATGACCATGATTATAGATTTCCTGGGACATCAACTAAATCATAGGATTTTGTTTTTTTTGTGGTGGTACCCTTTCTTGTGACTGGGCATGCTGCTAGTAGTAACACACACCTTTCACTCTCTCTCTCTGGGGAACTGCCCCAACTGTTTGTTTCTTGGGAGTTACCTGACCACTAGGCAACACATTTTTATATACTGTATATGTACAGTAACATGGATGGGTGATCTTGTTATCACAAGATAATGCCATAGAGTCTTACATAGTGCAAAATTAGTACAAGAAAAAAATAACCACTGCGCCTATTTTCATAAGCTTCAAACTCCCTTCTCCCTGGTGAGATGGCTCATTGACTTGGCAACCTCAAACTACTACAAAAGTTTCCTCACCTTCCATCTTGGTCTATCTTTATTTTAGCACTGTTTTGTGCAGGGTAGCTACTGCCAGTTTGATTCTTTTTCACTTCTGGATATCTCCTTTAGAGCCCTTTTCTGTTCTGTGCCATCCTGGTAGCACCCCTGTCCCTAGCAAGCTCTTGCACATCAGATACTCAATCACATTTCACACATACAAAAATCACATAAAAATACAAGGAAACATTAAACTGTTAACGAATGTTAAGTTTTCCCTGAACAGCCATTGTATTTATAAAGACCTTGAATTATGTTAGCCTTAGGCAAACAACACTAAATGTGTGTTTTTTTTAATCACAAGGTGACATACATTTTTCTCTCTCTCTTTCTTCACTGAGGTCTGTTAGAAGAAGAAATTAGTTTCAACTGGTCTTCTGGGAATACACATGCTGGTTCAGGGCAAATGATATCAGGACGCTAATAGCTGGTTTGACTCTAGGGGACCACCTTGACACACAGTAGTTAGTAAATGAAAAATGTTGCCTACAATTAGAAAATTGAAGCTAACTTCAGCAGAATTCTGGCATCCTAACAAGATGTTGTAGTTTTATATAGCAGTAAGCATACCACCAAGAGACTTAATTGTAAGCTAATAAAGCATAACAATTGGATGTGCAGGGAATTCCTTGAAAATCTGAAATGGACCACCACTTCAGCAGAAAATGTCTGCATTCATTTGCTGAGTATTTAGAAATCAGTATTGTAGAGTAATGTAATATGTATGTTTTAGGATTGATATAGATGTGAAATGCGAAATTAGGTAATGTTTTATCTCATTATGCAATGTTTAAGAATTGTTTGTGTCTGCAGTTTGCTTTATTTTAGTTTAATGCAACCTGGAGGTCAGCAGTTATTTAAAATACCTGTTTTATGATAGTAGATAAAGGATGTTGCAGCATTTTATTAGATGGAAAAGACTGGTTCAGTGCTAACACTTTCAGTGCTAATACTTTTTACAGTAGAAATCCAATTATCCTTTTTGGTTTATTGCACACATCCAAGTTTCACTGTTCACCTGAGTCTCACAGTGTTCCCTGTGCTATAGATTAAACCTAAAACATTTACTTGTGCTGGCATACTTTGTTTCTGTCTTTTTGTTTCAAAAAATTATTTCAGATTTTATTGCACCTATATTATGTTCCCTATCGCCCTGAATTAGATTTTAGCTGGTTTTGTGATTGATAGATTGATAGATTTAATACCTTGCTTTGGCCAGTTTCTTTAGCTTATTTTTTATTCTCAATTTGTGTCAGCATATATAATAGTATAAGTTTTTTAAAATATATATTGTTACCTTTATTGCAAGGCAGATCAGCATCTTCCAAACAAATCTCATTATGGCTATATGTTTTTCACTATTAATATTTACAAGGTGAAATGGTTGTTTTAAGTTATTTGCCAGAAGGGATGTATTAAAAGATTGCTCCAAAACAACTACAGTGGAACCTCGGTTCACGAACATCTCTGAACACGTACAAATCGGGTTACGACCAAAAAGTTCGCCAAACTTTTGCATCTGTTCACGACCACACACTTGGTATATGAACAAGCCAGTTTCCCTTTCGGTTTGTGCGCGCTGATGATTTCCGTCGAGAAGGCAGTTAAAGAATGCACCGGGATTGTTTTTAAAGAGACTGATTCGAGCATTGTTTTAACCTCATTGTATTTAATGAAGACTTTTTTCTATTGGATTTTAACCTTCACTTCTATTTACAGCGATCGGTTCGTAGCGTGCATTGTTGAAATGTTACTTTTCTTGGTTGTTTATTAAATTAAGGATTTTTCAAATGTTCTTTTTTTTCCCCTGTGCTTAAAACTCATTAAAAAAAAAAAGTGTTTTTAGCGAGCAGTTTGTAGCTCTATAGTGTGAACTCTTGCAATGTTAGTTTTCTCTGTTGTTCAAGGTTTTCTCAGTGTTATTCAATGTTTTTACATTTTGTTTACTATTACGCTGTGCATTCTGTGGTATAATTAACTATATTTGTGCTTAAAAATCTTTAAAAAAAATATTTACATACAGTTTGTACAGTCTGGAATGGATTAATTGTATTTACATATAATCCTATGGGGGAAATTACTTTGGGTCACAACCAATTCGGGTTACGACCAGAGTTTTGGAACGAATTACGGTCGTGACCCGAGGTTCCACTGTACATTACATTTAGGAACGAGAATCATCCATGAAATAAAAACATTAGTCTTAGAATGTTATTAGTTGAATATTAACATTAATATGTTTTGAGTAGTCTGCTTCTATATTTATGAGGCACATTGTCATTGATATCCTGAAAAATCATCACCAAGCATCACAAAAGCTCTTGAAGAAATGCCTGTGATGGTGCATCTTAGAATTTACAAACTCTTGTAGGATAAAACAGTAAGGAGTGTCGTGTGGTATAATCTGGCCCTTTGGAATTCACAATGGGGCAATCCACTGCAAAATTAAGTTTACAGTGTGTAGGGGTATACATTTAACATGAGCACACATTTGGTGGTGAACATGTTCAATGTATGAAATTAAAACATTCTAGGATTGCTTTGGAAACCTCACCCCATGTAGCAAGTATGTGTTCATGATGATTGCACAAGTCTCTTAAAAACTTGCAAAATTATACCTTACCTGGAAGCAGCTATACATTTGGGTTGCTTTAAATTAAATAACTGAGAAGAAACAAAATGTGTGTGGGAATATCTGAGTAGGATTCAGAATTAAAGATGTTAGCTTGGTTAGTGTGTCTTATGTTTGGAATCATTTTTCATTTGCATGTATCTCTTACATATTCTTGTCCCAAGCGCCTCCCGTTTGTTTTATTCCCTTCCAGAGTCTAAAATTGAGTCTGTGTAAGTCAACCTTGTATAAGATTCCACTGTACGAGCAGAGTTCCAAACAGTCCTTTGCTTTAACACAAATCAAGATAACTCCCAATGTTTTTCCTTAGAAATCTTACTCTCTACTTCACCACATAATCACCATCTATGTCAATGCACTTTTATAATCTTTTGATCCCTTTTTCAAAACACCCCATGAAAATGATCTTTTTTCAGCTTTGCCAGGTTTTCACTTACTGCGTTGATCGTTTTTTCTTGATCCTTGTAGCATTTTCAAAATTTTTGGGGAACAGCCAGAAATCACAAGGGGCCAGGTCAGGTAAGTAGGGTAAAGCATCATAAGGTTTGATCCCAGGACACCAATAAAAAGGATGGTCTTGGTGGCTTGATGGTGCAGGAGCATTGTCGTGGTGAAAGATCTGCTTGCTCAACTTGCACTTGGGGTGACCACTCTTGACATTTTGCAAACTTCAGCCAAACATTTGTTTGTGCAGATGTCTGAAACTGGGCAAACAACTTCTGGACAATTCTCTGGGTCGGTGCTTGAATCACATGATGGGCTTTCAGCTTCTCAAAACTTTCTACTGCTAATAACTCATGATGAAAATGTGGTAGAGCATGAGCACTTGTTTGTTGTCATTGGAGAAATTCACTTGCAGGTGTGCACCATGTTGACTTCTACCTTAGATTCTTGTCTCTGTGATAACCTATGAACCTGAAAATTTCAGGAAGATTTTGTGAACAGTGGAATATGATTCCCTGAAAAATAAACAATAGGGAACAAATTCAAAAGTTCATGTGAATGGACTTTTGGAATGCCCATCATATTTGCTAGTTAATACCTTTGGACTAGAAATGACGTTTCTTAGTAGTATTTGGTTTGCATCTTTTATACCATTTAGTTATCCTGAGATTTTTTTTCCAAGAATTTTATTTTCAAAATTGTAATTCTGTCAATCTTTTATGTCATTTAACTCAGATAAACAAATATAGTTTCATAAAATTTGCCATGGAATTGCTGGGTGTGCAGTTGGCATGTATGTTGGTTTGCATAGAACTAGTGTCAGTTTCAAACATTGTTGCCAGCTGGTTATACTTTATTTTAGTTTAATGTATGCTTCCTTAATAGTTTTATCTATTTTTTTCTTTTTAATTGGAGTGATAATCAAAATGCTCTATTTATTCCTCAGTTATTGGTATTCATTTTTTCTGTATACAGTAATCCCTCCTCCATCGCGGGGGTTGCGTTCCAGAGCCACCCGCGAAATAAGAAAATCCGCGAAGTAGAAACCATATGTTTATTTTTATATTGTCATGCTTGGGTCACAGATTTGCGCAGAAACACAGGAGATTGTAGAGAGACAGGAACGTTATTCAAACACTGCAAACAAACATTTGTCTCTTTTTCAAAAGTTTAAACTGTGCTCCATTACAAGACAGAGATGACAGTTCCGTCTCACAATTAAAAGAATGCAAACATATCTTCCTTTTCAAAGGAGTGCGTGTCAGGAGCACAGAATGTCACATAGATAGAGAAAACAATCTCTGGCAAACAAATCAATAGGGCTGTTTGGCTTAAGTATGCAAAGCACCGTGGCACAAAGCTGTTCAAGGCGGCAGCTCACACCCCCTCCGTCAGGAGCAGACAAAGAGAGAGAGAGATAGAGAGAGACAGAGTTTGTTTTTCAAGCAAAAATCAATACGTGCCCTTCGAGCTTTTAAGTATACGAAGCACCGTGCAGCTGCACAAAAGATAACAACATGAAGATAATCTTTCAGCATTTTTAGACGAGCGTCCCTATCGTCTAGGTGTGCGAACAGCCCCCCTGCTCACACCCCCTACGTCAGGGTCACAGATAGTCAGCGCAAGAGAGAAAGAAAAGTAAGTTGGGTAGCTTCTCAGCCATCTGCCAATAGCGTCCCTTGTATGAAATCAACTGGGCAAACCAACTGAGGAAGCATGTACCAGAAATTAAAAGACTCATTGTCCGCAGAAACCCGCGAAGCAGCGAAAAATCCGCGATATATATTTAAATATGCTTACATATAAAATCCGCGATGGAGTGAAGCCGCGAAAGGCGAAGCGCGATATAGCGAGGGATTACTGTATATTTATTTTGTCCATGGGTAGTTAATATTATTATTTCACTGGAACATACCATACCATTTTCTAATCCCATTTAATCCTGAGCATAGTCATGTGAGAGATGGAGCATAACCTAGCAAGCATAGGGTGCAAGGTAGAAACAATCCCTGGATAGAACGCCTTCCCATTGCAGGCAGGTATGAGGAGAACATGCAGACTCCATGCAGAGAGAACCTGGGACATGAACTCTGGTCTCCGTACTGCGAGGCAGTACCCCTACCATTCTGCCAATGTGCCACAAACTCTTGAACATGCTACATACACTTACACATTAGTAAAACATTCCTGATGTGGATCAGTTCTTGCTTTTCCTAGTGACTTTTGTTGATGGTTATTGCAAAACACAATTTTAGAGGAAACTGTATTCTTTTGCACAAGTAATTAGTAGTGATAATGGGACTTTTGAATATTAATGTAATTTCAGCTTGTTACCAGATCCTATTGCAATGGTGACTTCAGTCAGATTTGAATGTAACACTTTGATTTGTAATCTTGTACCATTAACAAAGTTTAGGATGGTTTAGATAAAAGCAGTTTACAATGAATTGTGGTATTCTTTTAACTTATACCATACAGCTCTGATGTTTACAGATTGCACATTTATGTGGCCAATGGAATAAACTTAATGTTTTAAGCACTTTAGCATTTAAACTGACTAGGACATGCCATTGTACTCGGTTTGTGTTGTACATACGGTTTGAACTGGGCTGGTACAGGCAGGATGGTGTTTAATTATACGGTCCATATTTCTAAGGCAGTGAGATATGAAGAATTCTACTGGTCTACTTGCCTTGCCTCCAGATTGTTTTGGTTGAAAGTTGATAGCCCACCTCCATGCATTTTCCAGTTTCTGCTTGGTGCATAATGTAGAAGAAATGAGCAGGTGATGTAACCTTGACTTGAACTTTGTTTTATACTGTTTCATGTTGTAGAGGACTTTTTTGAAAATTGTTTAAATGTGTAGTTTTAAAAATAATTGAGTAACTACTTATATCTTAGTTTGAAATTTTAAAAATCATTTATAGAAACATTTGCCAGTCATTGTACCAAATGTTTGCCTTAAAATCTTTTTTTTAGTTTACTGGATGTCTCTGAATTGTGATCCAACAACAACAGCAACATTTATTTATATAGCAGATTTTCATACAAAAAAGTAGCTCAAAGTGCTTTACATAATGAAGAAAAGAAAAATAAAAGACAAAATAAGAATTAAAATAAGACAACATTAGTTAACATAGAAAAAGAGTAAGGCCCAATGGCCAGGGGGGGACAGAAAAAACAAAAAAAAAAACTCCAGATGGCTGGAGAAAAAAATAAAATGTGCAGAAGTTCCAGGCCACGAGACCGCCCAGTCCCCTCTGGGCATTCAACCTAACATAAATGAAATGGTCCTCTTTGTATTTAGGGTTCTCACGGAAGGACTTGATGATGATGGTCATGCAGACTTCTGGCTTTTAATCCATCACTGTTGGAACATCACGGTGCTTTGAGTAGCGCCACCACCAAAAGGACACTGGAAAAGGGAACAGAAGAGAGAGTAGGGGTTAGTACAGATTTTAGAGCCACCATGAATAGTTATTATAATGAATTGGATATACAGAGTATCAGGATTAAATTAAAGTGAAGTTATAAGAAAGCCATGTTAAAATAATGCTCCACTGTATTAGCCTGGCGAATTCCTATTGGCAGGCTATTCCATATTTTAGGTGCATAACAGTAGAAGGCCACCTCACCACTTCTTTTAAGTTTTGCTCTTGGAATTCTAAGGAGACACTCATTTGAGGATCTGAAGTTACGATTTGGAATATAAGATGTCAGACATTCCGATATATAAGCTGGGGCGAGATTATTTAAGGCTTTATAAACCATAAGCAGAATTTTAAAGTCAATCCTGAATGACACAGGTAACCAGTGTAGTGACATCAAAACTGGAGAGATGTGCTCGGATTTTCTTTTCCTGGTTAGGATTCTAGCAGCTGCATTCTGTACTAGTTGCAAACGATTTATGTCTTTTTTGGGTATTCCTGAGAGGATTGTGTTACAGTAATCTAGTCGACTGAAAACAAACGCGTGAACTAATTTCTCAGCATCTTTCAATGATATAAGAGGTCTAACTTTTGCTATGTTTCTTAAGTGGAAAAAATGCTGTCCTAGTGATCTGATTAATATGCGATTTAAAATTCAGATTACAGTTACCCCTAAGCTTTTTACCTCCGTCTTGACTTTTAATCCTAATGTATCCAGTTTATTTCTAACAACCTCATTGTATCCATTATTGCCAATCACTAAGATTTCAGTTTTCTCTTTATTTAGCTTGAGAAAGTTACTATTCATCCATTCAGAAATAAAAGTCAGACATTCTGTTAGTGAATCAAGAGAATCGGGGTCATCAGGTGCTATTGATAAATACAGCTGTGGTTTGTCATCAGCATAGCTGTGGTAGCTCATGTTGTGCCCTGAGATAATCTGACCTAACGGAAGCATGTAGATTGAGAAAAGCAGCGGACCCAGGATAGAGCCTTGTGGAACACCATATAGGATATCATGTGTCTTTGAGTTGTAATTACCACAACTAACAAAGAATTTTCTCCCTGCCAGGTAGGATTCAAACCAATTTAAGACACTGCCAGAGAGGCCCACCCATTGACTAAGGTGATTTCTAAGAATATTATGATCAATGGTGTCAATTGTGGCACTCAGATCTAAGAGGATGAGAACAGATAAATGGCCTCTGTCTGCATTTACCCGCTAGTCATTTACTACTTTAACGAGTGCAGTTTCTGTGCTATGATTTGTTCTAAAACCTGACTGAAATTTATCAAGAATAGAAAAAGACAGTACTTAAACTGACACATGTATATGTTAAGTCCATGAAGCATTCTTTGATGTTAAAAGCATAAGTTGAAGAATGAATTGCTTCTGTTAGTGAAGAAATGTAACTGGACTGTATTAGACTGTATTTACTAGATCATTATATATATACTAGCCAACCCGCTACGCCGCATAATCATGTTGCTTATTTAATGATTTTTTAAGCACAGAGAAAAAAATGAACATTTAAAATTCCGTAATTTAATAAACCACCAAGAATCTGCTGATTTCTTAGTCATCTCTTAGTCATCGTTCAGTACGCACTGCCTGCTTATGTGCCCGCCCTCAACCCCTCACCTGAGGCGCTTTCGTCTGTGTACAGTCCACATGTACCTGTGAGTTACGTTGACTGTTCATTTTTCAAACACCGCCTCATTCGCTTTTGTCTCTGCTACAGTCCACATACACCTCTGAGCCACGTTGACTTTTCATTGTTCTTTGCGGTTCCGGCTGCATTTCTATATATAACCCACCAAGTCACCCGACCATGGTAGTGGGGGGGGGGGGGGGGGGGTGTTTTGTGTACAAAGGGCAGGGACGTAATCAGTGCGAGTGTATGACCCGCACTTACTGGGAATTCCTCGTTCGTGGGGAACAATTGCAAGCCGCGGTCTCCATCACAAATGGGGTTCAACAGCTTACCCATGCCTCTCTGCGGCGGGTAGACACACGTTGATCCATTCAGTGTAGCGCGCATGCAGTACCGGACATCCAAGGGCATCACAGACCTGTTAATGCTCAATCTCACATGGCTGAAAGCCACTTGTCCCTCTAAGAAGTTGGATGCTGACCGCTGTTGGGTCGCATAACTATTTAGTAGGCGCGAGTCTCGTTCGTTTTCGGAATTAACCAGACAAATCGCTCCACCAACTAAGAACGGCCATGCACCACCACCCACAGAATCAAGAAAGAGCTATCAATCTGTGAATCCTCTCCGTGTCCGAGCTGGGTGAGGTTTCCCGTGTTGAGTCAAATTAAACGAAAGGCTCCACACCTGGTGGTGCCCTTCCGTCAATTCCTTTTAAGTTTCAGCTTTGCACCCGTACTCCCCTGGAACCCAAAGACTTTGGTTACCCGGTTGGCTGCCCGGCGGGTCATGGGAATGACGCCATCGGATCGCCAGTCGGCATTGTTTATGGTCGGAACCACGATGGTATGTGACCGTCTTCGAACCTCTGACTTTCGTTCTTGATTAATGAAAACATTCTTGGCAAATGCTCTCGCTCGAATTGTTTGCGGGCGTGGCTGTGTCGTGCATGTGCCATGGTCGGCCGCTTAGTGAATTGTTGGTGGGCTTGGCTCTGTGAGTTGGCAGCCTATCCCATGGTCTTAGAGTTGGTGGGCGTGGCTCTGTGTTGTCGACAGGTGTGGCTCTGTGAGTTGTCGTCGTATCCCATCATCTTAGCGTTGGCGGGCGTGGCTATATCATGTGTATCCCATGGTTGTCTTGCCTGTTCTGTCGGCTTAGTGAATTATATATATAGATAGTGTTTAAATTATGTATGTGCTACACTGCTTAGCATAAATTATTTTCTTATAAAAATTAGCAGTAAAGCTGGAGTTTTTTTTCCTTCATCATTTTTCAATAGAATAGTTAATATATATAAAATATTATTAAATAAGAAACAAGATTAAGAAGCAATGTTTTGGCTTTAGTGAAAAAGTTAAAATTGCAATTGCTGTATAAATTCAGTTAAAGTATAGATATTGGTTAAAAAGAAAAAGTGCCGTGCTCAGTATTCTTGCATTTAATGCCATCCCTTTACTATTCAAAATTTAGTGATTCCATCATCAGAAATCTGATCCAAGGCACTTCTTTGTATGTTGTCCTTTAACTTGCATGCCATTCCTGTCTAAACAAAATTTTTTGAAAATCTTGGGATGGTCGTCACTTAACATTTTTGGTTGGAGCAGTCCTTTTTGAAGAAGTCTTGCTGATCTATAAGATAGTGAAGTCCTGTTTATTTTTTAAAGCATAGTTCAATTCTCTGAAAAAAGATGTAGAACATATTTGGGAATATAGGACATTTTGAAAAACAATAGAGATAATTTAGTCTCAGCCATACTTAATTTGTAAATAGCTGAACTATCCCACTATCTCACTTAGTTTTTTCCTTACATTATTGATAATGTGTCTAATTCACCCATTTATTATAATAACATTTATATAGTGATTTTTTCACTCATCAAAGCACTAAACATTCACCCATTTTAATCATAAACCAGACAGCCATTCTTGGAGCGAAACAACTTTAGCATATGTCCCCACCAGCTATTACTTTTCTCTTCTACTCTTCTACTTACACCCTTCTGTCCACCATGCATACAGTGAACCATTAGTTCTACAAGAAATGCCAGCTCACTTTGCTCAACAAAAGGTTGCCATCTGTAAACAAGAGTACATATTGTAGAATCTCAAATACAAGTTGCCTTGAATGGGATAACTACTATAAATTCTGTTATGTTCTTAATAAAAGGGCACAAAACACTTAATGTGAAAACAAATACTGTTAGGGTGAGATAAATAGGAGACCTGAAGCAGTGATCCAGATTCTGTAATTTTGTCATTGAAAGGTAGGGGATCTACACCCCTAATCCTTTGAAATCTCCGTGTTCATTGATCCCTGTCAGACAATGAATATTTTATATGAGATAAACTTCTTTTGAAAGTGCTTCAAAGGAATAAACCTATATTATCCTCATCACACGCAAACACAGATTTTTAAGATAATTGTTTAGTTACTCTAAATGTTTACTAAAATATGGTTGGATTTGCTAATGATATGTTCACTAAATGGCATTGTACCTATAAGCAATAAAGCAGTATGGAAAGAAAATTTGTGATGGCTTTCCAAAGAACCTGCGAGCTCTCTTTACATGCCTTCTGATCTTGTGTCTACTTGATTGTATCAATAATGTACTAGGAACATTCCTTAAGGATTTGTGTTCCATGCCGACTCAATAGCACCACACAATTCAAGCTGATTTCTTGGTCACACATTCATTCAACCTTCAGTTGAGCTAACGCTGGCGTGATTTTTTGCCGCTGCTTGCCGGTAACTTTTTGTAACTTTTTTTTATGATTAGTTTACGTTCTAAAGGACTGACCAACTGTTTTCATTTGGGCAGACTTATTCTCTGAGTATTATTTTTCAGCCATTTATAGCTAGACTGATGATTTCTAACTCGACTGGTTATTTTGTTGACACTTTAGTGTGGCTGTGTATGGACTATTTTCAGCCTCACCCTGTTTTTAGAATTACCTGGTTCTGTTCTCCGGACGTCTGAGTTGTCTGCATTCTCACCTACAATGTGGACTGGTAGGATATTTATTTGGTTCGTGTTTGTTTGGTCCCTCCTATTGCTCGCTATCTAACCTGCGACGGGCCTGCTTCAGTATTCAGCTGCTCAGCTCCTCCAACTGCGCTTCCACCTGTCCGAGCCTCCACTGACTGGGTATCTCTACCCAGACATTGTATTCCTCCCCCGTCGGAGATACATCCACTGTGGGTCCCGCTGGAGTCTCCAGGCTGACACTTTGAAAATAATAAACTCTGTCTGGTCCAATTCTCGACATCCTCCACGTAACATAGGCAGGGTGGCTGACCACAGTGTGTTAGCCAGCCTAGCGCAGTTGACTAACACTGCTGCCAAATGTGATAACACCATTGTCAACTTCGGTTTGTTGAACATCTGGGGCCTCATGCATAACACCGTGTGTAGAATTTGCACTATAACATGACGTAAGCACAAAAGCAGAAATGTGCTTATGCACAAAAAAATCCAGATGCATAAATCTGTGCGAACGCCAACTTCCATGTTCTTCCGCTCCATAAATCCCGGTCAGCATGAAAAGTAATGCATGTGCACGCGCCTGCTGTCCCGCCCCAACTCCTCCTTGAATATGCAAATCAATATAAATTGCCCTTAAGATCAGCCTTCTGTGAAAAGACAAATGCATGAGGGAAAATAGAAGGATTTCAGTGAATACCAAGTGGAGGCAAGGAAAAACATACAATTTGTTGGTTTAAACAGTGGTATAAACAACAAAAGGAAGTTGTTCGAGTGACATAGTGTGTCAGAGAAACTCGAAAGCTCAAGTTCTCATAGTCGCACGGTGCCTAAAATAAAAAAGAAGTTGTTACATATCGAAGTCGCCATGAAAAGGCGAGTCGTAGCCCACCATTTGAGTGTCATATGAAAGGTTATTAGGGTACAGAAAAAAGAAAAATAGGCACACAGTGGGGGAAAAAAGTGCAAAATGTCACCTTTAATCTCTAAATTTCCACTTTAGTCACATAGTTTATTTTGTCATTAAAGTAGAACATCATAAACTTCATCTTAAAATTGTTTTAATGTTTAGTATCTCAAATCTCATTGTAACTAAAGTAGCATGTTAAATGCTTTTGTTTTGTATTTGATCTTCTATGTGCTCTATGTGTGTGAATCACTATGTGCTTCTGGGCTTTCTCTTCCTCCGACAGGACACAGAATCCATTACATTCGTAATATTACAGCTCTCTGAATAATTAAAATACTGAGATGTATACATGATATCATTTTCATGATAGGAGTTAAAGCATGTTATTAAACATGGGAACATGGTGGCACAGTGATTGTTCATGTCTCACGCAAGATGCTTGCTGCGCCATTCGCGACCTTCGATGAAATGCTTTATTGTAACAGTACTGTCTCTTTCAAATGTACTAACCTCCAATTCCTGTCCTTACTTTTCTTTCTCCAAACACCCATTCTCCACACAATCAGCTTTGTAATAGATGTTAAGCCATCTGTAAGCTTAGAACGCAGATTCTTCAAAACTTTTAAGGAACATTGAAATATCTTCGTAGTACGTGTTAAATTTTTGTATCCATCTATCCTTCCAGCACCAGCAAGAATACAGCGTGAGGCAGGAACAATCCATGAACGGAGCGCCAGCACCTAGCTAGCTCTGCAGCACCGTGTCCTCACATGTTTAATTATTAACAATATAGATTATTTAAATGAAGTTAAAGTTTTATCTGTATAATATAATAAACATTTTGCTGCATTTCATCTTAAAAATGATATCGTCATCAGGGGACTGGCCGGTCTCGTGGCCTGGAACCCCTACAGATTTTATTTTTTTCTCCAGCCTTCTGGAGTTTTTTTTTGTTTTTTCTGTCCACCCTGGCCATCGGACCTTACTCCTTTCTATGTTAATTAATGTTGTCTTATTTTAATTTCTTATTTTGTCTTTTATTTTTCTTCTCTTCATTATGTAAAGCACTTTGAGCTACTTTTTGTATGAAAATGTGCTATATAAATAAATGTTGTTGTTGTATATGTAAATACTCGCTTTATAAAGTGGCTCAGGTTGTGCAATATTATAACTGTATTGCAAGTTTACAGTGAGGTAATTGTACTTATAGGTACAAACAGTTCTACCAGGAGCACTTGATGGACTGATTGAGTGCGTTTATAGTTCTTGGGATGAAACTGTTTCTGGACCGCGAGGTCAGTACAGGAATGGCTCTGGAGCGTTTGCTGTATGAGAGCAGTTCAATAGACAGCATGGCTGAGGCAGCATGTGCTAGATGCTGAATACCGATAATTCTCTGTCTGATCAGCTGCTGTACAGCTGTGATTCCCCACACAGATACAGTGATTATAAATACTCCAAGTGGTGCAGGAAGAGTAATATGGAAAAAGATGATCCGCTGTAGCAACCCCTAACAGGAGCAGCTGAAAGAAGAAGAAGAAGAAGGTGCAGTGAGAGTAACAACGCCAAAGCAGCTATTGTATTTAAAATAGTTTGACCATTCTGTGGACCATTGTTCCAGGTTAATTACAGTCAGGTGCATTAAACTATTAAACAATATGCAGTTAATTTCAGTGTATTTATAAAGCCGCATCAGGGATGTGGATCTAAAAAAGAAAGGGTAACCACATAGGAACAGTAGCACTGCTTTGACGCTGGGTGCCGCTAGTCTGCAAAACCGAGCGCAGAACTTGCGTATGCCAGGGTTTGAGCTACTGTGGAAATGTGCGTGGCCTTACGCCAAATTTAGGTTTTATACATCGCGATTTGAACGTGGAAACGTTCTTACACAACATTTTTGTGTGTACGCACCCCGTTTATACATGAGGCCCCTGCTCACTTATGAGCAAGGGGCATCTCATCCAGGATCTCCTCACTTATTGTAAGTTTAACTTTTTCTGTCTAACCGAGACATGGAAACAATAACATGACTTTTCCAAACTTAATGAATCCACTCCCCTGGGGTTTGTTTACATCTGTCAACCCTGTGGCTCCGGCCTGGGAGGAGGTCTTGCAATAATTTATCTCGAGAAATAGAAAGTCCTTTCACTGTCTGTTCCTGCCTTCAGCTCTTTTGAATCTATTGTGTGTCAATTGACTGGGCTTATTCCTACTATTATTGCAACTGTTTACCGCCTTCCTAAATCAAATAATGACTTTTTGAATGACTTTGCTATTTTTCTTACACACCTATCTACTGTTTCATCAAACATAATACTTCTGGGGGATTTTAATATACATATGGATAATACCAATATCCCTCTTGCTAGAGCCTTTACATCCTGCATTGAGAATTTTGGATTCCAGCACCATACTGATGTTCCCACTCATTCTAAAGGACATATTTTGGATTTGATCTGCTGCTCTGTAGTTGCCCCCCTTGATTGTACCACAGATTAACTCCCCATAACTGATCATTTTCTTCTTTCATTCAATGTTAAACTTGCTCTTTCTATTACTAGGCTTCCAAGTCTCATGTCTTTTCTGTAATATTAAGAATGTTAACTTGGATCTACTTTACTCTAGCATTGATTCCCTTATGGACATTCATAATCTATCCACCTCTGAAGAATTGGTCTCACATTATAACACTGGACTCTATGGTATTCTTAACTTCCTCGCTCTGTTAAAAACTAGATGTTTCTTTCTCTTGTTCTGCTCCCTAGTTCACGCCTGAACTTCAGCTTTTGAAAGCCAAAGGCCAGTAACTTGAACGGTTATATAAAAAAACTGGACTCGTAGTTCACAAAGAGATGTATAAAAATCATGTACTATATTACAAGGATTGTATTGCTCAAACCAAATCTAACTATTGTACTCGCATAATTTCTTCCAATAAAGGTATCACCCAGTCATTGTTTTCACTGCTTAGTGAAAGTGTGAGTGTGGCATTTGACACTATTTGTCGCACTACTCTTCTCATCTTTGATTGGCATTACCCACACTCCACTAGTTTGGCTTAGATCCTATCTCTAAGGCTGCACTCAGTTCATTCAGCTTAAAACTTTCACATCCCAACCCACCACTGTTACTTCAGGTGTGCCCCAGGGCTCTGTGCTGGGGGCCTCGGCAGTATCTTTCGTAAATATAGCATTAACTTCCACTGTTACGCTGATGATACCCAGCTTTACCTCACTAGCAAACCTACTTTTTCCTTTCCACCCTCCTCACTTATTGGTGTGCATAACAGAAGTGAAATCCTGGTTTTCTTCAGATTTTCTTAAATTAAATTGTGACAAAACTGAGATTCTCCTCTTTGGTACAAAATCAACATTATCCAAAACTGATAATTTTTTCTTTGTTATTGATAATTCCTTTGTCTCCCCTTCCCCACAGGTTAAGAGTCTGAGTATCGTCCTTGATAGTACTCTATCTTTTCAGTCCCACATTGATAACATCTCCCGGTCTGCATATTTCCACCTGTGTAACATTAATCGTATTCACCCCTTCCTCACTCCTTGTTCATAGCCTTGTCACCTCTCGTTTGGATTATTGCAGTTCCATTTTCTTTGGTCTTTCTCACAAATCTCTGTATAAGCTTCAACTGATCCAGAATTCAGCTGCCTGCATCATTACTAGAACCCCCTCTACTCATCCTATCACTCCTGTCTTGCAGAAGCTTCACTGGCTTCCGGTTAAGTTCCGTATTGACTTCAAAATTCTCCTACTAACTTTTAAGGCTCTCCACAACCTTGCCCCTCCACATCTGTCTGACTTCCTCTATGTTGCCGTTCCCTCCCGCACGCTTAGATCCTCTTCCTCCATCCACTTGACTGTCCCCCTCGCCCGTCTTACCGCCATGGGGAGCAGAGCAACAGCTTTGGAACTCATTACCATCCAAGCTTAGAAATATTGATTCGTACTCACTTTTCAAATCTAAACTTAAAACTCATCTGATTAAGACTGCTTTTTCTCTTTGATTATAATTGCCCTGCCTGATTTTAATTTTTGTATTTTTTAAATTTTGTTTATAATCTGTGTTTTATCTATTATTCGGTGTCCTTGAGTGTTTAGAAAGGTGTCTACGAATAAATACAATGTAGTATTATTATTATTATTTATTATTCTGAAGGCCTCTTGTTCCACGTCATCTTAAAAGATCTATTGAATTGAGATCTGGGGACTGTGCAGGCTACTGGACTGTATCCTTCATTAAACCAGCTTGAAAGACACATGGTTGCTTCCATTTGGAAATGCAGATAGTCATTAAGAATGCTTAGGTGTGCTCTGGCATTTAAATGATGCCCAGATGGTATTAAGAGGCCCAATGAGTGCATAGCTGCATTAAAAACATTCCCACAACCTTTCACAGGCACCAGCAGCCTGTACCACTGAGAAAAAGCAGGGTTGATAAGGTAACAATTTGGTGCATCTGGAAACGTTTTCCATTCTTTAGTCGTATAGTGATTTTGTTTATGTAGCTTCTTTTCCTTCACTTTCCTGTTTTAATGTGAAGCACCTTTAGGCATCCTTGTTAGATACCAAAAATTCATTTAGTGTGGCTCTTCTTGATGTGAAGGAGCAGCTACTGTTGTCCAAGGTACTTACAGATTGTCCTTTTGTCCTTGAGCAGTCATGGTGAGTGATCCCTATAAACCTGAGCAGGTGACTCATTTCTCCCACTTGTACCTGTGATGTCATTCTCTTCATCAGTATGTGAGGTTTGTTTCCATAGGAAAGGATGGACACATAATTTACTATTTTACTTTTGACGTAAAGAGGCTTTTATTACTTTCTATTACTTTCTAGGAGATGTACCCAAATCTTGGACTTTCAGCTTCTGACTTTCATCCCAAACCTGCATTAGGTTTACTTTGGTTTATGATCTGTATTATTCATAATATTTATGAAAATATGGAGCCTATTTTTGAGTGAATTTTGGAATGTGTCCTGTTACTAATTTTAATGCCAATTTCTTCTTTGCATATGAAATGTATAAATCAGCTTTAGCTAATATTTTTTGCTTCAAACAGTATTTTACTCAGATTTATTAGTGCAAAATAATTTTAATAAAATTAATACTTGAAAATCATGCATTTTGATGATGTTTATCTGAATTTATCTGTTTAATTGGTTTAATGTGTAAAACAAAGGGGCATTTAAAATGCAGTTTTATTATAAATTGAATTTATTCATAGATTCATAATAATCAAGCAGTGAATTTAACAGTAGGATGCTTTCAGTGGAAGATAGCAGTTTGTATTGTTTATTTTGTCCCTGCATTAGCATTGAAATGTAGTATATCATCTGGAGACTGTATGATTTGCATGACTGAATTAAATTATCCCTATAATCGGTATATGGAGAAATGTGCAGCAAACAGCAAACTTTAGAGATGAGTTCATGAAGGCATTATTTAAATTGGGGGGTTAAAGCTTCACAGTTAATTTTCTCAGATTGGCTGTGGGAGGAAGTAAGTTTTTAGATCGTTATACTTAAGGCAGTTAATGGGAGAGTTTTAAACCATCAGAGAGTTAAAATGTAAACATTTCTCAATGTATTTTTATTATGTCTCTAACATTAGGATGCCAAACACATTGTCTTGTTACTTGCAACAGTTTATACTGTATATTAAAACAAAATTCATTCATTTTCATTTATTTCTCAGTAAATAATTATAATAGCTACAACTTTCACACACTTTAAATGTCACAAATTGAACCTTGGCTATGATGAATGGTAAAATTAACTAAACCTATGCTAAATCTTGCATCAGTTTGACTCTAATCATGTTTGTCAATTTTAAGGCTAACCAGATCATATTGTAGTTTTGGGACTTTATACACATTTGTAAATATCATGTATTTGAGATTTTGCAGTATGTACTCTTACTTGTTTACAGATGCAACCTTCAGTTGAGCTAAGTGAGCTGGCTTTTCTTGTAGAAGTAATGGTTCACTATATACACGGTGGACAGAAGGGTGTCAGTAGAAGAGAAAAGTCATAACTGGTGGGGACATATGCTAAAGTTGTTTCGCTCCAAGAATGGCTGTCTGATTTATGGTTAAAATGGGTGAATGTTTAGTTTATTCGTGACTGATTTGCATGTAGGCTATCCAGTAATGACACCCTGTTATAGTAGGTGAGTTTTATTCCTGAAACATGCAGCACTTCTATTATGATGAATTTGTATATGAAGAACAAACTTTTCCTGTAATTTTTAAGAAGTAACACTGTTTTTCTACATAAAACTTCATGTCTCACTGCCCAAAGTACTTTGGGAAGCTGCTGATTTCCACCTTGATGCTTTATACAAAGTACAGTGGAACCTCGGTTCACAAACGTCTCGGTACATGTACAACTCGGTTTACGACCAAAAAGTTCGCCAAACTTTTGCCTCGGTTCACGACCACACACTCGGTATACGAACAAGCCAGGTTCCCTTTCGGTTTGTCCGTGCCGATGATTTCCGCGCGTGTTGCATTGTTCTTGGTCAGACGTGCGTGCTTTCGCTGTGAAGTCTTTGTGCTCTATTTCATTTCCCTTCCGTTTCTTACACGCCGATTACTGTATTTAAGCATGTGTTCAGCCTCTCCCTGTTCATTGTTCTCAGTCAGACGTGCGTGCTTTACCTGTGAACTCTTTGTGCTCTACAGTATTTCGTGTGGTTTTGCAGTTAACCATGGCTTCTAAGCAAGTGAAGAGTGGTGAGAAGAAAGTGTTGCAATGTTACTTTTCTCTTTTTTCAAATGTTCATTTTTTCCCTGTGCTTAAAACTCATTTAAAAAGAGTGTTTACAGCAATCGGGTTGTAATGCTATTAGCGTGAACTCCTGTAATGTTACTTTCTTGGTTGGCTTTTAAATAAAGTTCAGATTTGTTCAAATGTTCCTTTTTTCCCCCCCGTGCTTAAAACTCATTAAAAAAAAATGTGTTTATACAGCGATCGGGTTGTAAGGCTATAGCGCGAACTGCTGCAATGTTACAGAGAGAGAGGGGGCTCGCGTGCTGCTGAGAGAGAGAGAGAGAGAGAGACGGACAGAGAGAGAGAGGGCTCGCGTGCTGCTGAGAGAGAGAGAGAGAGAGAGAGCGAGCCTGCGGGTGCAGCTGAGCAGGGAGCCTGGGTGTTTGTGTCAGTGTTATTCAATGTTTTTACATTAGTTTAGTATTACACTGTGCATTCTATGGTGTAATAAACTATATTTGTGCTTAAAAATCTTTAAAAAAATATATTTACATACAGTTCGTATGGTCTGGAACGGATTAATTGTATTTACATACAATCCTATGGGGGAAATTGCTTTGGTTCACGACCAAATCGGTTTACGACCAGAGGTTTGGAACGAATTATGGTCATGAACCGAGGTTCCACTGTATATTGTCCGCAGTGGTTGGGGAGGGGCTATTGAAACTGAATCCTGTAGTATTGTATTTTCTGAAGGCTGAATTTAAGTCACCAAAATCTGAATTGGAATACAGAACAAAGCGGCAGATATCATTATTGATAATTGTATTGCTGCTTCACAGATTCATTGTCCACAGTGTGAATCCTATGTTTGGCCATTGTCTGTATATTTAATTTGCACACTTGCCCTGTATCTATGTGGGCTTTCCTGTAGGTACATGGGTTTGAACCCCCACCCCCCAAGAGATGTGCAGGTTGTGTGTTAATTTGAGTTGGAGTCGGTGTGGATGTGTTCACATGTGTATCCTAAGTTGTCTAAGGTTCCCTGCCTCTTGCCCATTGCTGCTAGAATTGTCTCTGGTTCCCTGTAACTCGGATTATGTGGGCGAGATGATGAATGTATGTATGATTTACGTACAATTTTAGGTGCATAGACTTGGCTCAGTGATTCTCAACTGTAAAAAATATTACTTACTACAAAAAACCTAATTACAGTCAGGTAATAGGATGGAGACCACAAGCTAATGTCTTCAGATGTCTTTGGTACTGAGTAAAAATTTTCCCTTTAGCTACTTTACATTTTCAGGTTTTACTAATGCTTACTTTATCACTTTAAAAATCTGTTGAAGCGCTATGTTCTTTTCTGTTTAATCCACAGTCAAGTTCAGTCTTAATGTTTACAGAATTTAGTACACGTACTAAATATACAGTTATTTTTAATGTGTTAAGTATACTTTCTTGATATAAAGTTTCCTACTATTTTTGCAACAACAACAACATTTATTTATATAGCACATTTTCATACAAACAATGTAGCTCGAAGTGCTTTACATGATGAAGAAAGAGAAAAAAGACAAAATAAATAAGAACTAAAATTAGGGAATACTAATTAAGTAATTTTATTAAGTAATGAAAGTAAGGTCCGATGGCCAGGGAGGACAGAAAAAAAACAAAACAAAAAAAAAAAAAACTCTACAGATAGCTGGAGAATAAAATAAAATCTGCAGGGGTTCTAGGCCTCGAGACCATTTAGCCTCCTCTAGACATTCTACCTAACATAAATGACCTCAATCAGTCCTCATTGTATTCAGGGTTCTTATGGAAGAATTCGATGATTACGGCCATGTGGACTTCTGGCCTTTAATTCATCAGTGTAGGGACATCACGGTGCTTTGATTAGGTGGTGGTGGCACAGATCGCCACCACAGAAAACCGGAAAAAGAACCAAAGAGAAAGTAGGGGTTCGTGTGGATTTTGGAGCCACCATGAATAATAATGATAATCAATTGAATATACAGAGCATCAGGATTAAACTAAGATGAAGCTATGAGAAGGCCATGTTAAAGTAATGTGTTTTCAGCAGTGTTTTAAAGTGCTCCACCGTATTAGCCTGGCGAATTCCTATTGGCAAGCTATTCCAGTTTTTAGGTACGTAACCACAGAAGCCGCCTCACCACTTCTTTTAAGTTTAGCTCTTGGAATTCTAAGCAGACACTCATTTGAAGATCAAAGGTTATGATTTGGAGTGTAAGGTGTAAGACATTCCAAAATATAAGATGGAGTGAGATTATTGTAGGCTTTGTAAACCGTAAGCAGTATTTTAAAGTCAATTCTAAATGACACAGGTAACCAGTGTAGTGACATCAAAACTGGGGTGTTGTGCTTGGATTTTCTTTTCCTAGTTAAGATTCTAGCAGCTGCATTCTGCTCAAGTTGCAAGCGATTGATGTCTTTTTTAGGTAGTCCTGAGAGGAGTGCGTTACAGTAATCTGCTATTTATTATGTTGCTATATGTAATGATAATTTATCTGACTTCTTTTTATATATGATGGTGATAATTTGGCCCTAGTTTGTTTTTGTTTGTGAGTCTGTTTACCTTGTGATGCACTGGCAACCTGTCCAGGAATTGTTCTTGCATTGCACCTGCTGCTTCCTGGAATGGGCTCCTGCTTCCTCACAACCGTGGTTTACATAACTGGGTTTAGATGGATGGATGGATGGATGGATGTCTTGGAGGAAAAGTCAGGCTTTGAACTGGGTCACTGCAGAACATTGACATTTTATTTTTAAGCCAATACAGTGTGATTTTGGTTGTATTTATTTGAAGGAAGATAATTTCTCTCCTGTGTTCCACATATTTTGTGGTGCAGATTACCATCCTGATTTTTTTATGCATCTGTTGCTTCTGTTTTGGATGGATATGTGTTTAAAATGTATTCCATGAAAGGGTTTATCACCTAAAACTTCACATGCAGAAATTCTTTCTTTGGAGAAAATTTATTTTTGTAATGTCTAGTTATTCCTAGAAGGTCTTTGCACGTATCGTAATTCACAGAGTATATTTGCAGTTTTCCTTGTATAAAAGATATCTTTATGTTGTATTGCAGAAGCTGGAGAAAATTGGACAAAAACCTAAATAACAGTTTACAGGACAGTCCTCTTATCTTCAGGGGATGCCTTTAACTTTGTGAAAAATGGGGTGTGGAAACCTTGAATTGATGAAACCTCTAAATAAGGTTATTGTGAAAAATTACCCTTGATAATTAGTCTCATACAAAAGTGAAAACATTGAAAATTTTTACACTTTTGGATATAACTTAATTTAAATTATAAATTGCAATGAAGGGAAAACTACTTCCTTCAAAGACAAGACACTGTTAATTCATGGTATGAACACTGGCTTCTTCAACGTCATATCACACTGTTTCAAAGTTTTTATAGCAAATTATCTGTTGCAGATCTAAATCTGCTGATTTTCACTACAGTGTTTTTAATCTGTGGTCGGTAAATTGGTAGATCACAAAAACTATTTTTGTTCAGCATCTGCTTTACTAAGCTTTGCGATAATAGTTCTCCTTTACAAGTATTGTGGTATTTGAGCTTGCACACATCTTTTTTTCCTGTGAACTTCCTGTAACAAGAGAGTAATAAGGCAGACTTTACCAGAGTGAGAGAAGTTTGGAATATTAGCCTCTACATTATAAAAGTGGAGTAATAAACTGAGGTATTGGAATCGGAGGAGCTGTTCTGTGCAGTTAGACAAACTGGAAAAAAGACTGAATTCAGACCTTTTCATTTTGTACTGTTATTTAATGTGAACACTGCTTGTCTGAGTTTTGATGATGAACAAGCTTGTGTTTAGTAGAGTAGCTCATATTTTCGGTTAGAATAGACAAAGAAGAATTTGAAATTGTTGCTTAGTAAACAATGGGCTTGTTAGCTTAAAAGGAAAAATGTCTATTTTTTATATGTTAAACATGTTTGCCTTGTATCTTCTAGATTAGCATTTTAAGAGCATTTGATTGATTGGCAGGTTTATTTATGGATTTGTATTGTGTTTATTGTGTCATATGTTTTGGTAAGAAATAAGTACTGCATAATTAAAATGGTAATTCACATTTACATCTGGTCTAGCTGTTTTTATTTTAAAAAAACCTGTATAAATATATTAAATGTAAAACAGCAAAAATGCTGTAACAATTAATGCTTAAACATGATTCAAAACTATAAGTGTGTATATATTTACATTTAAACAGTGTTTAACTGTCAATATTAATTAAGGTGTGAGAGTATACAGGTCAAATCCCATTATAATGAATGCGAAAGTGACAAAATTTTCAGAGTGATGAATACTTTTTGTGGGCCTGTTCCTAGAACATCATGTTAAACAAATTTTGTTTTAACGAAATGGAAATTTCAGTATAACGAACATTTCTTCGACCAGAAGTGGCCACTGAAAATAATAATGAGATGAAAAAAATACTTCATGCCGCGTGTACACTTTTGCTGAGTCTTGGGAACCCTGCAACAGGCTGTCTCTTTCTTGCTAGATCAAAAGAAAGTGACAGTCTGTTGTGAAATTTCTGGTCTTAGGGAGGGAGGCTCAGTGAGACATCATACACACAGCCAAATTCTGAGCCAGTGCCCCACTGACTATTCGCATAGGTGATTGTGATATGTACAGATACCGTACTGTTTGAGTTTCATAGCACCACTTCTCAAAGTTTTCTTTGAGATTAACAAAATAAGTGAGAAACTGCGTCAGTTTTTAAAAATTAACAATCATGGAAAATTTGACTCCAGAATGAAGTAAAATGACGTGGCTTGTTTTCATTCTGTATTTTCATACTAGTATTTCTATTAAAGAAGTTACATCTATTGTCTTGCTTTTATTCTGTATTCATACCTGTATTTCTATTAAAAAAAAGTTACATCTAACGTCTTGTTTCATTCTGTATTTTCTTACCTGTAAAAAAAGAAAAAAAAAAGTTGCCATTTTTTTTGGGTCACAGAGCTGCACGAGAGATAGGAAGGTGAATCCAGATTTTCAAGGAAAATACAGGTACTTTATTACTGTATAGAGAGAAGGCAGATACAGTCTCAAGACTTCATTCAAAACAGGAGCTGCGACACTGGGAAACATCCTGCTTTTGCTCTTCAGCTTAGAACAGTGTTTCCCAACCACTGTGCCGCAGAACATAAGTGTGCCGTGAGAAATCATCAGGTGTGCCGTGGAAAATTATCCAATTTCACCTGATTAGTACTCTAAGGCTGCCTGTTTGTTCTGCCTGTCACTAGAGGGCAATACAACTTCTTGCTCCAATAAAGTAGGTTGCCAACCGCCAGTAAAACAGATGAAGACGAAGAAGAAATACGAAAGTACATAGTCATGCTGCGAGTGAGACAATGCCGCAGGTAATAACGATGGATAAATATTTGAAAAGAAAAAGTAGTTAATCTGACTTGGGTCCTGGAGAAAATTCCAACCCAGATGAAGGCCCTAGCATGAGTAGTGGTCAGAAGAAAGCAAAAAAGGTGAGTTCAAGACCATACAATGAAAGTTATCTTGCCTTTGGATTCACTTATACTGGGAAACCAACCGAGCCAATTCCACTATGCCTGGTGTGCGGGGAAAATTGTCAAACAGTGCCAGGGTTCCAAGTAAACATAAACGCCATCTCCAGACAAAACACCCATTACTTCAAAACAAGAACACAGACTATTTTGTTCAACTGCGTGAACAGATGGCAAATGTGCGCTTTGTACATGGAGACATCATCAGAGAAAACTTTGTTTTGCAAGGAATTGCAAGAAAGAACAACAGGAGAGGAAATTTTTCGAGTTGTGTCAGAGTACCTTGAACAAGGAGGACTGAAGTGGCAAAACTGCGTGTTTGTACTGATGGAGCAGCTGCCATGCTAGGGCAGACCAAAGGATTTGTAAACGGAGTAAAAGAGCAACATCCAGATGTCATTGTGACGCATTGTTTTCTACACTGGGAAACACTCATTGCCAAGATATTACCGGCAGACCTAGCTGCTATACTGGAAGATGATGTGCGCATGATAAACTTTGTGAAAACGAGACCTTTAAAAAGTCGCATTTTCGCATCACTGTGTGAGGAAATGGGAGCGCAACATAAAGTGTTATTGCTCCACATGGAGGTCCGGTGGTTGTCCCGTGGCAAAGTTTTAGCCCGTGTGTATGAGCTGCGGGAGGAACTTAAAGTGTTTTTGACAAATCAGAAGTATGATGACGCTAAGTTGCTCTCAAGTGACGAGTGGTGTGCAAGACTGGCATATCTGGCAGATATATTTCAACATCTGAATGACCTAAACACATGAATGCAAGGCTGAAATGAAAACCTGCTCACAAGTACAGATAAAATAAAGGGATTTTTTTTTCAAAGGTGCAGCTCTGGAAACAACATGTCGAAAGTGCCAACCTTAACATGTTCCTACACACCCAGAAATGGCAGGGTGTCAACAGTGCTGCACTGAGTCAGACAATAGGTAAACATCTGCAAAGTCTTGAACAGAAGTTGTCATGTTATTTCCCTTCACTTTCCACTGATTGCCTTGACTGGGTTAGGAACCCATACAGCTCAACTGCAGTTGGAAAGGACATGACTTTGCAGGAGCAGGAGGAAATAGCTGAACTGAGACAAAATCATGGTCTAAAACTGAGTTTTGCTGATCTACATTTGGACAGTTTTTGGCTGACTGATGCCAGGGAGTTCCCCATTCTGACAAACAAAGCTATTTCAGTTCTGCTCCTTATCTATGCGAGGTGGACTTTTCAAGCATGACTGCTATAAAGACGAAAAAAGAGAGAGACTCCGAGCTGTTGAGGAAGATCTTTGTGTGTGTCTTTCTTCAATTCCTGCAAGAATATCAGATTTGTGCTCAACTAAACAGGCCCAGGTTTCACACTGAGTAAGTAAATTGAGTAAATTGAGAGTAGATTTTCATTATATTTCAATAAATATACTTTTTGTGACATTTTTTTTTGGTGGTGTGCCTTGTGATTTTTCTAATGTGAAATATGTGCCGTGGCTCAAAAAGGTTGGGAAACACTGGCTTAGAAGAATACCAGCGGCACGAAATTACCACTGTGATCTGAAGAAGATAGATCAGGAAGGAGAGTATGAGGAAAAGCAGATCAAAGTCTGGTGTTAAATGTTCTAAACATTGTGTGACAAGCTCTTTACATGGTAAACCTGCTCCTGCAGAGGACAACCAATTACTTTTCCCTTGGTTTACTGTTCACCAGACACAGCAAAGCAGCTATGGAGTTGTCCTTGCGCTGCTGCCATTAGAGATAGTTAATCACTTGCAACTCAATCACAATAATATACTCATTTTCCCCCATATGTGTCATAATGAAATATTTTTTACGGCCCCATCAGTTTTGTTATAATGGGATTACAACTGTATATATTTTTTTGTTAGACAAATGGTAAAAAATGCATTTTTTTTTTTAAATTAAGCTTTGTTTTACAAAAGAAATTAAACACTATGACAGTTTGTAATTATGAGATTATTTTCCCATAATAGATTAATTTAGATTAATATCTAGATTAGATATTAATACATAAATTTTATTTTCTTTAGTGACATATGTATTATTAATAGATATTTTCTGTACATATTTTATTAATTAAAAAAGTATGTATTTTAAGGTAATTTTATTTGTTTTAGTATTTTTGTGGTCACTAAATAATATGTCTACAGAATTAAATTTTCTGAAGAAAAAATGAAGTGATAACACTTAGTCTATAGCTTATAAGAAAAATGCCTACATTAACACTTTAATATAAAATACAAGGTTTCTGTGCATCTAGTTATGTGGGAACTTTGTCTAAAATGTTTTTAAAATGATAAAAAAAAATTGAAATCACCTAATTCAGTAACAGAAATCAGTTATTGATATTGGCCTTAAATTACCTAGTAGGAACATCACTTTATAACAGTAAACTGACACTTATTCATATGTTCCGAATACCGGATTGCAGGCAGCACACCCTTTTCTGGTTGGATATGTGATTGAGCCCTGCAAAGGAGTTGAGTGGCTTACTGATATGTTTTCTTTTTGCCTTATACCCAGTACTACTGGGACAGGAATAATGCAGGTATTTTTACTTGAGTATAATACGAGGGGGACCCAAAAATTCCCGGAATCAGTCAATAGCACAGGAGTAGGGTGTATTTTTCGACTATGCCACTCAGTATTGTATGCCTACAGTCTTGTTAATCAATCCAATGAGTGGTATCATGTGGAGTTGGTTAAGGTGATTATTTCTGACATTTATTCTACAATCGTGTACATGACTTAGGCAGTTTTTTCTTCTCCAAGATGAAAAAAGCATGTAAGATCATATTGAACATCAGAACTATAATTGTGTTTTTCTGCACAGATGTTTAATAAAGAGTTTCCCCAAGGACAAACTGCTTATTAATGACATTACATTGAACTGCTGTGGCATCTGTGGGAAAGCATCAGGAGAAAATGCATCCTGAGTAGAGGCTTACACAAAGCTGTGTCGTGTACAGTGACAGTTCACATGGACACAGTTCATTGTCAGTCAGAGTTTTTAACCAAAAACAATGTGGTTATTGCTTTGCAACTTCTGAATTCGCTAGATAGCACTTCCTGTGACTTTTTTGCTCCTGAAATTAAAACTTGAGACTGAAGGGAGGATAATTTGTTACCATGTTAGGAATATAGGAAAAATTGCAGGAGGCTGTAGAAATTGTAACAAAAGAAGAGTACAGGAAATGTTTCTAGAAGCACTGGGACAAGTATATTTCATCACAAAAGCAGTATTTTGACAGTGACAAAAATTGAATTGCTGCTAGGTGTATAATAGTTTTTTCTTCTTTTTAAACAATTTCAGTAATTTTTGAAACAAAGTTTTGTATTAGGTTACTTGTTACTGTTAAAAGTAATCGGACTACTTAACGTATGTTACATTTAACATGTCAACCTACTGCTCCAGTGTTTGTGCTGCTAAGATTAGCAATGTACATTTAGCTCATAAATATAAATTTATCGATTTCTGATATACTGAGGCAGATTACTCCTTCTCTTGGTTGTAATAATAGGATTGCCTGGGCATTTGTTGAATTAAAATTGTCATTGTGGACGCTTCCACTGTTTTCTAAGTGTGGCTGCTGGAACTGTATACAAAGAAAAGGCAAGCACAGGCGAATAAAGTGCAGCAGACATGTGCAGATTATGAAGGTCTTAAGTGTAACCGTGTTGAGGCTTTACATGGCCAAATAACTGGATTACTCATGGAGAAATCTATGTGTGTTAAGCGGACTTCTTAGAGACCAATATCCCAGTTTCTCTAACCGGAGTAAGAGTATACATGCAATTTTTGAAACTGGGTTTCTCTGAATAACTTTTTTTATTATTGCACATGTAAATGCATTAACTGTTGTAATGTTGGGAAAGTCACTTTTACTATTGTATGCCCCTCTAAGAACGCATGTAAACAATTTAACTACACTACCAGTCAAAAGCTTTAGAACACCTCAGTTTTACCAGTTTTTCATCAAATTTAATCAGTTGAAATTCAATGAATAACCTAAAATGGTGAAAATGTAAGCAGTAAATTGCCAGAGGTATACATTTAAAGTTTGTTAGCAAAAACTGAATAAAAAGGAATTTTCAGAATATTACAAGTGGGCCTTCTTCAGAGAACAACTCATAGGTTACAACCTACAGATGTTCTACAGTAAGTAAAGTAAATTAAGACTTGCGAGTTGAAGCAATTTGCACAGGTGTCCCAGCTTCTGTTGATTATTTAAAAACATTCTGTCTGTCTTAAAGCAGAGTACTACTTTGACAATATTCCAGTGATAATGGCAAGAAATCTGCAATTAACAAATGAAATGAGACAGAGCATTATTACACTTAGAAGTGTAGGCCTTTCATTTAGAGAAATGGCAAAAAAAAATCAAAGTGCCAGTGAGCACACAATCCAAAGGCAGTTGGAAACTGGAAGAAACTCTGATAGGAAGAGATCTGCCAGACCTGAAGTAATAACCAACTTGCATGATAGGCTCCTCACAGCACAACAGCTTCAAGCACAAGTTAACAGTGGTTAAAAAAAAAAAAAAAAGTTTCTGCTGTGTGGAGGAGACTTTGTGGTGCAGGATCGACAAGGTGAGTGGCAGCAAGAAAGCCATTCCTTAAAGGAAAAAATAGGTCCTTGAAATACCAGCAGTGGACTACTGCTGACTGTAAGAAAGTCTTATGGACTGATGAATCAAAATTTGAAACCTTTGGATGATAATGCAGTATGTTTGTACTCCGTCAATTTGGTGAAAGAATGGTTCCTCAGTGTGTGGTCTGGGGTTCAGCTGCTAGAGGCAGAGTTGGTGACTTGCACAGAGTGATTGGCTTTCTGAATCAAAAGGGTTACCGCAGTTTGGCTCTTATATACTGTATCAGCAAAAGGTGGCCCTTTTGATAAATCAAATATTTGAATAAATGTTTGCACACTTGAAGATGCCTTGTTTATTTGTTGTATGCCTCGATTTTATGAAACATTAACACATTAAACTATGTGTATTTCCATAAAAACTGAAAAAATGAAGGTGTTCTAAAACCTTTGACCGGTAGTATACATCTCAGTAATTATAAAGAACATTGGGATGATGTATCGCATGAAGTAAATAATTTTGTAATGCTATGAGAGGCATGCATCTGTCTCCTTAGTCCCACAAGCGGCTGAAATGAGTTTCCTCCGCAGGGTGTCTGGGCTTTCCCTTAAAGATAGGGTGAGAAGCTCAGTCATCCGGGAGGGGCTCAGAGTAGAGCTGCTGCTCCTCCGCATTGAGAGGAGTCAGATGAGGTGGCTCGGGCATCTGATCAGGATGTCTCCTGGACGCCTCCCTGGTGAAGTGTTCCGGACATGTCTAACCGGGAGGAGGCCCCGGGGAAGACCCAGGACACGCTGGAGGGACTATGTCTCTCGACTGGCCTGGGAACGCCTTGGGATTCTCCCGGAAGAGCTAGAAAAAGTGGCCGGGGAGAGGGAAGTCTGGGCATCTCTGCTCAAGCTGCTGCCCCCGCGACCCGACCTCGGATAAGCGGGAGACAATGGATGGATGGATGGATGGATGGAAATGATGTGATTTCAAAAGGGTCATGATTGCAGCATCGGTTAGAGTAACTGAAAGGCTGTTAAAATCATGACAATTTATTTTTGGCATTCATGTTTATTTTTTAAGCCAGGCTAAATGTCTCATTTTAAAAGTTTGCATGTAGCTTTCAGGCCACTGTGGTGTATGTCTTGAATGATACTAGCTTGTGTGCATATCTGGTTAATTTTAGTGCACTGTTTTTTAAAAGAAAACAAATGAAAACACAAGTTCACTTTCTGAATACATGGAGTATGTAAGCTCTGTATAGTAAGCATGGGTCTGCCGAAGCACCACAGTTTACATATATATTCTCCATTTGTACAAGGTAACACCATAGGGTATGTTTTGTTCTGAAATTTAGTTGGTGCCCCCTACCTTTTACAGTGCTGTTTAGCAGTGCTGAGTACTAGCACAGGGGTATGTGTGTGTAAATACATGTATTCTTGTTAGTAAGTCATAATGTCTGTTAAGGGTGTTTTCATTTGAGAGCCATGATTCATCCAGGTCTCTAGCACTATTAGTATTAGCCATGAATTTTACTTGCACCGTGTTTCAGTTAAATGTATGTCCAGTTGAACTTATTTGTACGTATATCAGAGATTGTGGGTCCTTCCTTCTGATAGCAGTGCGATGTTCTTGTATGGTTGTTGCGAGTGTTTTAGATGTTGGTTCTATGTATACAGTTAGGCATAAACTGCATGGTATACTGTGTTTTGTGTCTCTGGTGCAGGTTTCTTGCTTGTGGCATTTAAAAGGAGTTGTCCAAAGAGTGTTTGCAGGTTTATGCGCTATTTTCACGCCTCATTTGGAGAGGATGCATGCTGTCGTTTCCATAACATCCCTGTGATAGGGAAGGGTATACCAAGTAGGGCATGAGTTCAGGTTGGAGTAGTTTGCTGAGGTTTGTGGTGTCTCCTATGTAAGCATTGTTTGATAAAAGTCTTGGAGTAGCCATTTGATGTGAACAGATGGAAAGATAATGTCTTTAATTCTTTTTAGTATTCGTTGTATCACAATGGGTGTAAATCCTTCATTACAGAGAGTCTTGACAAAGCTCAGTTTATGTGAAGAGAGGTGATTGCTAGAAAAGTGTAATATTTTGTCTGCATAACATTCCTTGAGATAAACCCTTGTAATTAAGGAGATGTGGACCTCTTTCAAGGACCCATGATCTCTGATATACAGTATGTACTAATTCAACTAAACACACATTTAACTGGGACACGGTACTGGTATTAGCTACAAATCTGAAAACCGTATCACAGGCCTACACTTTCATATATATAATAGATCGATATTGTTGCCCTGATGCCAAGAAAAAAACAACCACACGAAAGAGTTACTTACTTCTGTATTTCCGAGCACATTTTTCCTTAAAGAATTTATGCTTGGTTTTTTTGTCCTGGGTGTGCATCCATGGAACTTTTCATGATTTAGAGTGCTGTGGACAGTGCAGGCTAAAACTGTTTTCTAGATCTCTCCAGCCAATCCTGTAGGTCTCAAGAAATCGTACATAATATTTTATTAACAATTCTTAACATCTGCTGATGAGATCTGAAATTACTTCCTCCTAAAACCACATCTATAGGATGATGGGCCCAAGTTTAAATGACTGCAATTTGAACATTGTTACTAACTGTAGTAACATCAATGGTAAGGATTTTGGATATTTGAAGGGTCGTAGGAATTTGTAGGCTTGGTGATAATTTTATTTTTAACAGCCATGGATAGTTTTTGTTTGCCTTAAAATATTTATAGAATGAAAAAGCTAACAGCTATTAAGGCATGTTATTTTAGAAGATAAAGCATGATTGTTACTTTGAAGTTAGAATACCTACATCTTGGTTTAGATGAGATGATATACACTTGAAGTTGGCAGTTTCTCATGAAAATCAATTGAATTATTTTGTAAGGTTACAGCAATTTTGTCTAGTTCTTTTGTTAGATTCTACAAAATCCTAAATTCTTATAAAAGCTTAGCTTTGCTTGTATAAGAATTTTTCAAGAGCATTGTTGTTCGTGTGATTCAACATTTTCCTATTGCTTCAGGCCACAGCTGTAACATTGGCCTTGTAATCAAAGATGATTTATGCAGTTTTTTCTTTTTTTAAGCATTATGTCCTTTGTGTTTTTCTGTAACTTTGGGCATTGAGTCAATGTGAATGCAATTTAGTTTAGAGATTTATTTTAAAATTAAATTGAACAAGACTCCTAACATTTAAAAGTAATTTGAAAAATAATTAATATTGGCCTGTTTTGGCAATCAGTAAGGGGTCTGAGTTATTTTGCCTCTCTCTATAATGAAACTGACATTTGAAAAAGCAGGAAAAAAATGTTAGTTTCTAATTAGCATATTTTTCTGGTTGATTATGAGCACTAGACTAAAACAGTCTGATTTGTTTTCAGCTGCAGGTTAGTAGTGATGCAGGTCCAGAGTTCTCGATGTGAATTCTGGAACAGTTTCTGTGGAGTTTGCACTTTCTTTTTCTGTCTCCATTTTTTTTCCCCTCTTTGGGTACTCTGGAATTAGACAACATCTTAAAAGTGCATGTTAGGTTAACTAGAAAATCAAAATTGAACTTGTAGGTGAATGACCTGCCATAATCCTGAACTGAATTTTGTGGTTTAAGGATGGATGGTTGGAATCTCGACTACTAATCATCAACAAAAAACAGATTGGTGTAAAATTTGTAAATCTTGGGCTACTAAACCAAGATAAACTAAACCCATTTTTTAAAATATAGATCATAACTAAGCAGGTTTTGTTATAGAAATTTCTGTCAGTGTGTTCATTAATTGTATTCATTCATTAATTGTAACCATTCCGTGTCTATAGCTTTATTTTTCTTACAAATATTCCTTCATTTTTCTTCTTCCTCTCTGCAATGAAAGATTAAATGGCAGAAGAAAAAAGTTTGAAAAGGTCATATATAGAGCATTGGGAACACTGTTCTACAATATCATTTTACTTGACTTGCAACATACTAAGACATTTTTTTCAGTAGCACATTTTAATGCAAAACTTATAGCTCATGGATCTTAACACAAAATAAAAGAGAAAATTGCAAGAAAAAAAAGAAAAATCATAAATTTAAAATAAATGAGTATGTGAATTAATAAACAAATGCCAAAAATGGTAAGTAACAATAAATCAGTGTATACTTACCTAATGAAGACAGACAAATAACAGATAACATATAAACTAGAATTCTTAATTATGGATTTAAAAGCTAAATTAAGTCTAAAGATTATAACATTATGTCTGATGCTATGGTTAGATGGCTGGGGGGAAGAAAAATGAAAACTACTTCAGGTGAGGTGTTGGAGAAAAGAGTTTTCAAGGTCAAAAGATCACCCAGGCTATGCTGTGCATTCTGCCAAACAAATGTACGTAAGGAGTTGCTTATTGGTTTTTATAAACATTTTTTTAAAGTTCATCCATTTTCTTACCCTGTTTCCTTTTTCTTTATTTTTTCCAGTACTAGGGGGCTCTGCCCCACTACTTGCTTTGCTTGCACACCCCTGGGTTTGGTATACAATTTAAAGAGACCGTTATTTTCATGAGAATTATTACATATGCATTACATTCACTTTTACTTTAAAACTTTTGTAAAAACAATACTTGTTCTTTATTTCCGGCCCCAGGCGTAGTTAAATCTTTCTTGCAGGACGTATAATGCTGCTCGTGTTGTGAAGGGCGGCTGAACGCACGCTAAGGAGATGCCGTCGGATCATCTGCTGTCTTTCTGCTGCTGCTGCGCTGCATGTTCTTTTTGTCAAGCTGCATGTCGATCGTTTAAAAGCGTGTACAGCAGCTGTCCTTTTGCCACTTAATGTCTCTGCTGCTTGCGTTGTGAAGGGGGGGGGGGGGTCGTTGGGGGCTTGAACACACACTAAGGAGAAGTGGTCGAATCATCTGCTGGCTTCCTGCTGCTGGCAAGCTGCGTGTTCTGCCTGTCATTGTTTTAAGAGCTGGGAGCACATAATGTCTGTCTGCCAAAAGCATTCCAACAACTGCTTGGTTAGATGTCCGTGAACTTGTTTTAAATGTTGTCTCACTGCCTTGTGTCGCGGGATGTCAAATTGTCTTCCAAGAGGATCACCTCTCGTCTCCCTAGTCTCCCTCCCAGGATTTTTTTTTATAATAGAGAGATTTATATAATGTTATTATTTACTGTGCTATCTTAAGATATTAATACAAATTTAATGATCAATAGATACTTCTGTAATAAAAATAAGATTTTTTCATATTATTTTTCTTGCGTCCAAGCTGTCCAAGTTCCTCCAAGTGTGAATTCTATGCCTGTCGCTATTTATTGTACTTTTTATTGCGACAGTATGTGAAACAACGTCATTGATGCTCACAGAGTGCTTTCATTTCTCTTGCACGAAGTAAAATAAATTTCCTCAACTCCGATCTCACAACCTGTTAAACATTCAGTCTGAAAAGACTGACAGCAGAGACACGTATGAGAAAGTGATAGATAGGAGGATCTGACAGATGAGTTCATGAGGTGAAGAGACTGTGGCGCCAGATTGACAAAGACAGTATGGCAGGGATCCTTTTGAAAATTATGCAAAAACTCAAGTGTTGATGAAGATCATTTTTGTTTAAAAATACCTTGTTTTTAAACAAAAATGCAGTAGTGTGGATGTAGCCTCAATATGGTACAGTTACACTAAATCACTCCCTCTCTTTTGACATGCTTTGGTCTCACAGACTCTGGGGGGAACAGCAAATTTTAATGCACTGAAGAATTTAAAGGGAAACAATAACTTGTAGCAAAGTAGGGTGGTGCGTGTTTATATGGCCCAATAGGTGCAACACACATTTGTGTGGTTCTCTGAGTAGGCTAAATAGTGTGGAACCTGATTTGATGATGGAATGATGGGGTTGTGGGGAGTTAACCATTATTTGGTTATTTGGCAACGGTACTCTCGTCAGAAAGCTGTTATCAGTACTGAAGTCATAATTTTAGTACCCATGCCACACTAGAAGGCATATTGTCATCTTAACAACAAACACTGAAGAGAGAAAGTGAGAGAGAAAATTCAAAAAGAACTTCATGTTGAGGTTGCAGTGCATTTTAATACAGTGGAACCTCGAGATACGATCACCTCTGTATACGAGAAATTCAAAATACGAGGAAAGTATGAGCGAAAAATTCAGATCTAAATGCGAGCATTGGCTCGCGTAACGAGCCACGAGCCAGGCTGTGGGTATAGGTCGCGGCTTAGCGAGGAGGCGTGGTAGCAGTTGCGAGCCGCGATCTGCGGTGTCTGCGTTTCTCACTTAAGTGCACAGGTGGGAAACTGCCCACATCCGTGATTGTTCCTGTGGCTGATGGGCTGCAGCTGCCATGTCCTCCCCACATATATAGAGAAGCGCGAGCCGGTTAAGGGGGAGAAGAAGTAAAAGAAAAGAGAGGAGAGAGAACGGAGGTTGCAGGAGGAGGCAGGAGGCAGGAAGCAGCAGCAGCAGCAGTAGGATGTCGGTGCGGGAGAGCGAGCGAGTGCAGGCTCGCGTGTAGCTGAACAGTGAGCTGAACAGGCGAGCCAAACAGCTGAAGCAGGACGGTGTAGAGAAGGTCAGTTGCATTAAGAGTGTCTCGCCTGTTGCAGAGCCCGCAGGTGAGACGCTAACAGAGAAGAAGCACCGGGGATTGTCATCTGTTTTTTAAAGACTGCATTCTTTTGACGTTTTAACCTCGTGTTAAAGGATTGTTATTCTTGTGTATTTTAAACCTCCACTTCACAACTGTTTTAAGGATTATTTATTTAAAGATTTATTGAATGCTCTACTGCACTTTGGACACCTGTTTTGATTCTTTTAATAATCAGTTATATTATTTACCAGTGTTATTTATTAAAGGTAGACTACAGTATATATAATTTATCAGTGTTATTTGTTAGGAAAATTGATTTTTATGTTAATATATTTGGGGTGCGGAACGGATTAACTGGATTTCCATTTTTTTCAATGGGGAAGTTTGTTCTAGATACGAGAAATTCGCTATACAAGCTCAGTGCTGGAACGAATTAAACTCGTATCTAGAGGTTCCACTGTACATCCCAATTTATAGGAAGAGGACTGTGGTTTGAGCAACAGAAAGTAATTGCCTTTATGCCACTTTAGATGTGGGTGGGCCTTTGATTCATGTCACACACACATGTGAACACATTTTGGGTTTTGAGATTACTCTTTTAGGTGGAGTGTGTGTGTTATTGTTTCAACTTTTTGGGAAATCCATGAGCCTGTCAGTCAGCTGATGTGAGAATCTATACTACCCAAAATTGATGTCAGTTACCCATTATAAGAATAAACCTTTAAACTAGGAAGCATTGCCTCCTCATGGCTAAAGAATCTGAATGAAATGCAGAAGAGTACCTCTTATGTTTGTGTCCCCACACATTACACATCAGTCAGGGAAACTGCAGTTACAGAAATGCAGGAACAACTATAAAGTTGTGATTTGGTTTAATCTAATTGCATGGTCTCTGTTGAAATGGCTGCTGGAGAATATATTTCATTATTTTAATTTAAAAAAAACTATTATTTCATTGTCAAACTGTTCTTTTTAAATTTAAGAATTTATTTTTAAAGACAAACCTTTTAGAGTTTACCATTTTAAATTTTTTCAGAATAATATAAATATGGTTTTCAAATATTTTAATGGAAGTATTCACACAATTTTAAACACAGAAATTGATCACATGAATAAAGCAAGCTAACAATTTAAAGTTAAGTTTTAGATTTTTATATTTTTCTTTTATATTTTAGTCATCAGCTGGAATCCTTGCTTAAGGAATAAACCTACAGTACATTGATGTAGTAGCACGAAGAGAGTGACTAATGCAAAAAGAAGCATACAAATGAGTCATATTCTCTGAATTTTCCTATTTCTGTTTTTGGCATCTAAGGACTTCTCAATGTTTTTAATCCCTTAAGTCATTTTTCTTATTGCTGTTGAATACTGACATGATGCACACTAATAGCTACATTTCCAGAAGTCAGTATTTTCTGATTATTTTGTCCCTTTCCTTGCGCTTGGTGCTGTGCCACAATAGACTCTGAATAACGAGACCCTGCATTTTATTAAGAGAGTTTGGAAAATAAACCTTATACTTGAAATATTTTTTTTAAGTTGACATACTCAATTTTTTTTAATTTGATTTAGATTTTAGAATTATAATAGGATTGATTTTCTTTTCCCACAAATGAAAAAATTAAAGATGTGTTTTAAATAATAGATATACCTGTATTACAACAACATACTCAGTAAGAATAACAATTAACACTTTCTCTTTTGGTTGGCTTAATACTCATGGAGGCCTAATGTAATGTGCCTATTAAGGAGGCTAATTTTTAGGTGCATTCGCATATCATGCAGGATGCACCTATTATAATAGCCAAGTCTGTCTGCCTGTCCATTCGCTTGGCTTCGGAAGCACTTCGGCTGCTAATGGACCACTTTTGTTGAAATGTGGCATACTTATTTTTGTGGAAATTTGTCAAGACCAGATTAGTCCAGATTTCATTGTGATATTTTAAGCAGATCACACTGTACTTAGTTTTATATTTTCTAAATCTTCCATTAAGAAGCATTGGTTGAATTTATGAACTCATCTGTCTTAAAGCAAAGAAACAATGTGTGAGACCTCACCTATAAATCGGTTTACTATTTCAATTTTACCTTGACGGCAGTTCCATCAACTTGTATATTTTATATATTCTCCTCATTTTCATCTCCGATAGCCGCCGCTGACGGCAAACAGAACTCTAGTGCAAGTTAATGAAGCACCAGCAGACTACGTGTGCAAATAAGAAATCATGACTACTGGCTGCTTGAGAACGTGAGACTGCAGTCATCCAATAAACAAGTCCAATGAGGCGCACATGAAACCTCTGCTTCTGCTATTTGTTTCTGCTTTGTGAAGTCTTCCCAGCAGCTTGAGTGCAAACAAAAGAGACCTAGTGCATCAACACCTCAGTTCTCCTGATGCTTTAAGTTGTAACAGTACCTTAAAATTAAAAATGCAAGCAAGGATATCGGTGATTTAGCCTGTGATGTTATACATAGGAGTAAAGAAAAATTTACTCCATATTAACCTTAAAGTAAGCCCACCGCACATTATCATCATCTGCAGATTACAGTGATTCACTATTTCACTGTCAGCGTAATTTACTAGGGTGACCAGACGTCATGGTAACAGGGACAGTTCTGATTTCAGGCTGTGTGACCCAATAAATAACTGAATATCAAAATGTCTCAATTTTAAAAGGCTGTTCATCAAATAGAATGCTGCTCCACCAAAACATGCAATACATCCTCACTATATATTTAGAACAGTGCATGTGAAGCTTCAAGGGGTAAGCCCATACCCTTGCCCATAAACCCTCTCTTTGAAGTAATATATGTATAATAGTGTGGTAAAAACTTAAGAGCAGGAAAGGTTGATTAACTACTTGTGTTAAGGTTGAATAGCATTACGACAAGGACCAAGAGCCAGACAAAAACAGAGCACTGCCAATAATTTGCTTCCATATCAACCACTGTGCGGCAGCATATGTGTTCATTTTTTTCCTTCTATGTTCTGATCCCACTCTGATGTTGATGAAATAAAGCAGCATTAAACAAATAAGGAGAGCTTTGATGTGTGGGCATACATGCTACACATTTGTCCGAGTTTGGGAAAATCTGGTCACCCTAATTTACCATCAGAGTTCCACATTCAACTGATTTCCACCATGGTCACTCGCTGTAATAGTTTGCTTTTAACTTCTATTTTTCCCTAACATTTGTCATAACTGAATAGCTTTGCAAATCATAAAAATGCTACAGCCAGACATTCACAAAGAAGAAATTAATTATATATTTTTTTAATTTAAGTTATGCTTGTTAGTTATACTCGTTGGCAGTTACAAATTGTATTGTGTGTGTGTTAATGTGCGATTATGTGCATGTGTGAGTAAGAGTGGTCCCTGTGATGGACTATGGTCTGTCTTCAGCCTCTTTCCCAATACTGGTGAGATGATCTTTGGCCCCTGAAATGGATTGAAAAGATTCTAGAACCTGCCAGGTGAGCTCAGTCCATTGAGGACTGCAGTGCCTGCACAGTCCTCAAATGCACCTGAATGTTACACCATGCATATATTTTCTAACTTGTTTGATTTGGAGGACTATCAAGTTTGGAAAGACGTGTCAGTTTGCAGTTCTTGTTCTTGTGGCTGATGGCCAAAGACAAAGATAATGGCATCTTCTAAAGTCTATATACTAAATATATGCATCTTTCATGCTCTTCTTTAGACCGACTACAATTGAGTCAGTGTTTTTCATTTAGGAATTTCATGTGAATGATGATCAAATATATGCACAGCTTCTCCGCAAACAATGCTCGCTTCCTTCCAGGCTGTTTTCTACCAAAAATAAAAAAAAAATACTATAATTACAACCATTTATTTGATTAATGGTTTTATTTATTTGGTCAATGATTACAGTGATAATACAGTGCTTCTACCTCACAGTTCATATACAGTACTTGTGTGGTCATTGTCTGTGTGGAGTCTGTGCAGTCTCCCATGTATAACATTCTTAAACCTACTTAATCCAGTTCAGAGCGCTGTAAGGCCACACTCTATCTTGGCAACATTAAGGGTAACCCTAGAATGAGCTATGGATAGGTAACAAGTATGTAGGTAGGCCCAGTCACACACCCACTCACAATTATACTACACAGCACCAAGTCAATTGTAATTCATGGAATAATAAGCAAACCACACAGGGAGTGACTAGGTGTTCAAGACTTTGAAAATCCATAAGTTCATTGTGCTAACTAGGCTGCCACCCATCTCATGTCCATGTGGTTTTTTTTCTCTGGATACTCTGTTTTTCTTTTCCCAAAGACATATTTGCAGTTTGATTTGGTTCACTAAGTTAATTCGGCATAAGTGGGTGCATGTATTTTTAAGTGTTTATAGATGGTTTCTGTCTCATCCCTGATATGGTTAGAATTTCTTGAATTTTTCATAATCTAATTGATTAATTGTTTTCAGCATGTATGAATGTATACATTTTAACAACTATGTGTAGGACTTGGCAAAACTAAGCATTGCATACACTGCAGTTGAGTTAACCACCTACTGTATGTTTAGAGATATACAAAATACAGGCTGATCATTATGATGGTGGTCTTAACTTATGGCAATTCTGAAAATATGAATGAACATGTAATACCAAACAATTACTCTTTTCAGCAGAATAAAAGTTATTGTTTATCTAGCGTGTTCCACTTTTTACATGTGAATGAATTAAACTAGTTTTGATGCTGATGAATAGATAGCATCCATCACTAATTCTAAGGCATACTATAGTACTACTTTGTCACCATTTTTCGTCATTGTATACTTTTGTGTGTATGTGTTACCAGGCATATCCGGGAGCCTGCACAGTTACCTCCATCACTGGTAAGCAAATGGATCAGCAGCCTTTAATTTAGCTGAGTATAGAACAGGCTGCTTGTAATAATTCCAAGTAATACTGTATGGTCAAGCACATATATAGCTTATAGTTCAGTCAATAAACAATGGTATGCTTATAACATGTAGACCAGGGAGAACCTTCTTTGTGTGATGTTATGGCTAAAATATTGGAGGGCCTGAGCCTCTAATGGTCTCCATGGTAACTTTTTTACTAAAGAATTGCTAGTCCACACTTCCTGGAGTTTGATACTCTGTATCAGAAACAAAGCCAAAATGACAGGTGCAGAGCTTTAAAATGGAGAAATCGTGGATAAATTGGAAAGGGGGCTTTGTAGCCATTGGTCAAGCACTTGGTCAAGTGTTAAAAACAAACATCTACAGTTTTTTTTAAAGTAGCAGTTTTGTGAGTAAACTGAAATAAATTGTTCAATAGCAGTTGTAGTTTCACCATTTTGGTGACATTAATAAAGTCAAATCATACTGTTATCCTTGAAGAATGATTTTGTGTCCCTCTGCAAGTCAAAAATTATGTATTATATATATGTATATATAATATAGTGTATTAATCTATATGTGTATATATGTATATGTATATATGTGTGTATATGTGTATTTGTATATATATGTACAACTTTTCCTTTCTTTCACTCTTGGCATGCGTGATTTGAATTTAACTGTTTGTATTCATATTTAGGCATATTTCTAATCAAGTAAAATAAACATTTTTAAATTAGTTGCATGTAAGTTTACTTTTGTTTTGATTTACAGTATTTGAAGCAGTGTATTATATACTAGGTGTGTGATTGCTAAAGTGCTTTATTAGGATAAATGGAAGTAAATAAGAATGAATGTAAATTTTAGAAAACTGAGATACACTTAATATTCTAGCTTTCTGAAATAAAAAAAAACTTTTTTTGCAGGCTGTTATTCACTGACCTTTTAAGATTAGATGGAAATTATTGACTATTTTAAGCAACTCCACTGCATTATAGAGGATCATTTATGACAAAATTAGATGAAACATGAATCAATGAACATAACTGAAAAAATATGTGCATCAGTATAACACTCAATAAATAGATCAATAACAACATAAACATAAATCTACGATGAAATTAATTTCCTAAATTAAAATGATTAGGTACTGATTTGTTTCTTTTAAGTTTCATTTTGAATTAATATAATTTTTCTCAGACATTTTTCATTTTATTATAATATATAATGGTTGTAAATTTAATACATTTTACAAATGTGCCATTCAGTCCATCAAGCTTAGGTAGTAATTTTAGTGTGTAATGTGGGAAAGCAAGGAGCAACACATAATGTATAATGGATAATAATGTCTGCTGATGGTTTTATGATTCATAGATACCACATTATATAAACTTCTCAGATGTACTAACTAGAACTTTTTTTTATTCTATTTTGTTATGATGGACACTTCTCACAATACCACATAAAAATATGTTTTGTATTTATTGTGTGCACATGTGTATCTATGCATGCATACTGTATATGATAAATTTAATGAATCGCAGGACACCAAAATGAGAAGAAAAATTTATCAATGGAGTTATTAACAAAAACATTTTGTGAGGAAGTTCTGTATTAACCTCATGGGTTAGATGGAGTTCACCTAAAAGTTGAATACTTGTTAGAATGCTAGCAGTAGGGAAGGACAAAAACTAAAAAATGTAGCTTTGATAATTAAAAATATCAATACTTTGAAAGAAGAATTATAAAAGGATTGAGAAATGGTCTAATATGCAGTGAAAGAGAGTTGGGTAGAGAAAGCGTAGCCACTATATTCTCCAGGTCCAAAGACCTTCGAACATTACATTCTATTGAAATTAGAACTTGGGCTAAAAGCCTCTCTGGGCACATGGCAGAACTTAAGACATAATAAACTCTAAGAATGAAAAACTTCTCTAACCAGAGGCAATAGTGATGGAAGGAGTTTGGATTGCTGAGGGGACTATATTTTGACTTCTTAGACCCCTGTCTCACTGTTACCCACTCACTGTTTGGCTGAATTGGTGCTACTAATTTTGGCCATGCACTCAACTACAGTGGGGACCAGAGAAACTGACCAAGCCAAATCAGAAACTGTCAAATGGTCTAAGTCAACCTAGTCAATCTAGGTTTGCAGATTGTAAATCAGGTTTGCAGATATGTAAATCATCTTTATGATTCCTGAAAATGGTGCTGATACATTTAATTTGACCAAAAAATGTAACTTTTGTCACAAACTCTTTTGCAACAGAGATTGATTTTAGGGGATTCCCATAGATTTGTTGTTGCAGTGTTTACCTTTGTAGACTGGTGCCCTCAGAGGAAGACCCTCTGCCAGGTCAGGGCCCCAGGCAATTGCCTTCCTTGCCTGTCCTGTAGCGATGCATCAGCTCCTATGGTACTATATTTATCACTACAAATCACTGAGACTGAGAAATAATGTTATCAGTAAAAAGATATGGTTTTTCAACTTATATCATTTGTTAAAAATGTAAAATAATTTAGTTGGTTAATACAAAGTAGCAGGGAAAGGTTTACCATGTTCCTAATGTTTTTTAGTTGGTTAATACAAAGTAGCAGGGAAAGGTTTACCATGTTCCTAATGTTTCAGTATTTCTTTTATATTACTATAAATTTTTCTCATCCAAGAGATTTGAACATTAATGTGCTCTCTGCTCAAATCTTCAAAACCTTCAGTATAATGTGTACTTTGGCAAAAAATCATTTGTTCTTTTTTCCTGTAAGCCTAATGCATAAAGTGTTTGCTTTTGTTAATAAGAAAACCATGTTTAAATTCATTATCACTTTTTGACGCCTCTCTAATGAAATTACATGTGTGTCACATGCTGAATAACTTAATTTATAATAGCTTGTAGGAGAACAGCAAAATCTTAATGTCTTTCAATTATGCACATAAGGCTGTAAATACAATTGTATGCTTTTCATTTTATTTGTGTATCTACCATTTTTAATTAAAACTGCATTAGAGTGATACCATTTATGTTGTTTATAGAATCTCCTGTTAACTGGTCAGACTCCTTCGGTTAAGCATTTTTGTATATATTATTATAATTAATTACTTTTAATTTCTTTCAATTCTTAGAGTCACCTGAAGCTGATATCGCAATGGACCTTGGATCTTCAGAGCAGCAGAATGCTGAGATTTTGTATGACTGTGTCATTTGTGGTCAGAGTGGCCCATCTACTGATGATAGGCCTGCTGGTTTAGTGGTATTGCTACAAGCCTCATCAGGTAAAATAGTGTTTTGAATTTAGTGTTTTATTTACTTGAGTGACTGTATTTATTTTTAAATAATATCTAATATAATTGGTGTCTATTTATTTGAATGTATTGAATTTATTAGAGCAGTATTGCAGGATTTATCTTCAGAAGTGGAGAAAACAGGTAATATCCGTTACATGCTAAGAACATTAGAACACATTTTGGTTGTTTTGATCTTAAACTTTGTGTTTTACCAGAAGAAATCAACAACACAAAAAATCTTTTTGTGGTATATGCAAATGACCCAGAGAGACACAAAAAAGGTTTGCGTTTCACCCCGTATATTAACAATTCCTGGGAAGAAAAAACACAATGCAATCAATTAATGCTCAAGGGAGCCAAGTTGTCTCTTCAGACTAAGTCCAAGATAGGACTGGCGACTGGGAAAAAGTGGCTGCTTTTATAGAGGAGGAAGGGATGCGTCCAAGGTGGGTGGAACAGGAAGTGAGGTCAATGCTAGAGTGTGTTCTGGAAGCAGAGGTGGAGTTAGGCAGGCTTCTGTTTGGAGGATCTGGAGGAGAGAGAAAAAAGGCGTAAGGGCACTCAGTCAACCCTTGCTTTGGCTTACCATGTCCAGCCAAGCCCATTGACTGCCTCCCTGCGCTCATGTGTGACACATACAATAAACATGGAGTTTGTGTAGGACTGCCTCCGTGTTCATCTTCAAAGGAAAAAAAGGTTAAGGGTTACTTCCACACTGAAAAGGAAAGAAGGTTAAAGACACAATATTTCAACTATAGCCTTCATCAGGTATATAACTGAAAAGAAAAGATACATCACACACTGTAACATTCCCAAAACCAGGTTAATCTACTTTGAGGTTTGAAGAGTCACAAGCACAGGTGGAAGTCCATTACAGTGCCTACTCACATTTCGGGCCAGGGCCAGTGAGACACCATTTGCTCTAACATAGGTATTTGGGCCCGTGGGAGGAAAATTGACAAAGTTGGATAAAAATCCATGCACACACAGGTAAAACATTTAAACTCTACATAGATAACAATCATGCAAGTACAAATATTACTATATAACTGTTGGCATTTGCTTAGTTATTATTTTATTGAAGGTGTTTGTGATTGAGTCTGCTTCTTATGAAATAATAAACAAATTTAGAAAGAAACGAATGATAAAATGACCTTCACCATGAACCATGCTATTGAACATTAACATTTTTGTTGTACAGTTTATACTCAAGATGAGGTGTCTTGGTTGACTCCCTCGCCCATTATATACTATGTGTTGTTTGTACAGGTGTATGTATCAAGTCTCCAGTAAAAGACAGCTTTGTATTCCAGAAAAAATTACAAATTAATACCTGATTGTTCTGTCCATTGATCCAGTTCTTTATTTCAAATATAGGTCTGAAGGTTGCTGGATATTTACTGACTAATAACAAAATTTTGTCATGGCACCACAATACACTAACATACAGTATCTCACAAAAGTGAGTACACCCCTCACATTTTTGTAAATATTTTATTATATCTTTTCATGGGACAACACTGAAGATATGACACTTTGATACAATGTAAAGTAGTCAGTGTACAGCTTGTATAACAGTGTAAATTTGCTGTCCCCTCAAAATAACACAACACAGCCATTAATGTCTAAACTGCTGGCCACAAAAGTGAGTACACCCCTAAGTGAAAATGTCCAAATTGTGCCCAAAGTGTCAATATTTTGTGTGGCCACCATTATTTTCCAGCACTGCCTTAACTCTCTTGAGCATGTAGTTCGCTAGTGCTTCACAGGTTGCCACTGGAATCCTCTTCCACTCCTCCATGACGACATCACGGAGCTGGTGGATGTTAGAGACCTTGAGCTCCTCCACCTTCCGTTTGAGGATGCCCCACAGATGCTCAATAGGGTTTAGATCTGGAGACATGCTTAGCCAGTCCAGCACCTTTACACTCCGTTTCTTTAGCAAGGCAGTGGTCGTCTTGGAGATGTGTTTGGGATCGTTATCATGCTGGAATACTGCCCTGCGGCCCAGTTTCTGAAGGGAGGGAATCATGCTGTGCTTTAGTATGTCACAGTACATGTTGGCATTCATGGTTCCCCTGTGCCGGCAGCACTCATGCAGCCCCAAACCATGACACTCCCACCACCATGCTTGACTGTAGGCAAGACACACTTGTCTTTGTATTCCTCACCTGGTTGCCGCCACACACCCTTGATGCCATCTGAACCAAATAAGTTTATCTTGGTCTCATCAGACCACAGGACATGGTTCCAGTAATCCATGTCCTTAGTCTGCTTGTCTTCAGCAAACTGTTTGCGGGCTTTCTTGTGCATCATCTTTAGAAGAGGCTTCCTTCTGGGAAGACAGCAATGCAGACCAATTTGATTCAGTGTGCGGCGTATGGTCTGAGCACTGACAGGCTGACCCCCCCCTTCAACCTCTGCAGCAATGCTGGCAGCACTCATACGTCTATTTTCAAAATGCAACCTCTAGATATGACGCTGAGCATGTGCACTCACCTTCTTTGGTCAATCATGGCGAGGCCTGTTCTGAGTGGAACCTGTCCTTTTAAACCACTGTATGGTCTTGGCCACCGTGCTGCAGCTCAGTTTCAGGGTGTTGGCAACCTTCTTATAGCCCAGGCCATCTTTATGTAGCGCAACAATTCTTTTTTGTATCAAAGTGTCATATCTTCAGTGTTGTCCCATGAAAAAATATAATAAAATATTTACAAAAATGTGAGGGGTGTACTCACTTATGTGAGATATTGTATATTGTTATACTCTTAAGTACATGTCTGGAGTATTTAGTTCTGAAATTTGGTGCATGTATAGGTCATTAGTTCAGTCTTAATAGAAACAAAATGCATTTTTGCAAACATTTAATTTGCTGATTGTCTTAGATTTCATTTTTCAAGTTTGATAAATGAGAATGGTTTATAGAGCATACAGATCAAGATTGAAGATTCAAGAGTTTATTCGTCACACACACACACACACACTGTTATTCAGGTACAGCGTGCTGTGAAGTGAAATGCTGGTCTACTCCAAGATTGTGCTAAACAAAAACAAACAGTGGAACAATAATAAAATTAAGAAAAATATAATAAAATTAACTAAATTAAATAAAAGTAACTATATTAAATTAAGTTATTCTAGACTAAAATTAAGTTAAAATCTGAAACAGTAAAATGTATAAAGTGACTGTGCAGAGTCCTACACCACTCATAAGATACTTTAAAAGTTAAAAGTGAAGGTCTGAAGGATTGTCTAAGGTAATGAAGGGTATAGAAGACGAGAGGAGAGTGAAGTATGCAGATCCATTTGATTATAGTCACATAGGTTAGAATGCATGCATGAAATTTGGATGACTAAACAACAAAGCAAATAATCTTTCCTCTGTGATTATTCTTTGTTCAGGCTGGATGCTGAGCACCCATTATATGATTAGAAAGAAAGGTGAAAAATAGTAAAAATATATACATTTTTTGGAAACTATATCACCCTTACATTTTTAACTGTATATTAATATTTTCATCTTGTGGGTTTATTTTTTGTTCAGGCCTCTTAATTCACTTGATAAAATTTGTGAATAAGGCAAGCAAGCAAGCATAGTTCTAACAGCCTAGTAATTTTAATAAACCAGCAATGTGCACCTTTTTGGCTATACAGGAAAAATGATAAGACAGTAAAAATACCAAGGCTGAAATAACCACGGGTTGAATTCCTCGAAAAAAAAAATCAATTTATCGTCTTATGAAATCTGCCAATACTGGAAAATGAAAGGTCAAGAAACATGTTTCATACTTCATAGACTGAGTGATCTGACATCTCTCTTTTGCATTTGTATTTCGTATTCTGGAAATTCGGGTTTCCAGTTAATCAGTTCTTTTGTATTGATAAGGTCAAACAGAATTTATTCCACATCTGTTTGCAACCTAAAACAAAACTGACTCATTTAAAATTTGGCTTTTACTTGAAAATTTTGGGAATTTAGCTTTATTAGATAAATCGAATGACATTGAATCTAAAGTTTGTGTTTTTTTTTATCATGACAACTATAATTTTAGCAATTACATACCTAGTGAACTAATTGGGCACACAAATAAATGCATAGGAGGAGACCATAAAAGGCAAGACATGCCCAGTTTTAACAGACCAGTTTCTTATGAACATTAAAGTTTTCTAAAGACTGTCTTTTAGTCTTGTATAGTTTATTAATCCTTGATCACATTAACATTTCCAAAATAATGTTGACGTTTAAGAGTTCCGAATTTAATTACTACTTAAATACTTGATGACCATTTACATGTATCTGCCTGCAGTCCCCTGCATGAAAAAAATTCTTACAATTGTAATATTGGTGTAAAATATTTCCTTAACCATTTTTCTTCCATGTATGTTACCAATTACTACTTCTGCCTCTTTTTTTTTTTTTTTTTTTTTTTTTTTAACTCTGATTTTTAAGTAACAGATGGCATTAAATTCATTAAATTAAACTGCTTCATTCTCTTCTCATATATCATACTATAAACAGTAGGGATGCTTCGATTGATCGGCCACCAATCTAATTTGGCTGATTTTCACAAAAAAGACTTGATCGGTGATCAGTAAATTGCGACTTTTCTAAGCTTTGCGGTAATTTAATTTCAGTGCTGCTGTACATGTTGTATTATGGTAGTTAAGCCAGCATGGGTCTTTTTTTTTTTTTTTTTTGCTGCAAACTTCCTGCAGTGTAAACAAGGAGCAGCAGTAGAGGCTTGCTTAGTGAGAAAAGATTGAAATCTTAGCCTTTATGTTAAAGGAGGTGGAGTAATAAACTGAGAAAAATAAATCGGAGGAGTTATCCTGTACAGTTATACAATTAGATGGCAAGAAATCAGACCTTTTCATTTTAGGTAGACAGATAGAACTTTATTTATTTTGTCCTTTAAGTTAAACAATACCATTTTAGTTTGGATATCAAGCTTATTTTAAGTGCAACAGGTTACATTTTCAATTGGAAAAAGAAAAATGTCTTTTACTTATAAACCTGTTAAGCATGTTAGTCTTTTGTCTTCATGATAAAAACGTTATGAATATTTACATATATATATAATATTTGTGGCTTTTTAAAAAGATTTGTATTCGGTTGATTATTTGTTGCTGTGTTTCATACAGCAGAGGTTTGGGTAAGAAACAAGTACTACATAAGTAAAATGATAATACAGTGGTGCATCCGGAAAGTATTCACAGCGCATCACTTTTTCCACATTTTGTTATGTTACAGCCTTATTCCAAAATGGATTAAATTCATTTCTTTCCTCAGAATTCGACACACAACACCCCATAATGACAACGTGAAAAAAGTTTACTTGAGGTTTTTGCAAATTTATTAAAAATAAAAAAAACACTGAGAAATCACATGTACATAAGTATTCACAGCCTTTGCGCAGTACTTTGTTGATGCACCTTTGGCAGCAATTACAGGCTCAAGTCTTTTTGAATATGATGCCACAAGCTTGGCACACCTATCCTTGGCCAGTTTTGCCCATTCCTCTTTGCAGCATCTCTCAAGCTCCATCAGGTTGGATGGGAAGCGTCGGAGCACAGCCATTTTAAGATCTCTCCAGAGATGTTCAATCGGATTGAAGTCTGGGCTCTGGCTGGGCCACTCAAGGACATTCACAGAGTTGTCCTGAAGCCACTCCTTTGATATCTTGGCTGTGTGCTTAGGGTCGTTGTCCTGCTGAAAGATGAACCGTCACCCCAGTCTGAGGTCAAGAGCGCTCTGGAGCAGATTTTCATCCAGGATGTCTCTGTACATTGCTGCAGTCATCTTTCCCTTTATCCTGACTAGTCTCCCAGTCCCTGCCGCTGAAAAACATTCCCACAGCATGATGCTGCCACCACCATGCTTCACTGTAGGGATGGTATTGGCCTGGTGATGAGCGGTGCCTGGTTTCCTCCAAATGTGATGCCTGGCATTCACATCAAAGAGTTCAGTCTTTGTCTCATCAGACCAGAGAATTTTCTTTCTCATGGTCTGAGAGTATTTCAGGTGCCTTTTGGCAAACTCCAGGCGGGCTGCCATGTGCCTTTTACTAAGGAGTGGCTTTCCTCTGGCCACTCTACCATACAGGCCTGATTGGCGGATTGCTGCAGAGATGGTTGTCCTTCTGGAAGGTTCTCCTCTCTCCACAGAGGACCTCTGGAGATCTGACAGAGTGACCATCGGGTTCTTGGTCACCTCCCTGACTAAGGCCCTTCTCCCCCGATAACTCAGTTTAGATGGCCGGCCAGCTCTAGGAAGAGTCCTGGTGGTTTTGAACTTCCTCCACTTACGGATGATGGAGGACACTGTGCTCATTGGGACCTTCAAAGCAGCAGAAATTTTTCTGTACCCCTTCCCCAGATTTGTGCCTCGAGACAATCCTGTCTCAGAGGTCTACAGACAATTTCTTTGACTTCATGCTTGGTTTGTGCTCTGACATGAACTGTCAACTGTTCAACCTTCTATAGACAGGTGTGTGCCTTTCCAAATCATGTCCAATCAACTGATTTTACCACAGGTGGACTCCAAGTAAGCTGCAGAAACATCTCAAGGATGATCAGGGGAAACAGGATGCACCTGAGCTCAATTTTGAACTTCATGGCAAAGGCTGTGAATACTTATGTACATGTGCTTTCTCAATTTTTTTATTTTTAATAAATTTGCAAAAACCTCAAGTAAACTTTTTTCACGTTGTCATTATGGGGTGTTGTGTGTAGAATTCTGAGGAAAAAATGAATTTAATCCATTTTGGAATAAGGCTGTAACATAACAAAATGTGGAAAAATTGATGCGCTGTGAATACTTTCCGGAAGCACTATATATATTTATAACAACACCTCCAGAATTAAAAATGTCTAGCTGATACACTGAAGGAAAAAAACACATCTGTATAAATACAGTAAATGTATGTTTTAACATCAAAAAGCAGTAAGTGGATGTGTATTTACATTTAAGCAGTGTTTAATTACCAATGTCACTTAATTGATTGTGTGACAATATGTGTGTGTGTGTATGTATAGGGAAAAAAAATCAAACAATATGACAGCTTTTAATTATGAGAAGCATTTTATTTTATTTTATGACCTATGTATTTTGTATACGTATTTTGTACATATTTAAGTATGTAATTTAAGGGAATTTTATTTATTTTAGTATTTTATGGTCACTGAACAATAAGCCTACATCATTTCATTTTGTTAATAAAAATAAACAGATAAAACCGGTGGTCTATAGTTTAATTATAAAAATGTTCTCTTACATTATCTGATTGAATAGTTATCATTCCCTGAAGATTACAAGAGTCTTTTTCATAAAGCATGTTATCTAGCTTCAGAATTTTGTAATTATTTGTAAACAACCAGTTTGCATACTGCTTTGAAAATGTATTAGCCCCCTTCCTAATATCCTCAGTTTCTACATATTTTATGCATTGTAGTGGCCTCCTAACTTTAGATAAAATGCAATATTACAGAAAGGGAACATTAGTGAACACACATCTATAGTTTTTAAATTATCACTTTCCTTATTCAAGGGAGAAATGTATCCATCCCACCCCTACCACCTCTGTGAAAATGTAATTGGACCTATAATTTCAATACCTCATTGCAGCATTTTTACCACCAATAAATGCGACTAAAGCCTTCTTGTAATTTGATACAAGTCTTTCACATCACTGTTGAGGATTTTTAGCCTTCCCTTCTTTTTAGAACTGCTACCGATTCAGACACATTGGTAAAGTGTGAGCTGCTTATTTTAGACCATGCCATAGCATCATTGTGAATTGCTTATTTTAGGCCATGCCACAGCATTCCTATTGGGTTTTTAGGTCAGAACTTTGGCTAGGCCACTCCGAAACTTGAATTTTGTTTCTTCTTAGCCATTCACTTGTAAACTTGCTTTTGTGCTTTGGATCATTGCCCTTCTGCATAAATCAGTTACATTTCAGCTTCAGGTAGCAGCGATAACATACATTCTCTTTAAGACTATTCTGGTAAAGTGCAGAATTCATGATTCCTTCAATAATGGCAAATCTTCCTGGTCCTGAGGCAGCAAACCATAACTACACTTTCACATTGCTACCCCTGTATTTTATTGTAAGTACTAGGGGGCTCCGCCCCCTGCTCGCTTCGCTCGCCAACCCGTGGCGTTGGGGCATGACAAAGAGTGAGATGTATGAATTAGATATAGAATAGTGTGCAGGTTTGGATGATGCCTATAGAAATAAAAAATAGAGTGTTTGGCATAGAGTAATGTTTTATTGGAATATTTCTTTGTATACAACATTAGTAGTAAAGATGGTGTCTTGTCCTTGAATGAGTCTTCCGTGGCATGGATCATTTATAACTTTAACTTTAACGTCAGATGAACGTCGAACACGTGAGAAGGCAACATAAAGTTGTCCATGTCCAAAAACGGGTTCAGAGAGGTAGATGCCAACCTTTTCCATGGTTTGTCCTTGTGATTTGTTGATGGTCATGGCAAATGCAGGTTTAATGGGGAACTGTCGGCGTTTCAATGTAAAAGGTAATTCTAGGTCAGAACTCGTAAGGTCAATTCTAGGAATGAGAACAGTATTGTTAGCATGTGATCCTGTAAGAACTGTTGCTTGAATAACATTGTGTGTCATGGTGTTGACGACTAACCGTGTGCCATTGCATAAACCCTGTTCAGTGTTAAGGTTTCTTAATAGCATGATTATTGTTCCGTTTTTAAGGGTAAGGTTATGTTGTGGTAATCCGGCCGGGTTAATAGTGTTCAAATATTCTATGGGGAAATTCAGATGTTCATTGTCGTCATCAGAGTCAACTTTGTCAGAGCTTAGAAAGAGCCGTGTCTCTCCAGGAAGTAATGAAATGACCTGTGCATATTTGCATTGTTGATTTGTTTCAGGGTGCACTGTTCTAATGCGATGCAATATTTGTCCACATATGCGAAAGCAGTATGGGCCATTGCCTTTTGGTGGCCTGATATGTACTCCGGTAGATGCAAAAGCAAATGAACTATTGTAGGATCTAATGCAGTTCATAAAGTTTTTACTTTCAGGCACATCGTTAGTTAGAAGCTTCTGTAGATATTCAGGATATGAATGTAAAGGAGGCAGTCTAATCTGCCCCTTTTGACAACAACGTGTAAATTCATTATTTGTATTGCCAGTTGTTTCTTCTGGGAAGTTAAGTGAATGACAATGATTGCAAATAACATTCATTAATCCCAATGAATTTTCCTCAATAGTGGACTCATTATTGAAGGCGTTGTCAGCCAACTGGCGTAAGCGTTTAGCAGGTGTCTGGCGTTGATGTCCGCGACGGGCATGTTTTGCTTGTGGCGTTTGAGTGCCGCGTTGTTGCATGTCCATTATTTGTGACGCGCTATTTTTGATTTTTTATTGATTCGCCTCCGCTTTGCGAAAAGTCCGTTTCAGTCTACGTTGTGCATTGTTTGTATTGAGCCTTGTCCATTTTTGTATGTCGGTCAGTTGAGCTTTCTGCTTTTGGAGTCTTGCTTGCTTGTTTTCTGGCAGTTCATATGCGCGTTGTACACGTTTGCGTTAATTTATTCTGTCTCTTCACTCCCTTTTTTGTATGTCTGAGACGCGAGCTCTTTCGGTTTGAAATCGTGCTTGTTTCGATGCAGCACTTTGAGACGCATGCTGTATGCGTCTACGTTCATTGTGTCTGTCCATTTGGGCACGTCTCTTTTACGGGGTTACTTGAGCTTTGCGTTTTTTGATCCGAGACATTTTTTCTCCCGGAGTTTCCGAAGCGCGTTGTATGCGCCGCCGTGTATTTTGTTGTTTCATTCGTGTTCGTGTGTTTGGTCCCGTTATCCGATCCGAATCGTTTTGTACCCGTGACCGTGTATTCATGACTTGTTTGTTCCTCAGCATGCGAAATATGGATAAGTAATAAGGAGGATCGCACTCACTGTTAATATGTAGCCTTTTCTGCAGTTGAACGGTTAATAGTGCTTTATTGTAAGGAGATCTACCCATGCTGACACCTATGCTGCCTAGTGTGAAGGTGTTGAGATGACGTATGTTTAATATGGACATTTCCTTTAGAAATGTGGCTTTGGTTGTCACTTCTTATTGATGTGTCGGTTGAGGATTGTTGTTGCGCGAGCATCTTCTTTCTTTTTGTGTTCCAGGGGCTTGTTGAATCCCCCTCTTTGTGTGTGTCCCGTCCGTTGCTTGTAGGGTGTGTGGGGTGGTTTTGTGTTCTTTTTTTTTTTTGTGTTACAGGGGCTTGTTGAATCCCCCTCTTGGTGTGTGTCCCGTCCGGTGCCTGTAGGGGGGGGGGGGGGTGCCTTGCTGTTGTGCGCGAGCGTCTTCTTTTTTTTTGTGTGCTAGTTTCGTGCGGCGCCTGCGTTTGACTACTTTTTTCTGTGCCTTTTCCTTTTTTCTGTGCTCGCGGCACCTCATTTCTTTGACTCCTTTTTTCTGTGCTCACTCCTTTTTTCTGTGGTCTTGTCCGCCTCTCGCGGCCCCTCATTTCTTGGGGCGCCTGCGCAGTACGTCTTTTTGCGGCTACGGCCCATGGCCGGATGTCCCTGCGTCCATCCGGTTTAGCATTCTCGGTTAGTAATATGGATGATATTTAATAGTGATGTGAAAGACATCAAAATATGTGAAGGGGTTAGTGGTGATTATTGCTGGTAAAGAAGCTGTGGGGGCAATTCATTTTTTACGTGGGTGGTAGGAAGGTTGGATAACTTTGTTTCTTGAATAAAGAAAGTAATGACTGTATTGCATGTTCATATACTTTCCATGCATTTTGTTTAATGGTCTGAAACCATTTATTGTGTAGATATGTAAAAATAGAGCTTGTTAGGAAGTGAGGTAGCACTGTATCTACACAGAACTCAGTTTTTCTCCATTTGTAGGAATTTTGATGACTTTAGATTAATTGATAATCCACTTCATTTTTCATTAGATCACAGTTTGGCTGTATCCTAAGCAGTTTCACTCAAATTGGCAAACAGACAGCTAAACATGAACTGAATTACATTGTTTGACGTGATGCATTTGTTCTGACACAGACATAGCTGGCTACAAGGACAAATAAAATAAAGGATCAGGAAATAATATCTTTAATAACCAAAAGACTAGCAGAGGTCAAACCCTAGAATTGAATGATTGTGTGACACAATCCAATATGCAAAACAAAATCAAGTCTTAAAGAGCATAGGCATACATTCTTTATAAACAGAAAGTTCTAAAGAGAAGCACTCGTGAAAGGTTTTGGCTTGGTTCCACAAACTTGAACACTGATTAACATCTGTCACTGGTTTAAGTATCATCATGTCTTTGATGCAAACAATTCTACTTCCTAGAAGCGTAGCATTACAACAGAAATCATGTCTTGGAAACCAAAGAACAAAAAGGTGGCACCCATAAGGAAAACAGGATAGTGTCACAATAAAGCAAAAAAATAATACATTTTGCAAATCACCAGACAAAATGACAAACTGGAAACTGCATGATTCAAAACCTTACAAAAGATACAAAGTCGTGCACAAAGCTTTAAGCTTTCAAAACATTCAGAGTTACAAGCATCATTACAGCATTGTAAATGATTCTAATGCCAAACTACATGATTGATTGAGCGATTTTAATGCTTCAGGTTTCTTAAACCGCTGATAGTGTAATTTTAAAATTTCAATTTCATTAATTTTCTCAAATTTTTTTCTTGCTTTTTCAGTTTTTTTACATTTTTTCCCTTTTTCACTGTACAGTATGTAATGGGAATCCCAGCACTCATTCTCCTCTGTAAATGTAGTCATCTTGTTTATTTAAGGTTTTACCAAAATGAAATCCCGATCCTTGCCAAACTCTACTTTTAAGAGCAACCATTTCAAAAAACATCCCAATGACATAATGTATTCATCTGTATAACATGTCCTGAATCCCACTGTAAGATACAGCTAATTCTCATGAAAAACTAGGTAAATAATAAATACAGATTAGTTAGTAGTTGTCTTTGTTTCTTCTTCATGTAACTAGAGCATGTTGCTGAAAATTGATCTACAGTATAAATGTGCAGATCAAATGAACTTGTCTGTACATAACAACAGGCTTCTTTAAAGACTTTAGTATTAATGTTGCTTGATCCAACTAATATATTCACTAGTGCTGGAAGTAAAAAAATACAGATTGTCTATTTCTTATTGCTTTATCTATGTAACTTACTACATTCTCCTCTTAATACACTATCACTTACCACCTTATAATACTCAAGTGAACTTATCTTAATGTCCTTCATTACTTATCCTTGAATTCCTGGTAGTGAAGCAAGGAACACAACTATGCATTTCTCAGTCTTATCTAATAAGCAGTACCAAGCTGCTAGCATTTTTAAAGTACAACTTACTTTTCAAATGATGGAGGTGCTTCACTTACCCATTTCCATGTGATCTACTTATTTGTATACCACGGCAACTCTCCAAAGACCTGTCAGGTTTCTGTCAGTTAATTTATTTTTAAATTTCTCAGCAAAATGTAATTATTCATTTGTCATTACTGAGTAAAAAATAATGAAGATGCATAAGCTGTAATGGCTGGCTCAGGAAATGTACAGTACTATAGGTTGTGTATTTTTGTAGTATCCATTCCTGGTTAAATACTACAGTAACTTTACGTACAGATAGAACAAGTAATAAAATTCCACTTAGTTTATTGCTTTTGAGGTTGACTTCATATTTTATCTGTTAGATACTTTGATTCGTGATAATCTCTGCTTATCCTTTTATGAAGATGTGCATCTGGTTAAAAAGCACACACAAAATTTAATGACCAAGAAGTTGATGGCTCTGTTTGTGAACCATGATTTAGAGGTGATACCAATGCAGCCATGTTAAATGTGCGCTATGTCTTAATACTGCATTGCTTCATGTGCAGTTTACTCCTTTACATGCTTGTCTGGCCAAAATGACCAAAAGACTGCACTCATAATGCATTAATGTTTTGCTATTATTGTTTAATTTAATCTCATCACTGTTAAGGTTTAAATCCACTTAAATTGGAATAACCTTTTGGCACAATGTTGCCATGTTTGTTCTGACTATATAAGTTTATATACTTTATATATAAAAAGTAAAAATGTTTTTCACTTTTCTGTGAATACTTGTTATCACAGTTACATTTATTTTTCAGAAACCAACTAATAGGAAATACAAGATTGAAATGACAATCTAAAAAATTAATAACTGTAAGGAACTAAATCATGTTTATGCAGTGCTGTTTCTTAAACATTACTACACTTGCTGTGTACGCACCTAGTGATGTAGTGCTAGTGCCTGGGTACGAGAGGCAGGGGTTCAGTTCTAGCACAAAGTGAAAACCTTTGCATAAGGAAGGCTTTTTTTAAAAATTGTATTTTATTTTTTTATTATTATTATTAAATTAATCCACCATATAATAAAACACGAATGTCTGCATGTTCAGTCCCCCTGAGCATCCTGATTGGTCAGTTTGGCTTTGGTAACACGACGAAAGAGGAAGTGCGAGTGTGAGATGCACAAGGAAGAGAAGCGGCATGGGAGGTATGCGGAGGGTTACCTTCAAAATAAAAGGATATGAGAAAGCTGCCCTGACAATAATAACAGTTAGAGCTCAGCATTTTAGGAAGATATCCTGAGCGCTAACCATGGTATTACTGAAAATAATACTCAGTGTTGAGGTTTCATTTTTATTTATGTATTTTTTTAAGCCTTCACTCCTTCTCTGGAGACTTATCGAAAGTAGCAATCTCTCTTCAGTCTAATTATTTAGACCCACCTTTAACATGGCAATATAATCTTGATCAGATAGCAGTCGACTGTAGCTGAGGAACATCATTCATGACTCATTGTTTAAAATAGCAAAAAGGAAAATGTCTTTTAAATTATTTCTTATATTTCATCAGTGTTCTTAATAAGAGCTTGTAAATTAACTTTTTTTTTTGCAATCACCAATTCACAAAATTATGGTACTTCTGGGAATTAAATTCATTCAGTCAGTCTGAACAAATTTTCTTCATTACGTTCTTATTAATATATTTTGAAACTGATCATATGATTAATAATAATAATGAATATTTCTGCTGTAAGATGAAAAATTTAAAATAATGTATTCATTTTCATTTATTTTCTTAGCTTGCAATAAATGTGACAAACTGCTACCACAAAGGCTAAGGCAGTTAACCCCCTGCTGTGTTTGTTACTCAGCCTGGATGCAGAGATTAGTCTTGGGGAATTTTAATGAGTATGGGTTTCTAGATGGCATTGAAAAGCATTTTGATAACCACATAATCTTTGCATTTTTGTTGAATATAGCTAATTTTAATTTTAGCAATGCACAAATGGCAAGTCTTCAATATGTAAAGTAAAACAGAGGGCAAACCATCTTCCTTTCAAAGAAACCAGAGTACACTGGGGTAAGGATCTATCACTCAATATTTTAGAGAAGGAGTGGAAGGCTGCCATGCACAGAATACACTTGAACTCCATATGTGCCAAGCATTCAGTCATTCAACTTAAAATATTTTATCTTGCACATTTATCTTGTTTAAAATTGTCCAAAATGTTTCCAGGGGAGGATTCAACCCGTGAATGTTGCAGTTGAGCTCCATCCTTACTGGGCTGCATGTCCTGAGTGTGTACCAAATTAACAACATTTTGGACAAAAATTTTTGCATGCCTATCAGACAGCCTTGGAGTCACAATCACTCCTAACCCATTAACAGTTGTGTTTGGTGGGCTCCCAGACAGCCTTAAAGTGGAGAAGGACAAACAAACTGTAATTTAATTCACTACACTAGTAGCACATAGACTTATCTTGCTCAATTGGACGAATCCCATCCTACCACTCTTAAGTAAGTGGGTAACCGATGTTCTATACTACTTCAAATTGGAAAAAATCTAATTGTCACATAGAGGATCTGTTCACAACTTTTTCAAAATATGGCACGTTCTAATCAATAACATTTTAGAATAAGCTTCCATTTCGGTGAAAAGGATACCCTTCTTTTCTTGCTCCTTTTATAGAGTACCTTTGGTTGCTGGCTTCTCTCTCTTTCTCTTGGGTAGGGGTTGAATTTTGCTTTGATTTGTTAAATTTGACTTGACTGTATGTAAGGTCATAGGTTTACAATTAAAATCAATAAAAATTAAAAAAAAACAAAACAAAAAAAAAACGTAAATGTAAACAACTAGCATGATTTTTCACAACTCAGGTTTTACCTGATATTCAATATTAAAGTGTTAAGCTTAACAACAACAACAACAACAACAACATTTATTTATATAGCACATTTTCATACAAAACGTAGCTCAAAGTGCTTTACATAATGAATAAAAGAAAAATAAAAGACAAAATAAGAAATTAAAATAAGACAACATTAGTTAACATAGAAAAGGAGTAAGGTCCGATGGCCAGGGTGGACAGAAAAAAAAACAAAAAAAAAACTCCAGACGGCTGGAGAAAAAAATAAAATCTGCAGGGGTTCCAGGCCACAAGACCGCCCAGTCCCCTCTGGGCATTCTACCTAACATAAATGAAATAGTCCTCTTTGTAGTTAGGGTTCTCACAGAGTCACTTGATGCTGATGGTCATACAGACTTCTGGCTTTTAATCCATCCATCATTGTTGGAACATCATGGTGCTTTGAATAGATGGTGGTGGCACAAGCCACCACCAAAAGCACACCGGAAAAGGAAACAGAAGAGAGAGTAGGGGTTAGTACAGATTTTAGAGCCACCATGAATCATTATTATAATGAATTGGATATACAGAGTATCAGGATTTAATTACAGTGAAGTTATGAGAAAGCCATGTTAAAATAATGTGTTTTCAGCAGTTTTTTAAAGTGCTCCACTGTATTAGCCTGGCGAATTCCTATTGGCAGGCTATTCCAAATTTTAGGTGCATAACAGCAGAAGGCCGCCTCACCACTTCTTTTAAGTTTTGCTCTTGGAATTCTAAGGAGACACTAATTTGAGGATCTGAGGTTACGATTTGGAATATAAGGTGTCAGACATTCCAATATATAAGATGGGGCAAGATTATTTAAGGCTTTATAAACCATAAGCAGAATTTTAAAGTCAATCCTGAATGACACAGGTAACCAGTGTAGTGACATCAAAACTGGAGAGTTGTGCTCAGATTTTCTTTTCCTGGTTAGGATTCTAGCAGCTGCATTCTGCACTATTTCCAAATGATTTATGTCTTTTTTGGGTAGTCCTGAGAGGAGTGCGTTACAGTAATCTAGTCGACTGAAAACAAAAGCGTGAACTAATTTCTCAGCATCTTTCAATGATATAAGAGGTCTAACTTTTGCTATGTTAAGTGAAAAAATGCTGTCCTAGTGATCTGATTAATATGCGGTTTAAAATTTAGATTACAGTCAACAGTTACCCCTAAGCTTTTTACCTCTGTCTTGACTTTTAATCCTAATGTATCCAGTTTATTTCTAATAGCGTCATTGTATCCATAATTGCCAATCACTAAGATTTCAGTTTTCTCATTATTTAACTTGAGAAAGTTACTATTCATCCATTCTGAGATACAAGTTAGACATTGTGTTAGTGAATCAAGAGAATTGGGGTCATCAGGAGCTATTGATAAATACAGCTGTGATAAAATTACCTGATTACTGGGATTTCAGCCCCTCATTTGTAAGGCAAATAAATTTTCATTAAATGAAAATCAATCATAATTTTAAAATAAACATAGGCAATGTGGATAGATTAGATAGGTAGAATTTGGAAGGTAATAAAATTGTCCCAGGACTATTGCATTATTTCAAATTTCTTTTCAAACTGTGACTTGGGGGTGAGTTCTGATTTATAAAGTATTTATGAAGAGAATGGAATTCTGTGGTGTACATTTCCATAGAGTAATTAACTACAGTATTATTATCATCTATGGCAGGGCTGTCAAATTCAATGGCCTTGGACATTTTTAAAGTGGTACGTTTCATTAGCATTACAATATGTTACATATAGACCAGACCCCCTGTGTGTTTCATCTAGCAATTGTATCCATATGTGATTTTGTCTGAAAAAGTATGTAATTACATCTAAAGTTAAAATCCATTCTTAGTTTTTGTTAGTGTTTCTTCATACAGCACAGCGCTTCCCAGCTACTCATCTGTAATTAGAATGGGAACTGGGTGTTCGTACTGGCCCAACAAAAAAAAAAAAAGTGAAAAGAAGATGACATGCCACACTGTTCTAAAGAAATGTTGTGTTTTAGCATAATGCCAAAGATGCAAGTTTCATGAAAGGGATGGTAGCTTAGTTTCACACATGCCACTACTGTCACTCCTCTCACTTTTTAAAGTTGTGCAGATGTTGGAAACTGGCCATTTTACTTGCTGCCATTACCTTACACGAGACTTCTGTCTTTTCTACTTACTTGATTTTTGTATGTGGATGGAAAACACATTTGCATTTTCCATTCATCCTATGATGACTGATCATTTCTTACCAACTCTTGATGTGATATGTGTGATCCATTACTGGTGGCTTTATATATATCTTGTAACAGATGTACTTTTCTTTAGGTACAAATTCTTGCATGTTTCCAGACTGCATTTATTAATTATTTTTTCACTTAATACTGATTTTGGCCCTGTAGCTGCTGGTAGCTTTTCTAACGCAGTTCAGTGTTCAAGAAAAGTAAATATGATTATGATGAGTAGATAGCTACCCATGTGTCTTGTTTGTAAAGAAAATGTAGTAGTTTGTTTGATGTATTCTTGGCCCACTTTGGGTATATAAGGCATTATTTTTTGGCTTTCAATAAAACTAAGTTCAATACCCCGATCTACAGTTACAGTATGCATTTTATAGTTTCATCTTATAAAATACTGTTGAATGTCCTAACAGGTACAATTAAAATATTTTTACTTTTTTATTTTCCATAAGCAAAATATACATTGAATTTCTCTGTGTGGATGTAAGCCTGAAAAACTCGTGCAGTATGCAGTATAATAATGGTCTTTAATCAATACAATTTCAGATTTGCTTAAAATTTATGTCAATTTCATCACTCAGGTAAGTCTGACTAAGTCTGCGATGTTGCCTTTGGCCTACAAGAGGAAATTGTAAACTTTGACATCTGACAACACTCTTTCAAAAGTGTATAATGTTTTACATAGACACAAATGAAAATGGTGTTAAAAAACACATTGCTTGTGCAGCCTTGTAACTGGAAGAATCAAAATGAACTCTCCATAAAGCAGTAGAAAAGTAATATTTCATTATCTAAAAGTAGAAAAAAAAATCGCTTTGAAAAAGAGTGTAATAGCTGTCTTAGAACTTGGTAACAATTTATTAATTTTCTTCTAAAATAGCATGCTGGGCCTTTGCCTCTGTTCTGGGTTTCTTTTGAGTATACCAGGACTCTTATAATGGGCCTTTCGGTAATATACAATTCTAAACTAAAGTGTAGGGATTTATTGTAGGGTGTTGATTATGATGTATTTTCAAATTTTAATGTTTAAGATTTTTTGTTTGTACTTATTGTAATTTGATCTTTAAACTTAGTAATGCTAAAAAAAATCTTTTAAAATTGGTATGTCAAAGAAGAGGGTTAAAATTTCACTATGCACTGGTTGTCTGTAATGCTTTTTTAGCAGATACACCTCAGGGTGCCCTTCATAATCTGATGCATGACAGGCTTTATTTTTTCCTATATTCTGTTTCAGTTTGATTCAATTTTTGTAGAAACAAATCCTATTTTAATTTCATATCAATAAACTGTCAGATGCAATGGATAAAAATAGGATTGCACTTCAGTAGCCTATTACCATATCAATGTCATCAGCTTAAGCTTCTGCATGCTTAATATGTTTCAGTCTTGGGGCATCGTTGCAAGAGCAGTGAGCCAAAAAAATTGCCAACCAGTGATGAAGAGCACATTTACCCTGAGGATACTTGTGGGGCAGCCAGTGACGTCAGACTTGCGATGTTGCAGCGTTTCTTTAAGGATGTAAGTGTTTTACCTCCTCTGCTTAGTCACAGAGTATATATGCTGAGGCTTTAGTTAAAAAAAAAAAAAAAGAATTTGTTGAATTCCATTTTATTTTGAGTTACACAATTTCATTTTTCTGTTTTAAAATAAGACAAACAAGTTTGAAAATGGATAGATGAATGTTTGAAATTAAATAAAGCATCTTTGAAAATGCTAACAGTTTGCTATATACTTTACTATGCACACATTTTTTCTTCTCTCCTATATGTTTTTATCTTTTACTTAAAAATGTACTATATTATTCTTTTTCCCTTCTGTGTTTCTCAAGTTCTGTTTAGTTTTTATTGAATTGTTAGGAATTCTTTTTGTTTTTCCAAGATCAAACATTATATGTACAATATAGTCAGTTGTCACTTTAAGTTTGTATTAGATAAAATGCTCTACTGTAATCTACTCTAATGTAAGTAGCCTTTATTTCCGTTTTCCTTAGTTTTTTCAAGGTGAAAGTGCTTAGCTTGAATTTTCAGCAGTAATAAATGCACATTTTAATATTCTAATGTATCATGCCACATATGTTTTGCCAGTTAAAGACACAGACAAGTATGTTTTAATAGTGTTGTACATTTATGTCTTTTACATGATGGTTAATATTGTAGATGACCTAGTTTTATACTATATACATGTCTTTAGGTTGATAATAGTTTCAGCATTAAAGGTTCAACCTGATGCACATTGCTGTATCAGTGTCATTGGCCTGCCTGATAAGAATGTTGAATTGTTGATAGATTTCTGTGCAAATTAAGAATTATACATAAATAATGATGCTTAACACAAATGCATCTATTAATATATCCCACTCTAGGTCAGTGGTCAATATTGTACTTTGTACTTGTGGTGTCCAGTCTAAGGTCATTTGATAAACACAACAATTTGGTAATGAGTATTCAGAGTCTGTTGGGAATGTATAGCAGAGACTGTTCAGCATGAGATCAACTGTGACCTCCTAAAGACACACTTATGTATCTTGTGGGATATCCAGAATGTTGAGTCTGAATGGATACTTTTAAACATGGCATTACTAATGGACACTGCGCAGAGCAATGACCAAAGCTCTACACCTCTTTTGTTTGGTTCCCAATCAGTAAGGAACCCATTTAAGGTAAAGGAGGAGTATTTTTCGGAATTCTTGCATCTTAGAATTTCATTAAAAAATTCTAACAGGTGCTGCAGCAAAGACATGCATGTTAGGTTAATTTTGTCTGTTGAATGGGAGTGTTTTCCTGGAGACTAAGAGTGTTTGAACATGACTCTGAATTAGATAAACTAGGTCAGAGAGTGGATAGATGAATAGAAGAGTTTCTTTCATATTATTTGATATCTCTGCAGTGTTGTTTTGTAATGTGGTGTGCTGGGGCACCACCCTCCCTCCAAATATTTTAAAAACTCCACTTAAATTAATTAGGTAATGCAAAATAATCATGAAGAAAATTTGTTTACTTGCACAATGTGCTTGGTGTCAGCACATGTCAATGTCCATTGCAAACTGGTTCTGATTTAATTTCTGTGTGAATGCCTATATTTCCTGAGTGAAGGACGCCAGCCAAATGAGAATGTATGCAAGTAGTTTTTTCTTTTGCCAGGCAGGTGACCTGAGGCTGCCCTTTAATTGGTGGTTTTCAGATTTTTCTGGGGACGCAGCTCTCTGTGCCCTGGACATTCCCACGTATGTTGGCAACAAATTAGTATTATTTTAGGTTTTCTTTTAATCTAATGTAATTGGACAGTTGTCGATGGACAATTACATGTTCATGTCAATAGTTCACAGTTCACACCCGTAATTAACGTAACTATAGATAAGCAAACACGAGTTTAGTAGAAATGGCAACGTCAAGTGGAACTTCGGAAATCAAAGAAAATTCAGTTATTTCTGTAATGAAACACCCCTTAATAAATCGTTCAGTTGAGAAAAAAAAGATTAAAATATGCTTGTCTGCACTGACCTGACTTAAGAGTTTAGCAGCAGGCAAGTGATTGAGGATGAGCTTACACACAGACTTTTTCCAGTTCTTGTTATGCTAAACGGAGGTGGCTAATTGAATGTGATGTAAGTAGTGCCCTTTTAAGATTTCTGTTTGTTGTTTCAAAGTGTTGGTACTAAAGCGCTGTGGACAATGATGGGGGTGCAAAACCTAAAACATCTTTCTAAAAAATAAGAGGCATTAAAGTAGCTGCAGTCATCTAGACTGGTGTTTTTCAACCAGTGTGCCGTGGTGCACCATGAGAGCTACCCTGTTGTGACATGGAAATAATAGTGTAGCGCACCTGGGTCTGAACCTGAGAGAGCCTACCTCCTCGGGTGGTTGAGATCTCTCCGAGGAAGACCGGACTACCTGGAGAAGATGGCATTAAATCCTTTCCTATGTTGCAGGCACAGAACTTAACTTGTTTAGACGCATCTTCAGGCTGCAAGAGTCCATCTGCCCTTGGTGTGTGGTTGCCAGCAAGTCTCTTGGGAATAGTGGGTAGTCGGGATACGAGTTGCCTCTGAGACAGAGTGGTGCAGGCAAAGGGACGAAGCAGCTGAGAGATGCCTGCAAAGTCGTCACTAAGTGCTGTGTCTGTGAATGCTGATGTTGAAGCTGCTTTTTTACAGGCTTCTCCGGTAGTCCTGTCCATGTTGAGCACATGTATAAGATATAATGAGTTAGTGATTAGTAAGACAGTGGTGTGCCTTCAGATGTTTTTGATTACAGAAAGTGTCACACTAAAGAAAAAAGGTTGGGAAACACTGATCTAGACAATAGCATGAGGCTACATTTTTTGGCAGGCTTAGTGAAATGACTCAGTTTAATCAGAAAATAATTGAGAAATGTACTTGAGTAATTGAGAAATGTACTTGAGGTGGGCAAAATATATGTTCAAGGAAATATACAGTAGATATCCTGATCGTAAAGGCAGAATAAGATTTAGGTTGGACTTGTCCTGTGGGTGTAGTACAAGACAGGTCGGTGGGGCGAGTTGTGTTTTAAGATATGGGGGTCTGTAGATCTTACAATGTGAATTTGTGCCTAGGTGAGGTAAGCCTGGCAAACATGCATAACATTGGGCAGACTGGCAGCAAGTGTTGAATAAAATTAGGCTGGGAATGACTCTGTGGGTGTGGTAAATGATCAACTAGGATACAAAACTTAAGAAAATTCAGAGGACTAGTGATTGTATGATGTGGATTTATGGAATACAGTGGAATTGGCCAAGGACTGTGCACTCTATTAGCAGAGGCAGCATAAGATTTGGATTGGATGTGTCATAGGACAGGCGGAATTGCACCTTATTGGAAGATTACAAAGGTGGGGATGTGGACTTTATGGTGAGGTTTTTGGCAGAATGGGGAATTGGACAAGCTGGCAGAGGATTGGTGCAGTATAAAAATTTGAGTGGCAGGTGCACCAGTTATGGGAAGAAAAGGGGACTGAATGTCACGGACTGAACTTTTGGAGCATGGTAGAAACGGGAAAGCTGGCATCAGATTGGGCTGCATGGTGGAAAGGGTATAATACATTTTAGCCAGGATTTGTCCCATGGGTCTGGTGTTGGACCACCGAGAGCATCTGGAATGACCAGATAGATAGATATGGAAGGCACTCTATAATAGATAGATGTAAAAGTCACTATATAATAGATAAGTGCTGCTTCAGTTTGTCCCCCCCAAAAACTGTGCCCTCGCCCAAATTTTTTTCACCATCCATCCCTGTATCTCGGGAACGTTTCACAAAGCCACTCAGGCTATTTTCAGCAAGGTTTGGGAAACATCTCAGCACTGAAGTATATCGTAACACAGGAGACATATACTTACCCAAGCAGGAAGTGCCGGATCTATCCAAAGTCCTTGTTTAGCTAAACAGACTGCTCTTTAACTGTAGTGTTGTATGATCCTGAATAGGGCAGTTAAATCTTAATTTTAATCAGAAAAAGCATAATTAGGAACAAGAAAAAAAAACCTACAATCACTAGAAATTTACCTCCCTGAACATACTACTACAACTACTACTACTACTACTACTACTACTACTACTACTACTACAAAAAAACACCAAAAACAAGCAAATTCTGTTTCAAGTTAACTTTGTAACTTGACTTTCAGTTTGCAGTTATTGACATAAGATTAGAAAAGAGAGGTTTTTATTTATTTGTGGTTATTGTTCTTAGTTTGAATATTGTTCTGTCATATTACAGTGATGCCGTTCACTTTAAAGTTTTTCTTTCCCATTTAGAGTTCATGTTTACAGTCAATATCAATTGGCTGGGAGGGAGGTGTTTATGTGCAAACGTGTGGACATACTTTGCACATAGATTGTCATAAGTCATATATGGAGTCCTTAAGGGTAAGTGAATTTTTGTTAAATTGAAAGGTAATTACAAGAAAAATGCTTTTGCTTATTGATACAACTTTATTAATTTAATAACACAGCAACTTGACAGTGCTAGTTTGGGTGTTACATAACTTGGACTAAGCATAGTTAGGTTTCTGTGTTATGTTGCCCTTTTTAGTTCTTTTCTGTCCTGATTTTATTACCATTTCTGCCTTTTGATATGGTCTTTTGTAGTTAATTTAGATTTATTTGTAGTTTAAAAAACTTATACAGTTTGACTGGAAAAAATATCAGTGAGATAAAATTTACAGCACATCTGTACTGCTCCTAATAATAGCTACTCACTGTTGAGCCATATTGATTGTATCTTGCAAATTTAAATGATGAATATTTATAGTTCTTTAGATCATAAACTATAATAATACTGTGATAAGTTTGTTTTGCACATTATTAAATCTTCAAAGATTAAATGTTGATTATGTGTCTTTTAGGTGGCACTCTTGCATATCAAGTAAGATTATTGACCTTCTGGAGAGTGAGGCTCAATAATCTTACTTGATTTACTTACTTCAACTGAAAATAATCTGAATTTTGGTACTTGCTAGGATTTGATTTTGCATACTGGTGATGAAATACACACACAACAAATAATAAATTTTTATATATATATATATATATATATATATATATATATATATATATATATATAATATATAATATACCGGTACTTGCAAACCTGTCCCATCTATTATAGATTTTTTTTGTGTCTGTGACTAAGTAGGAGGTCATCATAAAATAAACTCAGTCTGACAGCCTGTGACCTAAATGTGGCCTTGTCTTCAAGTGGTATTCAATTTAAGCACATACCGTGAGGCACCTGCAAGCTATAATGTCACATGCAGACAAGATGTACTAGCATTTATCAGTTGACAGCAGCAGTGATTTCCAGAGACAGACAATTAAAACATTGTATGTCAAATAGAGACACATTGTTAAGATACATCCCTAATGCTTCTGTATAAAAAAAAAAAAAAAAAAATTGTTAGAATTTACAAAGTGTAATTGTTAAATAAGTTGCTGTTATGTGAATATGTACCAAAGAAAAGTAAACATTTTTAGGGTATCTTATTTTATTTCAAAACTATTTTTCAGGACTGGTTTATTGTTTGTACAGTGTAAATGGCACCTAGAGTTTTTGGTTTTCATTGCAGTTTTTTAAATGATATTAGTCAGGTCCTGGTGCATTTTAGGCAAAAATTATTTCAATATAGGATGTTATGACTGAAGTCAGGAACCAGAGTATAACTTTCATTTCACTTTATTAATGATTTTGCTAGATAATTTATCTTTTAAATACAGATCACTTTAGGATCAGTAAGGATCCAAAGGTATACCTTATATATCGTGCCTTGTTATATGTTTAGATCTCGGACTACAAAGGTTACACACTATGTTTCTTAACTATTGTGCAGAATAGGGCTCTGGTCACTGGAGGGCACGCAGTGCTATATTCGTAAATGTGACATGCATGGTTTCTTTTTTTGTGATTACATTTTTCTTCATTATTCTGGGTACTAGTGCTGGGCGGTATACTGGTTCATATCAAAAACCGTTTTTTATTTTTGTTATGATATGGATTTTTCTTATACCGTAACACCGGTTTAAATAGCCTAAACAACATTCTGAACGTGGTGCAGCGGGAAACTGTTTAAAAGGGGACCTTTTTCACTGGTGCACCACAAAATACGCATCCAACAGAGTACATGTGTTAGTGGAGGTATTGAGTGGTGAAAATGGACAGAGAACATTCTGAAACTGAAACTGAAGCTGTAGCAGACGATAAAGTTGAACATGATAACACAGAAGAACTTTTGACGAAAAAAGGTGCTGTGTCTGTTGTCTGGAGATACTTTGGTTTTAACACTAGAATTACCAGAGTCTATGAAAAAACTCGTAGATCCGGCCCACCTTAAAACCATTCGCACCTCTCCGCCAGCGTTCTTTGTCCTCTAAATGTGCCGATAAAAACAAGCTGCAAGCAGCCAGCTATTCCATCCCCACTGACTTAGAACATGCACGAGCATCTCCCAGCTCATGCCTTGATTGATTATCTGGGAGTGAAGTGGAGTTTTAGAGTGGAAATAATAGATCGTTATTTGGAATACACGCATTTCATGTGTGTTCCGTTTCTACAGTAATCTGTGTAAACACATTGCTAAAACAGAAACTTTTTCATATTTTAGTAATAAATGTTACAAAATGTAGGCATAAACTATAGAATGTGTGAATCATGAAGTCCAAACATCAAATAAACACTTTCACAAAAGGTTCAAGAACAATACAACAGCTTCCGTAGCGTAGCTGTAAGATTTGCTGTCTCAGAGCACAGCAGGCTTACTGTCCCTCAGAGATCTGAGTTCAATTCCCCGTTGTGGAGAAATTGTTCTTTTTTTTTTTTCTTTTTAACCTCAAACGGACATAAAATTCATAAATTGGTATGCACTGTCAGTTAATGAGATTAGGGGTGGGCGGTATAACCAAAATTCTATATCACGGTATTTTTCTAAATTATCCCGGTTTCACGGTATTCGACGGTATTTTTTTCCCCATGCATGAGTGGATGTTAACCACATTTTCCACTGCAATTACTGGCTAAGAATAACCTATTCCACTGTCAAGAGTATTGAACATTGTACAAACAAAAACATTTTAATGTGCACACAAGTATTAATACAGTTTTGCATTGCCCCATAAAGTGATAGTTTTCAAGGGGGTGGCACTAATGGAGAAGGTATCACATTGCATGACAGATGCAGTCAAAATATAGAACCTTTTTATTGAACAAATTTTGCAAAAACAAACTATAATTTTGACAACATATTTTCAACCATACAAAGAGGCATTTAGACTTAGTAAAATATCCAGAAGTGCTTGTCAAAAATTGTATTGCATCGAATATGTCTTAGAAAAGGAATAAATAGTAAATATTTTTTGTAAACCAACTACACTTTCTGTTAATGTTAACAATCTCTGTCCACTGACACATTAAAGTGACTTTTTAAACAACTTTATCATCATTAAACTGCATAATATTTAAACTAATAAATAATAACAATAAAATAAATAATAGTATTATTACTGATAGTTGCACTATTACTTCAAGACTTCAAGCCCAGGTGCATTACACAGTATTCACCAAATTAAAATAAAATAAAACAAGTGCAACTTGGTGATAACATCTTTACCAATTGAACCATCATTTAGGCAAACTGCATTAATATGGACCTTGCTTCAAGCTTAGGTATACTGGGAAGAAAAAAAACAAACTATATGTCGAGAACAAAGTCAACATTTCCACTTTATTCTCGCCGTTTATGTCGAGATTAAAGTCGACATTTCCACTTTATTCTCATAGTTTACTTCATAATTAAAGTAGAATGTCGTAAACTAAACTTCTTCCTAAAATCAATGTTTAATCAATTACTTAATTTACCCTGTCATAAATTAATGCAGCACATTAAATGCTTTGTATTACGTTCCCCGACCCAGTGGTTAATCACTACGCTTCTTAAACTGACTTCCTCCACACTAAGAGAAGACAGCGATCACCATACAGAATCCATTCACTTCATGATATTCCTGCTTTCTGAAAATTTAGAATGCTAAGATAAATACTTGATATCATTTTCATGATGAAATGCATTAAAGCAGGTGTTACACATGCATGGTAGTGAGGCGGTAGTGCTGCTCCCTCGCAGTAAGGGGTCCCCAGGTGCATGTTCAGTGTAGAGAAGTTTATGGCAGGTGTGACGAGGCTCCAAAAAACTGGATGTACTGTATGAATAGCTATCGCACAGGTTTAACTTAAATATTGTGTAAATGTTGGGTTTGTGATCTGCTAGTCGGAGACACGAACACAGAATTCAATGCATGTTCTTCTGAGCGGGCTATCTTTATTGCATGCATGCTGTCTCTATCTGAGGTACCAAAACCCCAGTTCCTATCCTTCCTTTTTCTTTCACCACATAACCAATCACCACACGATAAACGTCTTTGTGAAATTAAAACTAGTTATAAACTTAGCCCATGGAGTGTTCAGAACTTTAAAAATATCTTCGTTATACATGTTTAATTATGCCATCCATTCAGAGTTGCGCCCATCTCTGAACGAATCGCCAGCACATCGCAGGATGAATACAAGCAAAACATACACTAGCAGGGTCAATATAGCACAACAAAACCCCACATCCTACATGACTTTGAAAGGAAACTGAAGCACGCCGAGTAAACCCACCAGAAAAACATACAAATGCAAGGCAGGCACACCGCCGTGCCCCCATATGATTAATGCATGCTTTAATGCATTTCACCGTGAAAATTATATTAAGTATTTATCTTAGCATTCTAAATGTTCAGAGAGCAGGAAGATCATGAAGTGAATGTGTTCTGTGCGGCGATTGCTGCCGGCGCCTCCTCTTAGTGCAAGAAGAAGTCAGTTTAAGAATCACTTAACACAAAGCATTTAATGTGCTATATAACTTATGATGGGGTTTGAGAAAATCTAGTAAATTAAATATTCATTTTACGATGAAGTTTAGTTTACGATGTTCTACTTTAATAACAAATTACGAGAATAAAGTCAACATGTCAACTTTAATCTTGACATAAACGGCGAGAATAAAGTAGAAATGTCGAGAATAAAATCACCATGTCGACTTTATTCTCGTCATAAGCGTCAAGATTAAAGTGGAAATGTCGAGAATAAAGTCAACATGTCGTCACACTATTACACAGTACCCAGGTACATTACACTGTATTGAAAACAAATAAAACAAGTACAACTTGGCTTGCAGTATTATCCAGTAGTATAGAAACAGTATTTACACATCTGACCTTTTAAAACTAAAGTATCTCCAGGCGACGGACGTGACTCCTTTTTTTCGGCAAAAGTTCTTCTGTTCATCATGTTCAACTTTATCGTCGGCTTCAGGTTCGGAATGCTACCTATTTGGTGGTGTAGCAGTGAAAAAGAGCCCTAGTGCAACAAATCTGTGTTTAGCGGTGTAGCAGTGAAAAAGGTCCCCACTTGAACAGTTTCCCGCTGCGCCATGTTCCGAACGTCGTTTAGGCAATTTAAACCGGTGTTGCGGTATAAGAAAAATCCATATCATAAAAAAAATAAAAATCTTACCGTTATGCCGCTGAAGCTGTTGTCTCTTCCTTGAACCTTTTGTGAAAGTGTTTACTTGATCTTTGGACTTCAGGCTTCATACATTATATAGTTTATGCCTACATTTTGTCATTTAGTACTAAAATATGAAAACGTTTCTGTTTTAAAAATGTGTTTACACAAATTACTATAGAAACGGAACACACATGAAATGCGTGTGTTCCAAATAGCGACCTATTATTTCCACTCTAAAACTCCCAGCACTTCAGGCACTCCTAGATAATCAAACAAGGCATGAGCTGGGAAAACTTAGTGAATGTTCTGCGGTGGTGGGGGATGGAATAACCGGCTACTTGCTGCTCGTCTTAATCAGCACATTTAGAAGACAAAAGACGCTGGTGGAGAGGTGAGAATGGTTTTAAGGTGTGCCGGATATACGAGTTTTTTCATAGACTCTGGTAATTCTAGTGGTGAAAATGGACAGAGAACATTCTGAAACTGAAACTGCAGCAGACGATAAAGTTGAACATGATGACACAGAAGAAAGGTGCCGTGTCTGTTGTCTGGAGATACTTTGGTTTTAAAAGGTCGGATGTGGACCATTATGTTCAAATGTGTGAATACTGTTTCTATACTACTGGATAATACTGCAAGCCAAGTTGTACTTGTTTCATTTTATTTTTTTTCAATACTGTGTAATGTACCTGGTTACTGTGTAATACTGTGATAGTGCTGGTCCCCTACAGACTCCCTCTTCCCACATGGGAGTCTGTTGAACCAACACCATCGATAGTTATGACCGAGATGAGCTGAGAAATCTCATTGAAGCCAGGGGATGGTGGAAAGTGCTCAAGTGCTTTTGTTAAAAACAGTCAAAGTAAAACCAAAAGTGTCCGTTGTGCAGTGTTCAGAAACATACAGTGCCCAAATAAATAGCAAATCCATAAAGCCTGTGAAACTTGGAGATAAAATCCATAATAAATAAATCCGTTAAAATGCAGTCTCCCTCCTTGCCCAATCACAGCACACCACCTTCTGTCTCCACGGCTCACCTTTCACTGGCCTTGCTGGTGGAGCCTTTGCAGCACGAACTGCTTTCTGCCAACCCCTGTTTTGGCTGCCGCCACACTGCGCACACCTCCCGTCTTCCTTCGTGCTCACTAAGTCGCTCCTCAGATCCATTGGGAGGCCTTACATTTTGCTTGCCCCACTCTACATGTTTAGTCAGTGGAGTGAACCAGCCCCTAGATCGCCTTAGCCTGCGCTCCCTCACGGAGCCCCAGCTTGTGCTGCATTCTCCTTCCTGGTGTCTGGATCATCTCCCATGACTGCCTTTTCCCTTCTTTAACCTTCCTTGTGTTCTATCTTTTCTTTTTTCCTTCCCCCTATCCTGCCGGCCCATAAATATACTGTATGTCTCTGTGGGCGCAGCACCTTATTCACACGCTGCAGTAAGCCGATGAAGCAATTGAGAACAATCGGGTGTGACTCGCCCCATCACCTCATCAACTCCCCGTGGCCGTGCAATCGAGCCCACAGGGACGGACACGAACTGGATTTAAAAACTGACCTTTTTTTTTTTTTTTTTTTTTTTTTGAAGCTGCGAACCCACTAAACCACTAATAGCATTATAAATGCAAGTTGCAGTTTTATTATTTATGTATATAGCTTAGCTTGAAGCAAGGTCAATATTAATGCAATTTGCCTTAATGACGGTTCAGTTGGTAAAGATGTCATCACCAAGTTGCACTTGTTTTATTTTATTTTGGTGAATACTGTGTAATGTACCTGGGTTGAAGTTTTGAAGCAATAGTATTATTACTGGAAGTTGCACTATTATTTATATCATTGTTATTATTTATTAGTTTAAATATTATGCAGAATAATGATGGTAAAGTTGTTTAAAAAGTCACTTTAGATGTCAGTGGACAGAGATTTGTAACATTAATAGAAAGTGTAGTTGGTTTACAAAAACTATTTACCATTTATTCCTTTTCTAAGACATGTTCAGTGCTATACAACTTTTGACAAGCACCTCTGGATATTTTACTAAGTCTAAATGCCTCTTTGGATGGTTGACAATTTGTTGTCAAGATTTTAGTTTAAGCTGTTTGCAAAATTTGTTCAATAAAAAGGTTCTATATTTTGACAGCAACTGTCGTGCAATGTGATTCCTTCTCTTCATTAGTGTCACCCCCTTGAAAACTATCACTTTATGAGGCCATGCAAGCCTGTATTAATACTTGTGTGCACATTAAAATGTTTTTTTGTACAATGTACAATTCTCATGACAGTGGAATAGGTTCTTAGCCAGTCTACTGCAGTAATCGCAGTGGAAAATGTGGTTAACTCATGCATGGGAAAAAAATACCGTTGAATACCATGAAACCGGTACAATTTTGAAAAATATCGTGATATAGAATTTTGGTCATACCGCCCAGCACTACCAGGTACATTCTTTGCTTTCCCAAATAACCATACAACTAGGGCTCTTTTGTTTATTTAATCTGAGTTGCTTCATTGTTTATTGCCCTCCTTGGTTTAGTGGAATGGCTACTTGTCTTTGCTAGGCTATGAAGTATGTACTATGTATTGAGCTGTCTTTTAAAATAATCTGTCTTTAATTTTACTTGAGTGTTAATAACCCAGTTATTCACTGAAACATGGTTTCTAAAATGCTGTGTAAATCCTTTTTTCGATTAGAGAACTGGGAAACTTGGTCTCTGAGAAACCAGATTAACCCATATAGATTTCTCTGCGCATTACCTGGTTATTTGGCCCTGTAAACCCTCAACTGGTTTACAGTTAAGGATTCTGTAGCCAATGCATGTCTTTGTTTTGCACACACATCCAGAAAAAATGGGTAGAAAATGGTGGAAGCATTCACAAAGATATATTTTGTGAGGCAAGTGCACAGGTGATCACTTTATTTCATCTCTCGATTGAAATAATCTGTTTTAATATTTCAGTATATTGAAGAGGACTGAAGTCTATTAATAAATAGTTTCAGTTTAGTTGTAGTCCAGTATTTTCTTACAGATATATTGAAACAGTATGATGCATTTGCTAGTGCCCATGCATCAAATCTTCGGGGGTTTGTGTCGGGATGTAAAAAGGGGTGCATGTTATTTACTTCACAGCACATGAAGATCTAAACATTTGTAAAATACAATTTTTTTTGTGCGCAGCTTAATGACATCAGAGCACTTGCCAAAGGTTAACTCCAGAGGTGGACACTCGTATGTAAATGTAGGTTTCTAAGAAACTAGGTTTCTGCCTTAACCAGGTTACTCGCCTTATCCCAGTTTTGTGTGTGCATGTAAATATACAGATTATTTCATTGTCAAGATAAATATTTAACTCTCTTGTTTTTGGGCTAAAAGTTCAAGTTTCACTGCTGAAATAAAGACAATAAAAGAATACAAAGTACTGCAACAGAAACAAACAAAAAGCAATAACAATTGTGAGCATTGATGACTGTTTTCTCACATTCTTTCAGAATCTTTTGTGACAGTGTCTTGCAGTCCTTACTACTTGTAATTGTGGGATGTTATCCCATTCCTGTAGAAGGGCCCGATGCCAGCATTCCTCTTGGATGTTTTGACCATAGTAGTTGTATTTGGCCTGGCATTGTCCTGCTAAAGGGCCAGGTCATGTTGCCTCATGGAGATAAAGATAATTTACTTGGAGAATCCTTGGTGGGAGATAAACCTGCAACATTGTGTTCCATAGTTCAGCTTAAGTACTTGGCCATACGTCCTGTATAGTGAAGGAAGTGACTAACAATAGGAAAATGTAGTTTTATAGTAAACTATTCCTTTGAGCAAAGCAAATGTTTTATCTATCTATTATCTATCTATCTATCTATCTATCTATCTATCTATCTATCTATCTATCTATCTATCTATCTATCTATCTATCTATCTATCTATCTATCTATCTATCTATCTATCTATCTATCTATCTATCTATCTATCTATCTATCTATCTATCTATCTATCTATCTATCTATCTATCTATCTATCTATCTATCTATCTATCTATATATATATATATATATATATATATATATATATATATATATATATATATATATATATATATAATCATGTGACAGAGTTTCATCAAGTCACTCTGATTTAGAAGTGAAAGTTGTCTTGTGTTAATCCAGTACTTTTTTTTTTTCTTCCCCACCAGAATGACCAGGTTCTTCAGGGCTTCTCAGTTGACAAAGGAGAGTTCACATGCCCCCTCTGTAGACAGTTTGCAAACAGTGTCCTGCCATGTCACCCCGGAAAAGGTGTTGCAAGAGTGCCCTGGCAGGGTCAGAATAACAAGAGTTTAGTGACACTTGTAAAAGAAGTTGGAGAGTTTCAAGAGCAGCCAGGATCATACCCTGTAAGCATCACTGTAAGGCTGACTGATCTTTTATTTATTTTCCTTTTGTCTTAAAACTTTTTCTGAATGAAATTATGCTTCATTTTCAAGGGAAAATGTGTATTTGAAAAATAGATATTGAATACCTGGTTCTTTTGAAGCCCTCTTATTTTAGAATGCTTACAGATGTGGCCATGTTTAATGGAATTTTTTTTCAAATGTGCTTGCATCGGTTAGATGCTTTTATAATATATATTTATATGTTTGTTTGCTTATTTTGCATGCCTGCCCTTGGGGCATATTTGATTTTTCTTTCAAGTCCTGGCTCAAGTTAATCAAGTGTTTTTTTTGTTTATTCTTTATCATTTGTCCAAGTTTATTCTAGAAATAATTATTTGTTTAAACTAATATATGTAAATGTTAAAGTTGTTTTTTCAAGTACAGGATTACAGAAAGTTAAAGTCTATGGCAACAGTCGGTGATAAATTATAGAAATCAGTTGTGGAAAGATACCAGTCCATCACAGGAGACACTTGGACATACACAAACACAGTCTCGCATACAATAAATGTCTAGTATTGAGTTTAACACTCAGCTAGTCAATAAGAAGTTATATGTAGATATAGCGGTATATCAGTCACTAAATATTTGGATTACAGCAATAAAGCCTCTCTTAATATAAACTTAAGGTGCATAGACTTGATTTCCCGGGTAGTACCGTCAAATATTTGAGAATCCGTATGGCTCCAGTTTTAGATGTACTCGTATACGATTTAAAACTATTGTTGAATAACCAAGTTATGTTCATGATCTTTCCAATTGCTAATAGTTATTTTTAACTGTTTTATTTTTTTTTTAGCTATTATACATGTCTTTTTTACTTTAAGTAATTTTTCCACAGCAAGTGTTTCACTTTTCAAAGGAAATGTATGCACAGTGCTTTTAATGTTTCAATGTTTGTTATATTACAAATCATTCCCCTACATCTTGTTCCAGTCTGTATTTTTTGTTGCAAACTCGGATGCTTAATAAGAACATTTGTAAAGACAAATTTAGGTATTTGTCAACAAATATATATCAAAATCCAAAAATTTATATTTTTAGGGTTCTTATTTTAGTCTGCTAAAAATTTAAAGCTTTGGTAGAAGACTAATCTGTTTGACTGGGTCACTCAGGATTCTTGTTATGCAAAGTCTTGAACTCCCCCTTTTTGAGGATCTTTAGTGATTTAATTCTGAATTTGTCCTTTGAGCAATATGCAGGAATTTAACTGAAATAATAATAATAATAATAGTAATAATATTGTTCATATCATGTTGAATTTACAAGTATTTAGCCTTTATTTAAAAGCTTCTACATTAAAGGTCACTCTTTGAACCAGTTATGGTAATTAAGCAACATGATGACGGTCATTTCAAGTGGTGACTCAATCCAGAACAACAAGGTTCAGCAGGTCTTCATCCTATCACAGAGAAAGTTGTGTTGCAACACTGATGGAAGCTTGTTTTAGATGGCTTTTTTACTGTGGTGTCATTATTTTGGTTCTGATTACCTCCTTTGTAAGTCACTTTGGATAAAGCATGTGCTACTCAAGTAAATGTAAAAGTAAATATAAATTTAACATGTCAGTTATAAATGAATGTACAGCCCACATAACAATTACTGAATTTTACTTTAGCAACTTAAAGTAGGGTAGCACGCTGCTGCCTCGCAGTAAGGAGACCTGGGTTCGCTTCCCAGGTCCTCCCTGCATGGAGATTGCATGTTCTCCCCGTGTCTGCATGGGTTTCCTCCGTGTGCTCCGGTTTCCTCCCACAGTCCAAAGACATGCAGGTTATGTGCATTGGTGATCCTTTATTGTTCCTAGTATGTGCTTGGTATGTGTGTGTGTGTGTCCTGCGGTGGGCTGACGCCCTGCCCGGAATTTGTTCCTGCCTTGCGCCCTGTGTTGGCTGGGATTGGCTCCAGCAGACCCCCGTGACCCTGTGTTAGGATATAGCAGGTTGGAGAATGAATGACTGACTGACAACTTAACGTATTTACTCACCACAGCAAAACAGTTTTAGCATTTAAGAATTAAACATAGTAATTTAATTCTGGCAGTTCTTACGGTCTTATGGTCAATAAAATGTGAGAAAAGTCAAAGTTCTGTTTATTGCCACTGAACAAAAATTGGTGAAACTTTTCTTAGCTTATTAACTCATACTCGGCAACATAACAACACCTAAGTACAAACAGTACAAAACATTTACACGAAAATCTTAAAAGATAAAAGCTATAATTTAACACCACACTACAGAACGCTTAAGACAAGTAGCAAATTGTGTAAAGTATCACATATGGTATTAGCATAGTATAATTGCTACTGTAAAAACAGTGCATAATATGTGCAGGGTGTAGACTGAGGGGAGACCACAGCCTTTGATTTTCCTTAGTTTTCTCTCCAGCTTCTTCCTGTTTTTCTCAATAAAGTTGCCAAACCAGGCTGTGGTAGACAATGTTAGTATATTACAAATGTAAAAAACATTTTAAATTTCCTCATCTGATAGGGGAAGAAAAGTCTTTGATTAGATTTTTTGAGGTCTGCATTCAGTTGCCAGGATAATCTCCTGTTAATATGAGTCCCTTTAAAAGATTCCATTCAATTCAGTTGTTTCACCTTTGAGCAATACAGTTTCATGTTGTGGCTGAGATTAATTAGCATTTTCTTAGTCTTAGTGCTGTTAGTTTGGATGTCATTATTGTGGCAGCAGGAGGTAATTTGCTTAATGTGGAAAAAAAATCACAGACACATCTTGCTACAGTTATAAGCAGTACAATTTTGTAACTGGAAAGTTTAACTTGAACCACCATCCAGATTAGTAGTAGTATTTGGGAAATCTAATGTAATAAGTTAACAAGTTATAATATTTAATACCTGATCTCTTGCCTCTTTCAACAAGCAAGAGAACTCCTTTTGCCATATAGGAAGCCATATTCTGGGGTCTGCTATTTTATGTCTTTTTTTTACTCTGTTGGCAAGTTTTTGGTCATTGTTGTGAAGTTGACATGTGTGAATGACAAGTTTCTGAGACCTGCATTAATTAATCAAAAAGTAAGATTCAAAATTTAAGCATTGTTAATAACATAAATGATAAAAAAAATAATAAATGAAAATAAATAAGTAATATGGCAAACAGATTTTTAGATTTGTGCCGCCATGCTACTAATTCTGTAAGACATATGCCAATGCATGTTCTAATATGATATCTGGGTTCCTTTATATTTGATGTTGTATTAGAGGCCACAAGACATATTAAATATAATATTTCAATATTTCAGGTTATGATTTCAAAATCCATTCTTTATCTTTGAATAAGTTGTAATTTTGCTTTAATAATTTTTGCTTTACATAGTGTAACAATTACTTCTAGCCTGCTTATGGCATCTTAAGTGTTAATTTTGCCACTTTTGTTTTTTCAAACGTATTTTTTTATTCAGTCGGAAACGAACCTCAGCAAGGAAATGGAATCCGTAATAAAAGATATAAAGAATACAACACAAAAAAAATACATGGATTACAGCAAGAGCTTTGGATCCCCGGATAATGACTTTCTCTTTATGTACTCAGTTGCAAGGCAAGTGGTTTTGCAAATGATTTTTATGATGAATTAGGCATAATTCATATTCTTTTAATGTGTCAGTTATGCAGTTAAAGTGTGTTTTTGATTGAATAAAACTTAAATGTTTGCCATGTGCTTGCCTCTGCCCATAGATGTGTTGTTCTTGTACTTTCATGGTCCATAGCGTTGATACATGAACTTGAACATGTAGGTTATCTTAAAGCAAGGCTTCAATGTGTTACTGTGCCCCAGAGGTGTATGTACATCCCACAAAGAAGTGTCTATCTCTTTGTGCACCCAGTGCTTCCTGTTTAGCATTATATCTGTGGTGTTGATGCAGCTGCACTTTTGAATTATTCAGGAGCATACTGATACATCAATTACTCTGTGTGAATACTTAGACAGACTAGATGGCTGCGCAGTTTAGATTTTTTGCTTTGTGTGTGGCCACTTGTGCCCTTTAAAAAGGACACTACAAGTCCCTGTGTGGGGAACACATAAAATTGGAAATAGAAAAGAAGTCTGCATTTTAGATGTGTGATTTAGCACTTTTGAACTGTGCCATTTTGAGAAGCTTGTAATAGAACCTATTAAAGATACTGTCTCTAATAATTTCTGTAACACCTTAATCTTTTTTTTCTTTTCTACTGCATTCTGATATTGAATTCAGCTTCATGAGTAAATCATTTAGTTTTGCTTTCCCTGGTAGTCTCTGAGAAAAATTAAGAATCATTGTGGAGGTACTATAAATGTCACCTGGGAGAGGGCGGTGGTGTGTGGTTTACAATGCTTCAGCTTACTCCAGAATGCATACTTGGGTGTTTTCTAAGTAATTTCTTTTATTCCCAGTATTCTTATATTCAGATAACTTTCAGATCCCATGAGGTTTAAGGTGGCAGTTGAGCCATACTTTTTATTGCTAGTTGAAAATAATTTTTTTATTATATATTTATTTATACAACACCCTAGTCTCATTTGTATTCCCTTGATGAACCAAGGTACTATGATGTACCCTTACTATTCTGCTAGCTTATGTGAAATCCCAGGTCTCTGCTTCCATGCTGGTAGGTTTCAAAAGTTCAGTGAGCACTGCAAATCGCCTGAAGAGTGGAAAATTCCCCTGTCACACAAGTTGCCCTTATCAGCAGCAAACAGATGGAGCTCTACGCAGGAACATTATCAATGTTAAATTGCTTTTTCTCTGAGGAAAGAGAGGATTAAAGAACCGCTTCAGAGCTTGGTGGCATAAGCTGCTAACTTAGGGATAATAATATTCCTCTGTTTTTTTTCTTATTTTAGAAAAACAGCAAACTCATAAAGTAATGTATCTTATTGGAATCACATCAGAAATATCTTTAGTGTTAGAGCACAAAAGTCATGTAATCATTAATAAGTAAATTCAAATCAAATCAATGATATTACAATATCTTCTGAAATGATTAGAAAATCAGTGCTAATACTGTTGCTAGGTTGCAGTCTACATAAGGAATGTGAACATTTCAATGCTTACTCAAAATATTTTTTTCTTTATGCCAAACTATGTTAGAGGTTAGTGTATGAGTACAGTATAAACAAAATGGTGGATATATTAATAACTATATACAATGTTCTGTTAAGAATTAGCTAAACTTTACATTCACAGGAAAGTACATTCACAGGAAAGAACCCACATTTTGGCAGTAAAGTTGGTTGGAAAATATTGGTATGGATGTCTGGAATCATTAATCAAGCAGCAGTTTGGTGTGTCTTTAATGAATAAGATTTACAGTTATCATTTAGAAGAGTGCAAGTATGTGAGAGCAATTGATCACATGTAGCATGAGAGAAGATGCCTGTGTTAGTGTGGATCACTGAGATGATATATTTCAAGCAGCAGATCAATATTAGATAAATTTGAGTAAAACTTAGTTATTATTAGTTAAGACCTTGGCTCATCTCTTACCATACTTGAATGGTCATTTAATATATTCACTCCAGACAGAAGAAACATTCATTGATAAATGAGTTTTTTAGTTAGTAGTTAGTTAGTAGTTGAGTATTTTTAGTTAGCTTAAATATTAGTTAGCATGACAAGGTGAAATTACTGCATTGTGCACATCTTCTGCAGAACTGTGCAAGAGTGATCCTTCATACAAAAGCCATCTATGATATATTCTTCTAATGAATTTAAAAAGCAAATATAAATGCTGTAGTCTAAACATAGAAGAGACTAAGATATCAGACGCACTTCGTTTTTGCCCATAGGTTTGTCCTGTCTGTGTATGTATGAAATGCTGCAATGGACAACAAAAAATGCAAAAGTAGATTTGATACTGTATGAAAAATAATTTGTGTACTGTAAATAATAAACAAAGTGATTTACATTAATATTTAGTAACATTTATTTTATTAAGAATATAAGCATATATCTACTCCTTGTTTCTGTTAGTCTATTTCAATGTCCACAAATGCTCCTGTGAACCTAGTAATGTAGTGTGTGTTTAGGTTTAATGGTTTCTTGTTTGTCAAATTTCTTAAGTTCTGATATTCTTATATATATATATATATATATATATATATATATATATATGTGTGTATGTATATATATATGTGTGTTCTAAAATTCATTAACTTAAAGCACTATTTCATATTTTAAAACAGTTGTACTTTTTGTTTTTTATTCTAGGACAAATCTAGAATTAGAATAATAAACAGAAAGTGATTTACATTAATATTCAGTAACATTTATTTTATTAAGAATATAAGCATATATCTACTCCTTGTTTCTGTTAGTCTATTTCAATGTCCACAAATGCTCTTGTGAACCTAGTAATGTAGTGTGTGTTTAGGTTTAATGGTTTCTTGTTTGTCAAATTTCTTAAGTTCTGATATTCTTATATATATATATATGTGTGTGTGTATGTATATATATGTGTGTTCTAAAATTCATTAACTTAAAGCACTATTTCAGATTTTAAAACAGTTGTACTTTTTGTTTTTTATTCTAGGACAAATCTAGAATTAGAACTGGTACATCGGGGAGGAGATTTATGCTGTGGAGGTGCAAGTGCTGCTGCAAAACGATCTTGTATGAGTGAGTCAACCCACCATGTTCTTGGCTAAAATGTTGAGTACCATACACCTAAGTTCAGTCAATTCAATACCGATATTAGTGTCATTTTTGGCTTGCATGAAAGTGCAAATCTATTAAAACCATTTTTCAAAGTTTAATTTACTGGAAAGGTGTTAGAAAGGGTTTCACTAGTACATCTGTATTTTCTTGGAAAATTCCCTATTTATTTCTATAATTATTTATTAACTAAAAAATAAAACCTGTCAATCCACATTCTATACCTGCTTTTCCATTTTAATGGTTGAAAAGGCAGAGCCTGTCCTGTTACCATTAGGCAGAGGAATTGACTTTGGATACATTGGTAGTCACTTGTAAGTCAGAAACGTTGGGGGGAAAAAAGTGAACTCCTGTTGAGAAACCTTGCACAAATAGATTTAATATATTAACTCCATACAGTTAGTGGACAAGCTGAGGATCTGAACCTTGTCTTCTCTTAAGGCAAGAGTAATTGTGTTAACAGATGTTCTGGTTTATCTTTTTAAATGTTCTTTATTTTAAATTGGCAAAACCTTAGTGCAGCAATAGGAAATACCAGGAGAACTAGCAATAGTACCAGACAAATTGAAACAGCAGGTACCATCAAAGTGAGTTATTTTTTTCCCCATTTATATTTGAAGACAGCAATATAGTGAAAAAGTAATTGCTATTTTACACTCCATAACCTGTTTTGCCATCTTTAGCAACAATAATTATTTCCAAATGTTTTATATATTGTAGTCCTTGGGGCATTGAAGGGCTGTGGAAGACACTTGGGAAACTGCTTCTTGTAGAGTTTGCTTGTGTTTGGTGACATTTGTGAACTTCTGTACAGAATGTGATTGTTTCTAGTACTATCACAACATCTTAAACCCAATTTTAAATGGATAATTTTAGAACTCTGATTTGTTTGGTGCAGGTATTTTTTGTTTTGCTGCATGACAAGGCTGTGCTTTAACATTAGATTGTGATGGAATTTTTAGTTCTTTTTTATTTAATATTATGATGCAGTCCTAATGCAAAAAAGTATCCTGTAACCATGACACTACCATCAGTTTTCTCATGTAGTATGGGTATATTTTAGCAAGCTGAATTGACCAGTCATAAGCTTGTTATTGTGCATTGGTTTCCACAGTGCTACTTTGGTCTGGTTTAATTTTTACCCAGTGTCTTTCTGAGGCAGAGTTCTGGACACTAGCTCAGACAAGAGAGGCCCACAGATCCGTAGGTTGTATTCTAGTTTTCATTTTCATTTCTTACAAGTCTATGTCTTGCTTTGGAATACAGTTTGGTACAAAGGCTACATTTTCCTAATTTTTCTCTATTTGGCACTCGCACCAGTAGATTCAGAAACAGCTTCTACTCACAGTTTCAAATAACTTCTTGTCTAGAAGTTTTACCGGGTCCTGCTCACTAAATAGAGACTCAGGGCAGTTAATTTTACTTATTTATTTATTTTAAAAAAAATTTTTTTTAGAATATATTTTCCATTTGAAGCAAGATGTCTGTTGAAAAAAATCAATTTGTCTAAGGAATAATTTATTTCAGAAAGTTCATATCTATTCTGATCTATATGGGTATATAGCACCTGGCATAGGTAAAATGTAAACTTTAAAAATGAGCAGGGGTACAAAATATTAATATTTGTACTGAAATGTTTGTTTAAAATGTGAAATTTGCACAGTTTTCTTAAAGTAAAAAGTCAGTTTGTTTAAATGGGATTAATATATATATATATATATATATATAATATAAATAATATAATAAGATTAGCGAAATCGTGCAATGTTTTCGTTTCACGTTTTCACGCAATGCTCATTTTGGTTCTTCAATACAACCAATTTAACATGCATATGTGAAACAAAATACTTTATATACATCTGCTCTGTGAAAATCAATAGTAGATGAGTTGTGTGTTAGCAGTCGACAAATAAAGCCTATGTAATGGGACACACTTAGGAACTGTAAAACTGCAGAAACATTCAATTGCCATATGACTGGTGATAATGCAGGAGAAATCATATTCCTTCCGCATATTAAGATAGATACAGGTGATACTTCAGCAAGTAGATTATCATCCATCTTGCATAGACGTCAATATCCAATACTTTTAGCTTTTGCCATAAATATAAATAAATCTCCGGGCCAGAGTTTTGACCATGTTGGAATATACCCATGGACCAATAGCAAATGAAGCAAGCTATCGAGTGGGGTTGGGCCGCCATAGGCAGCCAGGGGTTCAAACCCCCAACCCCCCCACCCCCGTAATAATATAAATGTATGCATGCTTTTCATGACACCATGATGGCAGATCATTCAAATCATCCCTATTTGCTCCTCATATGTGGTGATCAATGTATGAAGGTTATGTCATAGAAAATAAGAAGACAGAACCTGAGTTTTGTCCAGCTATTAGTAATGAGCAAACCTGCTGAACTTTCTTTCCCTTTAGTTTGGCAATTCACAGAAATGTTCAGGAACTTCACTGAACTCGGCAAAATGATTTGAAGTCAATGAGGAAGAAAATGAACTGAAATACTTTAGACTGGATTATAATCATGCAGTGGTCTTTTAATGGTCCTTGACGGTGAGGGAAATGTTTGTTGGACTGATTATTGTGGCCCAAAATGTGACCTGAGCTATGAGACTACAGTGCTAACCACTACGTCACTGAGTCTTGCTAAGATAAAATGAATAGAATTAGATGTCAGAATAGTAAAATTTCCTGCAGACAGGAAGTAGGAATTCATTAATTCTTGAACTCCCAAACCCACCTGTTCACTTTTTCTGCTACCATATCCACAACACTTCTCACTCCTTCCTGTTTGCATCTGCTGTGCAGCACTCTGGGTAATACTATTAACGTAGAAGGCTCAGTATTAACACTAACACACCATGCAAAAAGACATTACCTTTAAGACTCGAATATATTGACACATTTTCCGTTTCCTTCTACATGGGCATTTTGAATTTAAATATATTCATAAGGTTTCCACAATTTTTTTGCCTACTACTGTTATCAGTGCTACATACCCAGTAGGGTGACTGTCACATCCAGCATTGACTGCTACAGCTCTGTGATGTCACTCTGGCTTCACAAAGCATCAAGGAGTGCCGAGGAAAATGTTTGCCTAAGCCTGCTGCACAGCAAATTTCCAGGAAAATATTCAGCAAACACAGCATGTTTACAGCAAGAAATGCTTTGGCAAATTTCGTTGAACAGAACTACTGGCCATACATTCATGAGTGAACTTGAAATAAAACATTGAGCTTAGCACAAAGTCCTGGGGGAAGGGTTCCTATGATTGTGAAAAACAAGGTAAATATATTCCTGCTAATTTTTCCTGAGTGGGGTCCTCAGGTCAGAGAATCGAAATTCTGTTTAGCGAGACTGGCTAAGAGTTCCAAGTCAGTGGGTTTAGAGGTACTTTGAAGGGAATTGTAGCATTGAGTACAGATATTAGTTACAGACAATGAAAACCATTCTGATTATTTATTTTTTTAATTGTCTGAGTGAGACAGAACAGTGTGTAAAACATGGAAAATAATATCCTTTATTGATGATGTGGCAATATGTCTGTTGGAATGTGTCCAGTTTGACAGTGAAATTAAAGTATGCTATCATCATCCTCACAAAGCACTTAATTTTGATTGACATGATAAGCTTAACTTTCTTACTGATACAACAACTATGGCGGAGAGAAACTGCAAACTACAGTGCAGAAATTTTGAAAATATTTGATCTGTTCTGTTTTTGATGAGATGGGCATGGGCAATTTCTGCATCTGTGGATATGCTTATTTAAATGTTGACTTCATGTTAGCTTTTGTGAAAGAGAGCAAAGAATCTCTATCGACTTGAGAAGTACATGAGTAATTTTTAATGTATAAAAGTTATTTGGTTTGTCCTAGGGACAGTTGTCGTTATCATCAGCAGTTACCTCTGAATTATTTCTATAGTTTAAAACATTTGTATGCTCTGGCATGTATAATGTAAAATGAAAATACCGAATTGTGACCCTTGTTTTTTCTGATATTATTTCCTGAAAAATAACCCCATTCTTTAGATTTATAGTAAATTACAGTTGGTCTTATTTGTATAGGTTCATTTTGCCAGGATTTAAAGAGCCTTGAATCCTGGCTCACTGCGTGGAATGTACATCATAGTTTATTCAAGATTTTTGGTCGGTGTATTCCATTGCCTTAAATAGGTAATACTATGCAATTAACTTGTTTATTATCTATATTTAATAATGTATCTGTGACTGTCACTAGTTTTACATTTCAGTGAAGAAAACATATTTATTGAGCATGTAGGTGTTTTAGCAACTGTTAGTGAAATTATTCTTTTCATTTAAATGTCTAAATAAGAAGCAGGGCATTGTTTCCTTAATTGTTCTGTCACTTCTTGGATAATGAGGTGTCTTTTGTGTGATTAAGCACAGCAGTCCATTTTACCCTTGTAACAATTGTAAAGTTTGTTGATTAGATATTACAGAAAATGGAAAGTAGTGTCCCAGGTGAGCTGTTACAGCAGCAAGCATCAGGGGAGACGACGGGAACAAATAGGTCAAGTGCTGTTTTAGTAGATTGTGTTCCAAGGGCAGCTGCTCTTGGGAAATGGAAATTAAGAATGATTGATGTACCTGTCTATACAACTGACTGGGCTAGTGTGACAAGAACAGTGAACAGTGGAAGATTACCTAGTGTTAAAAGCATAATAAGAAACTTTTAAATTGTCACGTGGGATCGACTAACACCTTCACAATGTTTCTGTTCATGACTGGGTGATATGCTTGGTCTGTTGATTCTATTATTGATTTGTGGTTACTGAAAACTATTTAAACAGAGAGATTTTAGGCCTCATTTGTATTAAATGATGTTTTATTTACTAGTTTTGCTCTGATGGAGACTTTAAAAATGTTTCTGTAATATTTACAGAACATATTTGCTTTTTCTGCTTTTGCTAAAATTCAGTTTGTAAGGTACTGTATAATTAAACTGACTAGATAATTTGGTCTTCAGGTGTTATTATGACCTAATAATCATAAAATATGTTGTTCATAATCTTTCAGCCTATCATCTTTGCAAAAATGAATACACTTTTCATTAGTCATTTTTTTTTTTTGTAATATATTTACATTGTCCTGTATAGGGTTATGTAAAACTGGTTCACAGCACTAGGAATAAGACCAGACCCAGCCCTCAATGGATCTGTACTCCATTATAAGACAGGCTCACACACTTCGATGCTTTTTAACGGTGTGCTGGTTTATATTTGCCAGATTAACCCTACATGCAAGTCTTGGGGATACAGAATAAAATTGTAGGTCCTGTAGTAAACCCAGTCGGACACAAGGAGAATATGTAGATTTTGCTCAGATTAGGAATACAATCCGGGGCCCCAAAGCTGTTTAACAACAAAATTCTTTATCTTTCTATTTCTTTGATTAGTGCTGGCTTGGCTTTCAGAAAAGTCTGTCCTCATAATGTAGTATTTAAATAAGAAAATCTAATCTATGTTACTTGGCATCTCGCATGTCTGTCCTGTAGTATTTCTGGCACATTTTGTTCATACTATCAAATGTTAATGCTCTAGGCAAGGTTTATCTTTTTAATACATGTACATTTTTATATGCTGGAGTAGGTTAATGTCCTAGTGCAAATAAGTCATTTCTTAATTTATTAAACCTCATTGAGGCTGCAGAGAATGTTATGATCTTACATTTTTTGTTTAAAAGTGATGCATAAAGGCTATATTTCTTTTAAGTGTTCTTTGTGTTAAAATTAGCTGATCTGGGAATGTTGGCTACTGTTTGTATTGATACTTATTTATAGCCAATTTTACCAAATCCCATTCATGAGAATGCTATTGTTATCACTTAATTATTTTCTCATGTTGTAAGTTTGTTTGGTTTATTTCTGTCTAATGGATATTAGTTGTTAGGTTTTTGTCAACTAAAAATTATAACTAGCTTTTATTTTGTTCTGAACTCTTTACTTGTGATAATTAATTTTGTAACCTTGTCACATAACACTCATTCCCCAATAGTCCCCCAGACTGACATTCGATATTGACCTCCTTTGTAAGTCACTTTGAATAAACACAACTGCTAAGCAAATAAATGTAAATGAAAATGTACATTAAAACATTTGACTTCTGTGTTGATGTACAGTCTTCATTTTTATAATGTCTGAAAGATATCTGTTCACACTCCAAATGCAGATTAAAGTTTACATAAACACTTCAAACATTTAAAGGAAATAAAAAGTACTGCAAACATTTAAAGTATATGAAAAATACTGCAAACATTTAAAGGAAATAACATTTTCAGAGAACTAAAAGACATTGGCAAAAATAAATCCTTCCCTACTTAGTTTCATTCAAGTACAAGTCTTACAAATATTGCAAGCATTAACTATTTGCTTTTCCTTTAGACACTTTTTGTGCTTGTGTATTTTAACATAAACGTTATATATTAGTCATTTCCCATAAATAATACACATCTCAAAAATATAAGAAGAGATTTCACTTGATTTTTTGCAATGAAATTGCTTTCTGCTGAAGTGGCATGCCTGCCATCCTTGATTGGGCTGAAAAAGAGATTTCACACTTGAAAAGTGTCATTTTTTTAAGCCACATTAAGTGGCTGGCAGTGCTGCAGGCCAAATCTACTCCAAATATAGCACAATACATTCATTTTTCAGTTCATAGAAGTTCTGAAGAATGGAAAATGTGCTAGATGTTTTTGTTTAAAAAAGTTCAAATATTTCAATTGAAATATGATTATAATGTGATATTGATTATGTTATATGTTTTACTAATTAGGCAGTAGTAAGGAACTGTAAAGTGTGAATGTATGTTATAAAACATTCTCATCTTAAACTTAACCTGAACAGAAATCTTGCTTTTCTCTTTAATGATTCTGCTCTAACCTTGTGGCGGTTTTCTTATCTGAGTTTTGCAGATTGTAAGACATTCACTTCAAGTTTAACCTTTGTATGGTATTTTTTGGAATTCTTAATTTCTCTTCCTCTCACAGTGTTACAACAGGCATTCCTAAAATGAACTGTTTATTCTAAACCACATTTTGAAGCTCTGGTGAAATTGTAGACCAATTGTACAGATTGTTATTTTATTATAGCAGTATGCATTATTCTTGTGAGCAATATGTGATTATTTGTTCTCTTTATGTTATGGGTTATTTGCCATATGTCAGTAGGACTTTGAATTATTTCATGCAAATTCACTTAGTACAAGAAGCAAACACAGGCTTTTAATATGTTTACCTGTGTTGTGTACCTGTAACCTGTTCACCGTACATTTTACAACAACAGTACTACACAATCAGCTACATACTGCAGTAAATGGAATGTAAACCATTCGTATTTGTAACAATACTCAAAAGTGCACTGAAAACTACCTTGAGAGTTGTATATATTGTGAGTATGCATGCCACTTGATGACTTTTAAAAATTCTTTTTTGATTACTTCTTTATTTTTTTAATAGAAAATGTTCTACTATGTGAATTTCCCATTGGGATTAATAAAGTATCTACCTACCTACCTACCTACCTACCTACCTACCTACCTACCTACCTACCTACCTACCTACCTACCTAACTAACTAACTAACTAACTAACTAACTAACTAACTAACTAACTAACTATTGAGTACAGTTTGATACAAGAAAATTCTACACATTTCAAGTCAAATCAAAGTTCCACTTCAATATTTAGTGAAATGCTTAGTTACTAAACTATGACATTGTACGTTATGTAGACTATAAAAACAATCAACATTAATATGCTACTTTATAAAAAAACATGTTAAGTAACAGAAATTGTATGCATTTTATTAATATTATAAAATATATAATAAAGTAGATAATATGTAAGAAACTTAAAAAAATTATCTAAAAGGCATCATATAGCTTAAAGGCACTATACTTGTTTAAGATGCAGATGGGACTATGGAAAGGAGCTCCTCGTCTGTCCCTGGAAGTAAAAGAGCTCACACCCAGTGATGCATTCAGCTGACCATACTACTCTCTGCAGAGACCTGGCGACCTGGCGGTCGTGTTGTGTACTGTTTCCAAGCCAGGTGGTCATACTTCCTGTCAGCATACTTTTAATGTTGGATGTATGTAGGATATTTAGTAGTTTGGATGGTAGCCAGAAATTCCTGAGCCGTTCGAGGTGGTAAAGACATTTTCGTGCCTTCTTTACCAAGGTGTCAAAGTGCTTAGACAAGGTCAAGTCCTCTGTGGTATGGACACCATGGTATCTAAAACTTTCTGCCCTCTCTACCTGATTGCTGTTAATTCTGAGGGGGTGGTAGTGCTTCTGCTGTTTTCTCCCAAACTCCACAATCAATCCCATTGTCTTGCCGACATTCAGGAGAAGACTATTGTCCTGACATCAGTGTGATAGACACTCTGCTTAATTAGAGCATGGCTGCTCATTGTTTTTAGAGATCTGGCCTACCACTGTTGTGTTATCAGAAAACTTGGCAGTAATGCTGGCCTTATGTTTTGGTGTTTGTGTAAACTTTAAAGCAATAGATAACCTGATGCTTTGGTGACAAAGTCAAATGTTGCACTGTTTTCAGAAACACACTACTATAAAACTTCAAATGAAAAGTAATATTCTCATATACCTTCCATCCATCTGTTTTCTAACCCACTTACCAAGTTTAGGGATGCAGAGAGGTATAATCTGGCAGTAATGGACGTGAGTCACATCCGTAGATGGGTTTTCAGTCCAAGGCTGGGCCTCTTTGCTCACGTACCGACACACGTTCATGTTTGGGCCAATTTTGAGTTGTCGCTTTACCTGGCATGTCTTTAGGACATGGGGTGAAGACTATAGGGGACAACATAAGTTACTATTTTTTTTTCTACTAAAAAGAGGGCTTAAAAGTTCACATTTTGCACTGGGTATTTTGAATTTCTGATTGATCTTAACTTGTATTGATTTATCGTAGGGCTGCTTTATCAATAAATGTGAGTTTGTATGTATGCTTCACCATTAACACATATATATATATTAGTGTTACATAGAATTAACATTTCCTGGATAACAGAGTGGAGCAAAGTAATAAGTCCTGTCAAAATATTTCAACATCAACTCAGTTATACAATTACATGTCATAACTATACAGTATATTGTGTTAAGAAAGAATATAGGCACTGTATATTGTACTTACATAACTGTATAAGGATGAAGTAGTTCTGCATTTATATTCATTGACTAAATGTAAAATCAAACATGTGGTTTGTTCCAGTATGGAAGGCTTTTATTTTTAACAGGCATATGGCAGAATTAAACTTGCATTGAAATAGCTCCATAAGTACATGCCGGAGTGACATATTTACTTGTTTCTGTTCACAGCTTGAATGTTACGTGGCTGACATACTGTAGAGCAGTTTGATTCCCATGGTAATGGCCCAAAGCATTTTTCTTACATGCATGTGTACTAAAGCTACAACAGATCTTTTCTGTTTATTTACCTGCCTACATAGTTGCCTGTTTATTTATGTACAGTATGAATTTGTGTTAATTTTCTGCCACATCACTAGATTATAAAAGATCATGACATTTTGGTATGATTGTGAACTCAGATTTTTTTAGTTGCCTGTTTATTTATGTACAGTATGAATTTGTGTTAATTTTCTGCCACATCACTAGATTATAAAAGATCATGACATTTTGGTATGATTGTGAACTCAGATTTTTTTTTTTGTTTGTTGTTTTCTTGTGGATCGCATGCTTTTGGAGCTGTGTTGAGTTGCAAATAAAAATAAAAACACAGCAGAAATCTGATAAATGTCAGACTCTTGTGGTGGTAATCCATTATGTCCTGAAGCAAGTTAAATTAGATCACAAGGTTTGGTGCAAATGTTGGAATATGAATGTGAATTTTTTTTCTTGTTTACTTAGGCTACAATTGTATGACTGTATGATCCAATGCTATTGTGTGTGCTTTATTTAGAAAAGTTTCTTTAAGGGTTATACATTTGTCAATAATAAAGATGGTTAGTAAGAGCATTGGAATGAGACAAGACAATGTAAACTGACATACTGTATTTGTAATTCATAAGCTACCAAGCATGTACATTAACCCTAATTTACACTGTCAAAACTACATTTTGTCACTAGTTGCAATATGCCCAAATTTTGTATGTATTTTATAGGATCATTACATTGGCTAAATTAACAAATACATGTTCCTGTTCAAAACTATGTGCAGATTGCAATGGTATAATTGCTTCCATAACTGTTGAATTTGAAAATTGGCAAATTAACTAACAATTTTAGAAGTCACACATTAAATCCCTTATAAGGGTTGTACCTATAAATGTATTGTCCCAACGTCTTAGCAACTAGGTATATGCTGCCTCCTCATATAAAAAAATCTTTGAAAACATAATTGAACAAGAAACAGTTCATGATTTTCTTTAAAAAATGTTAAAAAGCCTGTCTCAAGCCAAGAAATAAATGCTGCAGCAAACAAAATAACAAATCTGTTTAAAGGGACTGGCTTCCATCCATGCTACATGGTGCATATTACATCTGTTGACTGAACTAGCTGTTTCAACAATTCTTTTCATCTTTCTATGCAAACACAAATTCAGTTCTCAATTTATAAAATTTCAGTGTTGCCACAAGATGGCACTCTGCTCATGTAAACTAGGACAGTGTTTAACTCAGCAGTGGATTTGAGAATGAATGGCAATGAATGAGGCACTCCGATTCCACGATTCCAGAGATATTTTTCTAGTCACATATGTTTTTTAAACCCTGAAATCCTTGTGGTTCCATTTAAGGCTATCTTTGTATTGTTTTACTTGCATCGTGCTTTCAAACATCTTGAGATTTGTTCATTTTAGATCTTAACTGAGTTCATTCACCTCTTAGATAAAGCACTAATTGTATCAAATGAACATTCAGCTCCATCACTATGCCCCTTAATCATGTGTGCTAATATATCCTGGACTTCCATGACAAATGGACTATAGTTTCCCAGTTTCGCCAGTGTTATTAGCACCATTGCTTGATAAAAAGGTGAGTGTTTGTGTTCAAGGTAGCAAAGCTAGTTTACTATTTTGACTTTAATTAAGGCTGGCATGGTGACACAGTGGTAGCACTGCTACGTTACAACAGAAAGACTGAGTGCTCCTTGTGTGTAGTTTGCATGTTCTCCCCACACCAATATGGGTTTCTTCCAGGTGCTTTGATTTCCTACCACAGTCTAAAGACATGTAGATGAGATGAATTAGCATTGCTAATCTGGCCCTAATGTGGGTGTGGGAATGTTCACCTTGCGATGGACTGGTATCTTATCCAGTTGCTGTTTATGCTTTTTGCCCGATGACTGCTGGGTTAGATTCCAGTTTCCACCTAAACCACCCCTGGATAACTGGGTTAAGAAAAAGAATGGATGGACTTTTAATTAACTACAGTTCACTTACTGTCACTCATTGTTTGGCACTGATAACGAGTTAGACTTTTTCTGCTTTCCAGAAACTGTTTGGCAGTGCTTCTTGCAAAATGTGGTATTTCCTAATGTATAAAGCTCAGAATCTACGTGCGTGTGTGTGTGTGTGTATATATATATATATATATATATATATATATATATATATATATATATATATATATAATATATATATATATATATATATATATATATATATATATATATATATATATATATATATATATATAAATAAACAATGTCTATTATACAAATCCACACCGGGAAAACCATAGACTATATCCTGACCTGTTACTTACCTTTGGATATTTTATTCTTCATTTTTACCACAGTTTGAATGACATTGAGCCCCGGTGGCTCACAGCTATTGAAACACAAGAACAAACAGAAGCCAGATTAACAGACAAATGAATGAGAGTTTAAAATTACCTACCCGTGGAATGCTACGTGCAGCTTCTAATATGGTATATATAGTGAATGTGCTAAGCCATAGGTTTGGCACTTTATCCAGGGCTCCTATCCTATAAGGCCAGGAAACACCTAAAACAATCCTATACTGAAATAAGATTTCCATCCACTCCCCCACTTAATAGGTGCAGGTTCAACATGTAGGTATAAATCCAGATATCATGAGCAGGGCATACTAAGTCAAGTTGTAGTTGCCATTTGATATAATTTACACATCTCTAGGATGAGGGGAGAAATCTATATACTTACAATGAGAATATACAAAATCCAAAAGATGGCAGGATTCAAAACCAGAACTCTGAAACTGTCAGGCAGCAGCAGCATCCTATATATATATATCTACTGCATGCATAATATCTATGTACAGTATGTATGTATATGTACACAAAATATATACTGGATGTATATGGTGAGCGATAGATAGATAGATAGATACTTTATTAATCCCAAGGGGAAATTCACATATTATATAATATATAATATATATTATATATTAACTATATAGGTTGTTCATACTACAAGATAACATGAATTTAAATTACAGCATATATTTTTTCAATTCCATTTTGTGGCAGAAGCTTCCTTGTTGTAAAATGAAGAAATGCCTTATGCGTGCATTTTTTTTTTTCTCTAAAGGGATTCAGCTCTCCATAAAATGACAATGGAGACTTCTTTGTTTTGTTTTATTTTAATATTTGTAATTGCCATTAGAGGGCAGTGTTGCTTTAGCTATCAAGATAAGAACATTAATGGTGAGTGTTTCAATAGGACCGGTTTATGTTTAGACGTAATTTAGCAGTGTATTGACATCACCCATCCACCTATTCATTTTCTCAACCCACTCTTCCAATGTAGGTTTTCCAAAAGTTGAGGCTTGTTCTATTGCCATTGTCTTGAAATTTGTATAATTTTCAGAAACCTTTTATTCTTGTGAAGTTGATTTTAAAATTATGGTATTGTTCAGTTTTCATTAAACTGTGCTAAATTAGAATATCCACTTTATATGCAAGGATATTTATTGTCCTGGATTTATTTTGCCTGTGCCACCATATACCTCTTCTGACTTATAGTTTACTCCTGTATATGTTTTAAATACATAACCCTTATGTTTGGTTGTATGTTACAGTAATACACCCTATAAAAGTTATAATGGTTAAATATAAATGAAAGTTTTGATTGAACATTTCCAAAATGAGCTTGCTTTTTAATTAATTCTGTAGCTCAAGTCGTGGTTTTATACTGAAAAGTAAGTATTTGAAAGGGTATCCTTACACCATTTTGTGACAGAAATATGATTCACCTTCTTTTGTCAGATTGTCGCAGTAAGGAGAAATAGTCATTGTCCTTTCCCTGCCATTTGCTTTAACTACCAGTGGATTACAAAGTGGTTTGTCTGTATCAAACTGTATCATCGTATAATTTAAGCAACAATATTATAAGATTTAATATGGAAAGTAATGTTACAGCTTTAGACAAAGGCAATAAAAGTATTTTATACATAACATTTATTATGTTAATGTGTTCTTTAGGCAGTGAAAGCCCTCCTTTTTTCCTGAGGTAATTATTTGCTACTTGCAGAGCTAGGACTGAGAGGAGCAGGTGATGGCAATCATTTACATTGAAAGCCGCTTCACCAATTATGCATTCCAGGAGATCATTGTTGAGCAGAGGCTTTTGACAGTCATCGGCCATGTGCCTTTTTTAAGTCAAAAATAAACTACAAATTACGCAATGAATAGCATTAGTTTCTGTATAAATTAGAGACTCCACTAAACCTATTTGTACTATATAATGCAGTTTTTATATACTGTATATTAATTAGATACAATGCCCTTCGTTTTTTAATTTTTTTGTCAATATTTTTTTGTGTTTTGAACTAAGAGAAAGGTTGAACACTTTATTTCCTTAATGACTTATAGTCACATGGTTGAAAATATTAATGGGACCAGTGGCATCTCTACATTAGGGGCAAGTGGGGCACTGTCCCCCATCTCCCAACATATGGTGCTGTTTTACAAAAAATTAACTGGTAAACACAGTAATCAAATGTATTGTTAAAATATTTATAGCAAACTTGGCTTAATATTTTTTTTTTAATTTCCATGTTATTAGCAATGCAATTTCTTATCTAGAAAAATATTACTTTTTGGAGTATGTGAAACTTTCTTTGTGACTAATGCCAAAACTGATTTTGGGTTGCTTGGGCATTTTTTTACCCTGGAACCGGAACGTTTCAGTTCGTGAAGCTTAAAGGATAGATTCTTTGACTTTCTTTTTTTTTTTGGTGTTGCAATTTGAAGGGTAAACTTGTACATCTCTGGATTATCAACATCATTGTAATGAATTTTGTCAAATACTTATTTGTAATACTTTTAACACTTTGCTAAAAATGTGTGTTTCTGCTTTCGATATTTTTTATATGTGTATATATATATATATATATATATATATACTGTATATATGTATATGTATATATGTATGTATATATGTGTATATATGTATATGTATACAGTATATGTATTATATACAGTATATATTTAAGAGAGAGAGAGATTGTATATATGTGCACGCACAAACACACGTTTTGTGTTTTACATATGTAAGTAATGTAGGCCACTGTGCTGAGATCTGTTTTCACTTTCACATTAATGAGTCATTTTCTTTTGATCATTGTCAAAAAAGAAAACAAACTGAATGTGATTCAATATTGTATAACAATAAAATGTGAAAAATTTCAAGGGATGAATACTTTTTATAGGCCCTGTATAATGAAGTTTCTTCTCAAAGGATCATCAGTTTTACTCCCTGAATAGATTTTAAGAACCTGCACTCAACAGCAGCTGATTTCCCAGGTAACTTCTCAGATATGAAAAAAATGTTTGTAAAAATCAATCAAAGCATCCTTGTACGGCTGGAGGGTAGACAGAAATTCAAACATTATGTTCATGCTCTGGCAGTATTATGTGTTTTTTTTTTTTTTTTTGTCATCAAGCAAGTGCTATATTGAGTGAGCATTGATGGGATGAGTAGTAATATTAGAAAGTAAACATTTTATTGTATAAAATGTTCTAGCCTATAGGGTCTGTCAGAACATAGGGATGGCAGTTACACTTTCTGAAAGAATACTGGTTAATTGCAACAATTAATAAGAGATCAAAGTTGTTTAATCCAGTTCAGGGCCTCTAGGGATGAAATACCGCACTGGTCATAAGGCAGAAAACAGGTCCTGACTGTGATCTACTCCAGCACAGAGCCCACTTACACACATGTATACACTCGGGCACGAACAGTATGGAAGACCAAGTCATCTGACCCAGTATGTCTTTGGGGATATGGAATTTTGTTTCTATGTTCAGTAAGATGCAAGCATGCAAACTACATGTAGTATAAGAAATACTTATTAGTCACACAGATATTACGATTTCAGGCAAGGTTGTTTATTTCTTGACACCGTAAACTTGTCTTCTCTGTCTGGCTAAATCTGTCATTTAGCATGTTTGCTTGTGTATGTAGGACCAATGCTATCTAACAGATTGTTGTATATTTCCTCACTACATATTTTTTTTACTGTTGTATTCATTTTGTCAAATTAATTGCAGATGCTCAAGAACTATAACTGTTCTAGCCTGAATTTTGCGATACTAAAGCTATCCATAAAGAGTAAGGGGTGTTGAAGGAATCTGTGAACATGACTGATAGCTTAGCTTTCTTATATGTTTGTCTTTGTGTTAGTGTTTCATTCATATTTGAATTTGGAGCAGGGGGCACCGGGTGATATCTGTATGTCCCACAACGATGACTTTAACTAGCGTAGATCAACTGAAAAATATTCTTGAACAGGCTTATGTACCTAAACTCTAAACCACACAGTTGAAAAACTGGGTTATTGTTCTCGTCGTACAACAACAACAACAATAATAATAATAATAATAATCATCATCTCCTTTCCTTTCTTCCTTTATCTGCTCCTTCCTTCAGATCTCCCATGAGTTTCAGATATTTTATGCTGGATAAAGTATTTCTAATTATTTGTTTACAAAAAAAATTGTGGACAGCAGAGCTTAAAAAAAACAACATCAACACAATATTTATGTTCCTTACTAAAGTGAGTCCCGTCTTTGGTCATTATAGTGTATGTATAATGCCCAAGAGAGTCCTAATGTGCTGAAATTGTGGCTAGATAGCATCACATCATACCATACACAATGTGGGTTGATTTTTAATCCAACACATTTCTTCTGGGATAACTGTGTGAAATGGCATAAAATAAAGAAAGAGGGAATTGTAAATAGAGTTAAAATCAATAAAAGGTATTCATTTTTGTGGGTGCTTATCCTGTTTCCAATGGTGTCACTATCCCACTCTTATGAGCACTATTCTTAAAAATCTGTATTATAAGCTAACAAAATACACCTCCTCTTCTTAATCCACAACTTCTAAATCATTTTATATTCCTCCTGTGGCTTGTGACTTTCAATTACTTTATTCCAGGATTGTTCTTGTAGCTCAATGGCCTTCATGGTTGCCTGAAATTGAACGCTTGACTGAAAACCTCTGCAGACAGGTATATTTATTGTGAAATCATGTACTGCCCCTTTGTAACACCACAGTCCCCTAGTTGATATTTGATTTAGCATATTTCACTTTTAAGTGTATTCCGTTTAAGCTTCTATTTTAGAACAAAGTATTTGGATGATTTTATATACAACAGACTTCAAAAGTCTACACTTGCACTTCATTTTTAAAATATGTTGCTGTAAAAACTGAAATGAAAACAAATCTTATATTATTTTCATCTAAGATCTTGTTTTTCAGTTTTATACTGTTAGTTACAAGTAAATCATACTTGGAGGGTGGGAATTAAATGATTTTCAGAATCAGCACATGGAACAATAAGAAGTAGAGAAAATGAGGTACTATCAGATATTGTAAAGATCCTAACATCTATCCAAAATGGTTAATCTGGTAAGGAGAGAACGTGTGGAAGGTTGCCAAGACACCACTGGCATCTTCAAAGAAGTTTAAAGAATTTATGGACTGACTGGCTGCTCAGTGCAAATATGTAATAGTCATTTAACTTATTCCCAACAAGTCTGAGGTGTGCTTTAGAGCAACAAGACAAGCCATTTATTACAATAAAACCATCCAAGCCCATAAATATTCTGCAGGAAGATGCATTCAAACTCCTAAAAACTTGAAGGAATAAATTGTATGGTCTGTTGAGACCAAAGTCAATTTTTTTAGCCTAAATTCTGAAAGACATATTTGATGAAAAGCCAATAGAACCCACCAGCTGTGAAGTGTTGGCAGCCTCACTCTATGGTGCTGCTTCTCTTTTGTGTGATGGAAATAGTGGAATACATGACCCAAATAGCAAGTTATTTTCATGCAGAACTTACTGTTCTCCATGAGAAAGTTGAAGTTACAAAAGAATTTCACCCAACAACACACCAATAATGTTGAATAAAAAAAAAAAAATATATAATATATATCTTGGGATGGTTCAGTCCTAGCTTGGATTTGTCTCAAGAGGGGTCTCTGTACAGGACCTCACCTTGCAGTTTGACTGGGCTTGAACGTTTCTTCACAGAACATTAGAAGTTAAAAGGGAAAAATCCAGGTGTCCTGAATTTGAAAAAAACAAAATCTGTAAAAACAGACTTACTACTGAGAGCTTCTCAAAGTAATAATGTAAGCATATGCAGTTAAGGTTTCTCATAATTGTTTTTTCTAGAATAGATCTTTTCATTCATTATAAAATTTTATGCTAAAATTATTTGCCATTATTTCAGCTATTACTTCTGCAAATGATGAAATGTCACTTTGAATTTCCATCGTACATAACAAAGTAGTCCTTTAAAGCATAGATAGATTGATAGATAGAACTTTATTTGTCTGCAAGAGGAAATTTGACTTTTTACAGAAGCTCTTTAAATAAATACATACATACATACATTCGGGAGATAAGTAAATAAATAAAGAAATAAATACACACGCCAGAATGACTATAAAGCAAGAAAATTTAAAAAGAAAGAAAACTTCTGACTTGGCTGTCACAGTCACAGTGAGGCATTTTGCAGACATGTTGCTGTAGGTATAAGGGAGCCCCAGTAGTGTTTCTGGGCACACTTCTGCTGAATAATGTGTTTGCTTAAAGTTGTCAGGGTTTGTGTGTCAGAGAGAGGATATGCAGCATTGTTCATAATGGACATCAGTTTTATCTTAAGTCTCTCCTTTGCTACGACATCCAGTGGGTCCAGAGTGCATCTTATAACTGAGCTTGTCCTTTTAATTTGCTTGTTTATTCGGTGGGCCTCTCTTGAAGCGATGTTACCAGCCCAGCACATCACAGTGTAGAAAATTGTACTGGCCATCACCGAATTATAGATATTGTGACAGATGCCACTTCCCATATTAAAAGAACACAGTCTTCTAAGGAAAAAGAGCCTGCTCTGCCCTTTTTTATATACATTCTCTGTGCTACACATCCAGTCTAACCTGTCATTAATGTGGACCACCAAGTACTTAGAAATGGACCACCTCTACATTCAGTCAATGAATAGTGACTGGACATAGAGGCTGTTTGGTAATATTGTAACAAAAAACAAAACCCTCTCATATACATACCTTGGTAAAAACTGCAAAAAACAGAAAAAAAGTTCAGACTTGGCTAAAGATAAGAGGAGTCATGGTAAGACATTTTAAAAGCATATTGCTGATGGTACAATGCAGCCTTACCAGGTTTCTTTGCACACCTCTACTGAATAATGTTTTGCATTAAAGTCCTCAGTGTTAGTGTGTCACAGAGAGGATGTGCAGAATTTTTCATATTGGCCATCAGTTTTGTCTTCATTCTCATCTCAGATACTTCCTTCAATGGATCAAGAGTTCATCTCACCACTGAGCTTGCATTCTTATCAGCTTGTTTATTCGGTAGTGGTGGTGCACTGACAAGAGAACTTGTGGATATACATTAATGATAGGCTGGAGTGGTCTAGTAACACAGAGGAACTATAGAAGAAGGGGCAGAGCAGTTTATTTTTTTCTTAGGGGCCACATTCCTTTAATCTGAGTACTTCAGACGTTCTACAACTTTGTGACAGCCATTGGTGTGCTGGGATTTTTTCCAGTTTCAAATAGTATATAACATCAGTTACCCAATGACTTAACAGAGGTAGGTTAGTATTCTTCCAGTTGAGCAAGGTAAGTCTACGTGGTAGTAGTGAAGTAAAGGCAATTACAGTTGGTTTGTCCTTCTCCACTTTAAGTCCATCTGGGAGTCCACCAAACAGCTCTTAATGGATTAAGAGGGATTGTGACACCAAGGCTGTCTGATAGGCATTTAAAAATGTTTGTCTAGAATGATGTTAATTTGGTGCAGGCCCAAAGCATGTGGCCTAGTGAAGCTGGAGCTTGATTACAACTTTTGCAGGTTGGATTTTGCCCAGGAAACATTTTGGACAATTTTAAATAAGATAGATGTGCTCAATACAAAAATTTTAAGTTGAATAATTTAATGCTTTGTGCATGTTGAGCAACAGTGAATTCTGTGCATGGCTGCCTTTCACTCCTTTTCTGAAATGTTGAGTAAGAGATCCTTTTCCTATACTCTGGGATCTTTAAAAGGAAGGGGCTTTATAATGGTTTTATATATTATAGAAATGCTGTCTGAGTCTTCAAGACTGATCAATATCTCATCTTGAACAGAAATAAGTGGATGGTAAGGAAAATTGTGCAGATTTTTTTTTTTATCAAAGTTTCTGATTTGGAGATAGTGGAAAATAGGATGCAAAGAGATTATTTATATACAGATCTCTGAATGATTTAATCCCGTACGTTTTCCAAACATTAAAAACGGTGTATGTTTCAAGGGATGGAAAAAGGTAGTTATCATGTAGAAGTGCCACAGATAAAATATTCTCTAACTTGAAGTGCTTCCTACATTGGTTCCACATTCTAACTGAATGAAGGACAATTGGGTTGTTAGTATATTGATGAAACTTTGTATTTATTTACTGGGGTACAAAGCAATAAAAGTAAAGAGGTACTGCATGATTTCATTTCTGTTGCAGACCAAACTTGTGTGTGTTCATCTATTTTTGTCAGTGTCCAGGGGCCTCATGTATAAGTGGTGCGTACGCACAAAAATGTTGTGTAAGCCCGTTTCCACGCTCAAATTGCAATATATAAAACCTAAACTTCATGTAAAGCCACACACATTTTCACGGTAGCTAAAAGCTTGGCGTACGCAAGTTCTCCACTCGGTTTTGCAAGCTGGCAGCACCCAGCGTCAAAGCAGTGCTACTGTTCCAATGTGGTTTCCCTTTCTTTTTTAGATCCACATCCCTGACGTGGTTTTATAAATACACTGAAATTAGCCGCATATTTGTTTATTAGTTTAATGCATCTGATTGTAATTAACCTGTAACAATATAATGGTCCATTGAATGGTCAAACTATTCTAAATACCATAGCTGCTTTAGCGTTGTTACTCTCACTGCACCTTCTTCTTCTTCTTTCAGCTGCTCCCATTAGGTGTTGCCACAGCGGATCATCTTTTTCCATATTACTCCCACTGCACCACTCGGAGTATTTATATCACTGTATCTGAGTGTGGAATCACAGATCTACAGCAGCTGCGACGCATGCGCCTCAGTAACTTCTGCTCCGTCATCTTCGGCCTGGGGATGCTGCAAGCGGTGACTGGAGGGGGCGATTTCGCTGCTCGCACAGTGTAGTGTCCCTCGGGCGGCTCCAAGCGGTGACCCGTGTTCCATAGTCACCGGGGCCACAGCTATCACTTGTGTGCAGGGCGATGGTTCGCTGCCCGCCCTGCTACTGCTCCTGACTGGATGCAGGCTGGATGGAGCGGAAGGGGGCGTTTTACTGCCCGCCCAGCACACACGGCTGGTAATGCTGCAAGCGGTGACCCGGTTGTGGCTGAACGGGACGGTGAGGGTAGCATTGTAGTGTGCCTCAGATGGCTGCCTGTTGAATTGGGGTTGGGCGATTCAATACTCGCCTTTGGCCGCACCGTGTTCGTTCTACAGCATACTGTAATGGAGGGGACTGTGAGGTGGGCTGGTGAAGAACCGCCCCTCGCCGCCCCCATTCATTCTCAATAGTAAGCCTGCTTGTACAGTTACGCACATAGCAGGAAGTTGTCTCTTGTCAGTACATCAGACGTGTTGATGACTGGTGCCTTCCTGCTTTGATAACGTGTACAGTGCTGTGCAGAAGATCTCATCTTAACCTTTTGTCTTCACCCTTCAAGAATGTCTCTGAAACACAAATCTGATGCAAGTGCTGGTGACACAGTAAAGAAGAGAAAAACCATCACCATTTAAAGTAGAAATAATAAAAAGGTCAGAGAGATGTGAAACTCCATCATTCATTGGCAGAGCACAAAAATAGCATTTATTAAAATAATGTACCTGTTCCGACTTGCATACAAATTCAACTTAAGTACAAACCTACAGTCCCTATCTCGTACGTAACCCGGGGACTGCCTGTACAGAGCTGATTGTGTGGCGATTGAGTATTTGGAGAAAGAAAAGTAAGGACAGGAATTGGGGGTTAGTATGTTTGAAAGAGACAGTACTGCTGCAATAAAGTATTTTATCGAAGGTCGCGCACGGCGCGGCAAGCATCTTGCGTGAGACGTGAACAATCATTGCACCACTGTGGTCCCATGTTTAACAACATGCTTTAACTCCTATCATCATGAAAATAATATCATGTATACATCTCAGTATTTTAATTATTCAGAGAGCTGTAATATTACGAATATAATGGATTCTGTGTCCTGTTGGAAGAAGAGAAAGCCCGTTTAAGAAGCAGGTAGTGCACATAGAGCACATAGAAGATCAAATACAAAACAAAGCATTTAACATGCTACTTTACTGTAGTTACGATGGGATTTGAGAAACTAGTAAATTAAACGATTTTAAGATGAAGTTTATGATGTTCTACTTTAATGACAAAATAAACTACGTGAGTAAAGTGGAAATTTCGAGATTAAAGTTGACATTTCATACTTTTTTCCCCCACAGTGTTCCAATTTTTTTTCCTCTGTACCCTAATAAGCTTTCATATGACACTCAGACAGTGGGCTACGACTCGCCTCTTCACGGAGACTTTGATATCTGACAACTTCTTTTTTTATTTCGGGCACTGTGCGACTTTGTGAACTTGAACTTTCGAGTTTCTCCGACACTCTGTGTCACTTGATCAGCTTCCTTTTGTTGTTTATTCCACTGTTTAAACCAACAAATAGTACATTTTTTCTTGCCTCCACTTGGTATTCACTGAAATTCTTTTATTTCCCCCGTGCTTTTGCCATTGCCTTTTCACAGAATGCTGAGCTTAAGGGCTATTTATATTGATTTGCATATTCAAAGAGGTGTAATTCTGGGAGGAGTTTGGGGAGTGGCAGCAGGTGCATGCACGTGCGTTACTTTTCACGCTGACCGGGATTTATGGAGCGGAAGAACGTGGAAGTTTGCGAATGCACAGATTTATGCATCTGGATTTTTTTGTGTGTGCGCACATTTCCACTTTTGTCCTTACGCCATGTTTTAGTGTGAATTTTATGCACGCCGTTATGCATGAGGCCCCTGGTTTTTATAACTTAAATGTTTACCGCCCAGTAATAAAATTTTTAAAATTAGGTAGAGCCATGCTGCTTTCTGATTTACGTCATTGTAGGGTCGCCCTTTGGATGTGTAGATATTTCAGATTCCAAATAAATGAGGTTATGATTCAATCTAATTTCTTAAAAAAATATTTGTTAATGTATATGGGGATGTTTTGAAATAGTGTGTTAATTCTTAGTGTTAATTAGCGTTAATTCTTTCTGCTAAAGTAAGATAGAGGGTAGACCATCTATACACGACTTGTTTAATTTTGTCCATGCAAACAACAAAATTTTGTTGAAAAAGAGCGTAATATTGTGATGTTTACTAATAGATATTTAAACTGATCTGCAGTGATAAAAGGGTCCAATCTAATGATGTTTGCTAGAGAATTCACTGGAAAAAGCACACTTTTGTTCAAATTAATTTTGAATCCAGATATCTTTTGAAATTCTGCTAGTACAGTTAGTGCTGCAGGCACTGAATTTTGTGGTTCTGATATATACAGTACCATATCATCTGCATTTAGTGATATTTTCTTCAAGTGACATTCAGTTTGCAGCGTGTGCTTGTTTGCATGAATTTTTTGTGGGTACAACACTTTCCTTTTACATTTTCAATATATTTACTTGTTAGCTTAGCTGTCAGCACTAAGCAAGACTTTGTGTGTTGCAGTCAACAAGAGTGCTTTGATAGGCTTCAGCTTAGTGTAACTCTTAATATGGCTAAAGTATAGACATACAGTGGATTCTGACATCGCTTTTTCACTTTTTTCATATTTTCTCCTTGCAAAACTGTATGGGATGCTTATTTTACCAGCAATCAGTCTTATCTTGCTTCTTTTCCAAGAAGCATGATGATTTTGGACAGAGAAACCAAAGTATGATATTCATATAAATGTTTTTTTTATCATTGTGAGTCATATTTATCCATTGTAATTTTTATTTATTGACTGTTTTATGGTTTGTATAATCCAGAATAGGAAGCAATTTTAATGTAGGTTTCAGTGAGATATGCATAAGTAATGAAGTGTAATAATAAAACAAAGCTGAAGTGTGTTATCTCAAATGCTGTGTTACTTATAAAGAGTTGTGTGTTAATTATTGCTGAAGAAACTCCATAAAATTCAATTACAAAATAAGGAGAACTGAAGATTAATCTAATGTACAAATCATAGTAGTTGTCAACATGACAAAATACATAAGCCTGCTTCATGCAGATAATTGCCCAGCATCAGCATGAATCACATTTATATTCATAGTGATTTCATACACTTGTTTCATATATGGTGCTTTTCTAATGCTCAAGTCTCATGTTTTCTTTCTCTCTTTCATGTTGTTATCATTCTGTATGTCACACAGTGACGCACTGGATTTCCCTGTCTCTCATTTTTTGCAGATGACTCTCTAAATGGCCTTTCTCTGATCATTTGGGCATCTCTGGCGTTCTTTGTGTCACCTTTTCTACATTTACTTTATAATACCTTCTGTTACATGACACCTGCCTTTAATTCATGCTTGTCCAGCTTGAAGGCATTTTGTCACTTTTTAACTGTTGTTAAATGCTGTGTTTTGCCATACTAACTCTATTATCTTTGTAGCTATTGAGGGTTTTGTATAACTGACGTTTGTAAAACATTTCTGTTCTGTTTTCTCACACAGAATCAAAATAATTTTTGGAAGTAGGTTTCTTCTGTGGTTCTTATGTTACAGACAACACGTTGGGAACTAGATATTCAGCTGAACATATTTTCTCTTGACTTTATCTTTTAACCTAATATTACTTTCAACCTGTGTCCCTGTGATCTTTGTGAATAGAAGAGTTTATAGTAAGTATTAGCACTGTTTATCCTTCCATAATTTTAAGGCTTTTTATCAACTCACTTTTCACTGTCTATTTAGTTGTAGCTGAAAAGACCCAACCTCTTCAGTCATTTCCTGTATTTTATATTATGCTCTGCAGTTGTGGTGTATACTGGAATACATGTATGCCATATCAATATAAAGAATGCACAGGAAATCTGGATGAAGGAATCTTTGTTAAAGTAACTGTCTGTACATATACCTATAATGTACAGCATGTGAGCGGTTGAATGTTGAAAAGAAGATGTGAAAGAGATTATCATTGTCCTAATTTGTACAAGGAATGGATTCAGAATTTGATTACACTACTTTTTTTTACAGAATATCATGAGGCTATTGTTGCATGTAAGTAGCATGTAGTCCCATTCAGTTGTATCTAAAGCTTTTTCTGCCATGAGATGATGATAACTCCAGGTCCACTGACATTGTGTATTATATTAAGTACAGTACATGGTAAAAATTTAAAAAATGACTGTTCTTAACAAACCTGATCTGGTCCTTTGAAATATTAGAAGTAATGCTTCTTCTAAATAGATGTCAATTGAGAGCTTGCCAAGACCTTGATATTTGTATTTATAATTTAAATGTGTCTATAACCTTTGCAGTACAAGTGTTAGTGTGTGTTTTGTTTATTTATTGTGGAAAACAGATTAAAGCCTGCCATAATGGTTTTGATGATATCCTGTTTCTCAGGGTTTCTTGAAACACCAGTAACTTTTTAATAATAAAAGTCAGCTGCACATCTGACTTGTCCGAAGCTCTTTCATTCTATGTAGATTTTATAACTTAATCAGAATCGGATTTATGGGCCAAGTATGCACACATACAAGGAATTTGACTCTAGATTTGGTGACTCTCCAATTATAAGTTACATAAATAACATACTCACAATAGTTAGTCACAAACCTCATATTTCAAATAAACCCCACAAGACTGAAAAAACAAAATAAATAAATATATATAAAACCCCTGGCTGATGGAAGACATTTAAAAAGGTTCTGGTCTGGGTGTGAGGGGTCAGTAATGATTTTCCTAGCCTGATTCATGACTCTGGAATAATACAGGTTCTTTTAAGGTTTTTTATATAGTGTTAATATTAATGCAGTGCAGTTTTGCACTGTTTGAAGTTTTTTAAATGAGCTATTTATTGAAGCCAAATTATTCATGAATTCTGATTAGTATAGTATTACTGAATAATTTCTAAGTAAGTTTTTAAAAAAAAAATTGTACTTTTTGACTCACCAGTTTTAATTTATACAGTTAGGTTGGAAACGTTCCTCTTATGAACTTGATGTGGTAAACCTTTAATGTGCCTGTTCTTTGTATTTAGAATGTGTGTTTATTAGAGAACAATGAAATTAATTCTAAAAGTGTGAGTCATTTATTGTAAAGATGAGTTGTGAGCATTGATGCATTTCTTTTCGTATTTTTTTTCTGGGTTCTTAAGTCAGGCTGTCTGGTTAAACGTTTCTGTTCTTCATATGTGGGGTAGGATGTACTTTGGCCTCTCAAGTGTGCCTTGAGGGATTTACACAGAAGTACATTATGTGATGCACAAAGCTCAAAAGAGTTTGGTCCTGCCAGTAAAAGAGCCAATTTGTGAATTTCCTGGATGAAGTGGATAAAAAGTACTCTCTGAAGTGTGAATAATAAAAACTGCACGTCAGATATAAATATATAGTATTATAGTATTTAGTATGTATGTATGTATGTGTACAGTATGTATATACTGTGTGTGTATATATAATATATATATATATATATATATATATATATATATATATATATATGTATATGTATATATATATATATATATATATATATATATATATATATATATATATATATGTATATATATACAATATACACTACCGGTCAAATGTCAGTTTTTCCATACTTTCTTCAAATGTAATCAGTTGAAATATAATGAATGACCTGTAATGGTGAAAAGGTAAGTAGTAAACTGCCAGATGTTTAAACTTAAAGTTTAGGTTATCAAAAACTGAAAAAATGAAATTTCAGAATATTACAAATGGGCCTTCTTCAGGGAACAGCTAATAGTTTACAAACTGCAGATGTGATGCAGCAATTAAAATAAATTAAGCCTTGCAAATTAAAGCAAACAATTTGCACAGGTACACCAACTTCTGTTGATTGCTTTAAGACAGAAAGATGGTTTTTAAGTAGAGTTGGAACAGACTGGGTTACTTCACTCTCTGAAGTACTACTTGGACAATATTACACTGTGGAAAGTTGTAAATTCCAGTGATATTATTGCAAGAAAATGGCAATTTAACAAATTAAATGAGACAGAGCATTATTACCCTTAGAAGTGTAGGCCTTTCATTTAGAGAAATTGCAAAAAAAAAAATTCAAAGTGTCAGTGAGTACAGTGGTGTCCTACACAAACCAAAGGCAATTAGAAACTGAAAGAAACTCTGATAGGAAGAGTTCTGGCAGATCATTCATAACCCAATCAGAAAACAAGTTTCTGAGGGTCACCAGTTTGCGTGATAGGCACCTCACAGTACAGCAGCTTCAAGCGCAGCTTAACAGTGGTTGAAAAAAGCAAGTCTCAGTTTCTGCTGTGAGGAAGAAACTTCATGCTGCAGGATTGACAGGGCAAGTGGAAGTAAGCAAGCCATTCCTTAAAGTACACACTAGGGCCTTGAAATACTGGCTGTGGACTACTGGTGACTGAAAGAAAGTCTTTTGAACCGATGAATCAAAATTTGAAATCTTCTGTTCATCACGCTGGGTTTTTGTATGCTGTAGAGTTGGAGAAGGGATGATTCCTCAGTGTGTGACACCAGCTGTGAAAAATGGAGGAGGATGTGTAATGGGATCTTTTGCTGGAGGCAGAGGTGGTGACTTTTTTTTTTTTTAATATTAAAGTAGACTTGCAAAGACAGGTTGTTATTTAGCATGAATCATCTGTGCCTGGATGAAGAATGCAGTTAATATCATATAATTTTGTTGGTATACATGTTAGGACAAAAGAAAACAATAGACATGAACTCCTTATTCTTCCATTTGGGAGCAAAGTCAGTTCAGTCCCATATAGTGTTCTATTTATAATTAAAGCAGCCTGTCAAAATAATCCCGGGTCCTACAAACGAAGGAATTTGTATGTACAGTAGAACTGATAAAAAAAGTTTATCCCTTGTAGAAGTAATCCTAAATTTCACATGTCACCATTAGCCAGACAAAACAACCCTATGTCATCCACCTTGTCCTCCTATTGTAAGCAATACACTCCAGCAAAGTTAGGTTTCTGTATCATCTTCCCGTTTCCTAATATGCATTGGTTTCTTAGTGCAGTCCATACTCTACTTGTATAAAAATGTCAGAACACAATTCAGAGAACCTAACACACAAAACAGTCTCATAATTATTTATAGTGATGGAGCTCATGTACAGTATATTGTTGATTCTTACTTGACTGTCTGCTTTCTGGTGTATTTTCACAAAGGTCTCTTGGCACATAAATCAATCAGTCTAACAAAAAAAAAAAAAATCTAATTCCTGTATTGCTGTACACAGCACTTATATGATCACCTCTTCAAAATAAAAGGATTTAATTTTTAAACTCCTTGTTTTGCTTTTGTATTTGTACATTTTTGTATTTGCTTACAATTTTGTAGCATTTCTTTTGGGGATCTTTGCTATTTTGCCAAAACTGTTTGTAATCCTTTTTCTCACTTTGGTACTATATTGAGCAGTGCCCTTTATAAATGTTTACACTTGAGAGAGATTAAGGGCAAATTAAAAGTCCTTCTCTTTATTCAGTTGCACTTGGAAGGCATTATGCTATCCCTCGAAATGTTAACACAGTTTTAATTAAACCCTTTAAACAAATGTTTTACAGTACCATAGTGAGATTGAATGTGTTGGGTACTCATTTAAAATAGCACACTTTATTATTCGTTAATGCCATTTTAATTGTATATTACCTCAGCTGCATTATGGTGATTTTAGCGTCTTTTTCTCTAGGTATTTTGGGTTTTCTCGCCACATCCAAAAGATGTGCAGGTTAGTATAATAATTGGGAAGTCTAAGTTCGCCCAGGATGAGTCTTTTCTGTGATGGAGTAATGTTTTGTTCAGTGCTAAATTTTGTCTTTTACAATATATCATCTAATAACACACAATAAAATGTCAGTAGACTTGCTTTATGACCATCTCAGTTACTGGATATCCCACACCTTTCCACAAACATGAACACAGTACTGTTACATGGTTGAAAAAATCAACTTTCATATTGCAGTCATTGAGGCCTGGGCTGATAGAGAAAGAATCTTTCAGATGGTAAAGCATCTGTTGGTTAGGTCTAGCCCATAACCAGGATATGAATGGTCATTACAGGTTCTTTTGTAGTAACTTCTGGTGAGAACTTTGTAAATATCAGATGTTGTCTGTATGTAACACCTAGTAACGTTATTTATATCTATAGTTTTAATGGAGTCTTTGATCCAAAGCTTTGCACGAACAATTGTTTCTAGATTTTGCGGTGTATATACTGGAGGTTTACACATAGTTTGCGGTAGAGATTTAATCAGCAACATTGCTGTTTATAATACATATCATAGCAACTAGTGGGCTATGTTGTAAATAAACCCAAGCTTTCAAGATGTCAGCTACTGCTGGCAGTGTTAACTATATTTCTGGCAGATAGCTTGGTATGTTTTCTAACAGCCAATAAAACGTTACAGCTTTTGAACTTTGTAATTAGTCTACTACGTGCTGATATTATCTTTATATATCTTGGTGATATGAGGGATTCAATTGCCACTTTTCCTTCTAAGGTCAGAATGTTTTTCACAGCATCTTTGAGTGCTTTCTCAGTACTATCCCTCTGGGTATTTATTGACCCGATTGTGACACCCATTTTTTGGTGCCCTGAAGGTCAGATATTTTTATCCCAAACCTATTTTATATTTAACCAGTAGCAGTGATGATCCCAAGTTTTAGAACCAATGATATTTAGGGAGTTTTTTAATATGATGTCAACAAACAGTAAGTACCTTATATGAAGAGTAAAATCCACTAAACTCAGGCCCCTATACCTCAGACATAAGCATGACCGCAACAGTCCAGGGTTCAAAATATCTTTTTTTTTTTACAATAATACTTTTACAGGCTCAATCACAATTCCCGTGTTTCTGCTCCACTCCTTTAGGGCAGGTTTTGTCTACTACATTCCTGAATTCCGACTCCCAGATTGATGTGAGGTGGCTTGTTTCATGCTGAACCTGGGAGTATTTCCAGTGTCGCAGCATTGCATGGTCGAAGCACGTCCGGGCCAAGCGGAAGCTCCACAGAACAGAGAGGTCTTCTCCAGACAGTGCCATGTCGTGGGACCCAATGACCCTGACAAAGTTTCCCTCAGAAACTACAAGTCTATTGCAGCCTTGTGGCTTTCCAGACTAGAACACTACCACCTAACATGCTGGGGGATGAACTGTTTCTGGTAGAGAGCTTCTCCCATTCCATCTGTTATTTTTTTTTCCCTGACTGGGAAAAGAAACAGGAACCATCAAAGCTGGGTTGTGCATCCTCCCACACTGACCATCTATAATATTGTTCAAAATTTTGGATGTTTGGCTTTTTTTTTTTTTTTTTTACTGTTCAGTAACTTGGAGAAATGTAGGAAAAGTCACAAACTTGAACAGATTAAACATATGGTGCTTTTACTGGTTTCAAAAACAAATAAAATTTGGCCTCAAGATGTTGTAAGGGGTAATTAATGTCACAGATGCAGCATATAAGAAGAAAACAGCAAACATAAGAAAGAGAAGACCTTTCAATTAATTCAGTACAAAATAAATTACCCTAAGTTCTTGTCTATAAGCCGCGGCTTATCTAAGGAAAAAAGTTGTGAAAATGAAAAAATAGAATATCGGCTTATACATAAGTCCGGCTTATACATCCATCGCGGGGGTTGCGTTCCAGAGCCACCCGCGAAATAAGAAAATCCGCGAAGTAGAAACCATATGTTTATATGGTTATTTTTATATTGTCATGCTTGGGTCACAGATTTGCGCAGAAACACAGGAGGTTGTAGAGAGACAGGAACTTTATTCAAACACTGCAAACAAACATTTGTCTCTTTTTCAAAAGTTTAAACTGTGCTCCATGACAAGACAGAGATGACAGTTCCGTCTCACAATTAAAAGAATGCAAACATATCTTCCTCTTCAAAGGAGTGAAGCAAACAAATCAATATGTCTGTTTGGCTTTTAAGTATGCGAAGCACCGCGGCACAAAGCTGTTGAAGGCGGCAGCTCACACCCCCTCCGTCAGGAGCAGACAAAGAGAGAGAGAGGGAGAGTTTGTTTTTCAGTCAAAAATCAATACGTGCCCTTCGAGCTTTTAAGTATGCGAAGCACTGTGCAGCATGTCTTTTCAGGAATCAGCTTTACAAAAGATAGCAACGTGAAGATAATCTTTCAGCATTTTTAGATGATTGTCCATATCGTCTAGGTGTGCAAACAGCCCCCCTGCTCAATCCCCATACGTCAGGATCACAGATAGTCAGCGCAAGAGAGACAGAAAAGTAAGCCGGGTAGCTTCTCAGCCATCTGCCAATAGCGTCCCTTGTATGAAATCAACTGGGCAAACCAACTGAGGAAGCATGTACCAGAAATTAAAAGACCCATTGTCCGCAGAAATCCGCGATATATATTTAAATATGCTTACATATAAAATCACAATTTAAATGACCGCTACGCGCTCGTGTTGACTCGGCGACGCCCAGAGCAGAAAGAACGCGATCCGGCCGCTCCAACCGCGCCATGCGGGGAGTGAGAGAGACGCCAATATCTCACACTCTCTCCCCCCTTAAAGAAATTAAATGGGCGCGAGTGAGACCACTGACCTCCCTCCCTTCTATTAGTTATAGGTTATAGTACGTTCGGCTTATCCATGAGTCCGGCTTATCTATGATACGATTTTATTTTAAAAATTCGTATGATTTTTGGTCTCCGGCTTATACATGAGTCCGGCTTATAGACAAGAACTTAGGGTATCTTACTATCTAATAGTAATTTATTAGACATGTAGTATTTTCCAGCAACCTAAGATAATTGAGCATTTTGTCCAGACTTCCTTCAGTGTAAAGTGGTGAATCCTCTTGTTTTCTGATTTTCCTTGAAGGTAAGTTCAGCTATTGAGCTGAGATAAACTTGGTCTTTCTCTTTTGGTCCTCTCGAACTAACGACTCACACCCTCTTACTGAGGAAGTCATTGTTGAATCATTGTTTGGGCTCGACCTAGCTATCTCAAGGGAAATCACAATAAAAACAGTATATATTGTTCAATGGTAAGACTAGCCTAGACTTGAATAGCCACTACATAAGAACAGTAAGTAGTTCTTGTGCAGAGAAAATGAGTAAGCAGTATGTGTATGGATAACCACAAAAACAGCAGACGTGCCATATGAAACAGTGAGCAATCTAGAGAGAGAAACAGCTTGACAGAGTATGCAATGTCAAAGCTTAAAATTATACTTGGTAACTATAGAACAACACAAGAGCTCAAGTGATCATAGTGTGCCTTGTTAAATGCTTAAAATAAAGAGAATGTGGTCCTTCAACTTTGTTTTTAGAGAGTGAGAGATAGAGGGGGGAGGAAGTATGTATGTGTGAGTAAGAGACATAGACAGAATATGAAAGAGTTGGCCTTCAGATTTATTTTCTTTAAATAATGTATCTTCACTGTTTATGAACTCTTTCAACTGGACAATCTCGTTTATAAAGTCCAACTCTAGGTCTGTTGAATCTTTTCCCAGGGGATTATAGTTGTGGGTTTCTTGTGTAGCTTTTGTGTGGAGAATGCAGGAATTGTTGAGGTCAATTTGTAATATTGTGTACATTGTTGAGGAATATTATTGAGATTATGACACATCTATGATACCTACAATCAACTTCTTTGAGTAGTCTATCAATCACAGCCAAAAATACATCAGCATGAACCATAGATTTAGCATGGATCTACAATGTATGAAAAGTAATATCATCTGTTATACTTTAAACCTTTCAAGTAAACATTTTATTGACCAGTACATTTCAACTTCAGCTGTTTGAATAATATGTTAATATATAATAAATGCATAAAAAGCAAAAAAATCATCATAACTTCAAACTAAATCTGCAGCCTGGAATTGGGTTCCAGTGTGTGGTGCTGGATCAATTGCAGTCAACGTCTTTTGATCTTGCTCCACATGTACATCTGACATGTCATTACGTATGAACAGATTTAAATACTGTTGGGACTATCTATGACTGATACATCTGCCTAGGAGATCCAGTGAACAGCAGCTTTCACAGTTGCCCTACACTCTTGTCACACCACGCACATTCCATACTGGCAATATGGTTTACTGTTTGAGTGCCATCATCACCACATTTACTTATCTATCAGAAGAACAAGAATCAATGACACTGTCACATTCTGTTTCTGAACAACTATTGATATTACCCGACAATAAATCACTTTTCTCTTCAAGGAAATGAACACCCTTTATGTTCCAAATGCATGTACTAAGTTCACTCTGCTGCGTAAACACTGTTCAAGCAGCCGCCTCTCATCACTAGCTGCTTCTCATGGGAGTGAATTTGCCAGTAACTAGGTTCTTCACCACAGGTGCTTGCATCTTATTGACTGTATTGGATAAACGAATAAAATAACACAAATGTTTTCTCCAGTGAATGAGCGAACATATCCCACTACAAGGCAATAAAACAAAAATGGTTTTATGGATATTTCAGCCCACAGCAGATACTTTGCTGCTGCTGACTGTCACATCATTTGGTATTCTTGGGGACATTTGTGTTAGATTAGTCATACAGTGAGTGGCTTTCTTTGTTGTTTACTACAAGCTAAGTAGATGTTTGTCCACTTTATTGTTTTCATGCCATAATCCAGTGTTTGTGTCGACACTATTTTTACAGTATTTTTTTTTAATAAACGAATGTTTTGATTATTACGTTGAACTTTAAATGCTTACAGTGTTTATAGTGGTAAATAAACACAGCCTAATTCATAATATTAACAACTGTCAAAAAATTATTTTGTATGTTTTACTCAAATATTGGACTCCATAAGGATTTTTCTTCTAAAAAGTATAATAAGCCTTGTAAATTATATAAACCTTTCTCGGTCTACTTCTTATCTGTATATTGATGTGTATTATGATGGAAACAGAGATCATGTAGTTATTTTTTTCCTTAACTGTCTCTTGCATATGTGGAATTTCTTTCATTGTAGAGTAAGTCTTTCGAAATACTTCTTAATGCCATTAGAAGAGCAATCTAATGTCTCTAAAGTATATAAAATGCACCGTTGATCTCCTTATCGTGATGACAGGCTTTTTGAGGAATGAAGGAGTTTGATCTTGTCTGTTTTCCCCTAAACATGGTGCCATATGTATAGACAAACAGATCAGTGCCAAATTCTTGCTAGTAAACATAAATTGGACAGAAGAGGCATTCTATAAAAATACCCATGATATTCATTGTACTGTTTTATATTGATGATTGGCTGTTTTGCTGAAGTGTCTTTTTATATTTTGCCTGTTATGCTGTTTTCTAAACTGCTGAATTCACATTTACTGATTTTTTTTTCTTTCTTCTCAATATGGATAGTTTTAAAGTTGGTATTTGCTGGGCTGGTTAAAGGCCTTTCTGCTATTGTGCAGTTACTGTGATTTAAAACCATGTAACCTGTATCCTTTCTTTTAAGATTAAGTAGTATTTTTCACACCTTTTTCTATTTTGTGTATATTTTGTAATACAGTGGGGAAAAAAAGTATTTAGTCAGCCACCAATTGTGCAAGTTCTCTCACTTAAAAAGATGAGAGAGGCCTGTAATTTTCATCAAAGGTATACTGTACCTCAACTATGAGAGACAAAATGAGAAAAAAATCCAGAAAATCACATTGTCTGATTTTTAAAGAATTTATTTGCAAATTATGGTGGAAAAGTATTTGGTCACCTACAAACAAGCAAGATTTCTGGCTGTCACAGACCTGTAACATCTTCTGTAAGAAGCTCCTCTGTCCTCCACTCATTACCTGTATTAATGGCACCTGTTTGAACTCGTTATTAATATAAAAGACACCTGTCCACAACCTCAAACAGTCACACTCCAAACTCCACTATGGCCAAGACCAAAGAACTGTCAAAGGACACCAGAAACAAAATTGTAGACCTGCACCAGGCTGGGAAGACTGAATCTGCAATAGGTAAGTAGCTTGGTGTGAAGAAATCAACTGTGGGAGCAATTATTGGAAAATGGAAGACATACAAGACCACTGATAATCTTCCTCGATCTGGGGCTCCACGCAAGATCTCACCCCGTGGGGTCAAAATGATCACAAGAACGGTGAGCAAAAATCCCAGAACCACACGGGGGGACCTAGTGAATGACCTGCAGAGAGTTGGGACCAAAGTAACAAAGACAACCATTAGTAAAACACTACGCCGCCAGGGACTCAAACCCTGCAGTGCCAGACGTGTCCCCCTGCTTAAGCCAGTACATGTGCAGGCCCGTCTGAAGTTTGCTAGAGAGCATTTGGATGATCCAGAAGAGGATTGGGAGAATGTCATATGGTCAGATGAAACCAAAATAGAACTTTTTGGTAAAAACTCTACTTGTCGTGTTTGGAGGAGAAGGAATGCTGAGTTGCATCCAAAGAAAACCATACCTACTGTAAAGCATGGGGGTGGAAACATCATGCTTTGCTGCTGTTTTTCTGCAAAGGGACCAGGACGACTGATCCATGTAAAGGAAAGAATGAATGGGGCCATGTATTGTCAGATTTTGAGTGAAAATCTCCTTCCATCAGCAAGGGCATTGAAGATGAAACGTGGCTGGGTCTTTCAGCATGACAATGATCCCAAACACACCACCTGGGTAACGAAGGAGTGGCTTCGTAAGAAGCATTTCAAGGTCCTGGAGTGGCCTAGCCAGTCTCCAGATCTCAACCCCATAGAAAATCTTTGGAGGGAGTTGAAAGTCCGTGTTGCCCAGCGACAGCCCCAAAACATCACTGCTCTAGAGGAGATCTGCATGGAGGAATGGGCCAAAATACCAGCAACAGTGTGTGAAAACCTTGTGAAGACTTACAGAAAACTTTTGACCTTTGTCATTGCCAACAAAGGGTATATAACAAAGTATTGAGATGAACTTGTGTTATTGACCAAATACTTTTTTCCACCATAATTTGCAAATAAATTCTTCAAAAATCAGACAATGTGATTTTGTGGATTTTTTTTTCTCATTTTGTCTCTCATAGTTGAGGTATACCTATGATGAAAATTACAGGCCTCTCTCATCTTTTTAAGTGGGAGAACCTGCACAATTGGTGGCTGACTAAATACTTTTTTGCCCCACTGTATGCTTATTAGAACTGTCACTTGAAACAAACACCCACATTTAAATATTTTATATTGGCATATAACTGTTTGAAAGTTGTGGCAGCTTACATGTACAATATGTTAGTCTGATGTTTTCTCAGTAACGTATTTATTCAGCTTTTTTATAGACTGAACACTTGTTGGTTCTTAATACCAAACAAATTCAGTGTTATTTAACAACTGAAAAATACTTTCCTCTCCTATTCTGCACATTTTCCCACCCCCACAGATGTTGTATTCTACTCTTGGGATGAATTCACTTGTCCTTTGGTTTGATTAAATGATACTGTGTCACATTTCTCTACCCATCAAATAATCCTGTGCTTCCCTTTTCTTATTGGAGAGTGCAATGTGCTTTTGTACATCTGGTTTGTTCATTTTACTTTGGTTTCAGCAGTATTTTATGATAGCTAAATCTGAAGAATTTATGCTGAATATTTAGTGCATTTACATATATTTGCATACTAATTTTACTTCCACATATGTGGAAGTTTGGTGCTAGACTCAATAATTCAAGTTAATGATTTTATGATGTTCAAAACATTGAGAAAAGTTTGATTTTATTGTGGTGTCTGTAAGTGTGTCTGTGTGTGTGCATCTGTGGAAACCTATGAATAATAATAACTACCAAAAACTTGACCTATCTGTTTCAAATATTCTCTTGTTTGTTACATGCTCCAGGCATATCATTTTTTTGGTAAAGTTTGGTTCAGAACTTCTCTCCATATACTTCAAAAAGAGTCTGACCCATGTCCAACAATAACTGCTGTTGAAATTGTTGGATTTTTTTTTTAGTCTTCTCTGTTTAGTCATAGGGCCAGGCTTACTGATTTGCATACAGTAATCCCTCCTCCATCGCAGGGGTTGCGTTCCAGAGCCACCCGCGAAATAAGAAAATCCGCGAAGTAGAAACCATATGTTTATATGGTTATTTTTATATTGTCATGCTTGGGTCACAGATTTGCGCAGAAACACAGGAGGTTGTAGAGAGACAGGAACGTTATTCAAACACTGCAAACAAACATTTGTCTCTTTTTCAAAAGTTTAAACTGTGCTCCATGACAAGACAGAGATGACAGTTCCGTCTCACAATTAAAAGAATGCAAACATATCTTCCTCTTCAAAGGAGTGCGCGTCAGGAGCAGAGTCTGTCAGAAAGACAGAGGAAAGCAAACAAATCAATAGGGCTGTTTGGCTTTTAAGTATGCGAAGCACCGCCGGTACAAAGCTGTTGAAGGTGGCAGCTCACACCCCCTCCGTCAGGAGCAGGGAGAGAGAGAGAGAGCGAGCTAGAGAAAAACAAACAGTCAAAAATCAATATGTCCCCTTCGAGCTTTTAATTATGTGAAGCACCGTGCAGCATGTCGCTTCAGGAAGCAGCTGCACAGAAGATAGCAACGTGAAGCTAATCTTTCAGCATTTTTAGACGAGCGTCCGTATCGTCTAGGTGTGCGAACAGCCCCCCTGCTCACACCCCCTACGTCAGGATCAGAGAAAGTCAGCGCAAGAGAAAGAGAAAAGTAAGTCGGGTAGCTTCTCAGCCATCTGCCAATAGCGTCCCTTGTATGAAATCAACTGGGCAAACCAACTGAGGAAGCATGTACCAGAAATTAAAAGACCCATTGTCCGCAGAAATCCGCGAACCAGCAAAAAATCCGCGATATATATTTAAATATGCTTACATATAAAATCCGCGATAGAGTGAAGCTGCGAAAGGCGAAGCGCGATATAGCGAGGGATCACTGTATTCTGCTGGAGTAGTTTTTGAGATATTTATTTAAATATACACATTTGCACATGCATGCACACGCACTCACTTGGTGAAGTGAAGACAGCTGACAGTTGATTTGCCTTACCTGAGCACATGATGGATAACGTGGAGAGAGAAATTAACACAGAGAAACACATACCGAGATCTATAATGTAGACACCCCTGTACCAATCAGTCTGTCTATAGAGCTTGGTTACTTCATTTGAGATGATGTGTTTAGTTTCAAATTAAATGTTATTGAAGTTGTTTGATTCATTCATATTCCTGTTCATTTTACTCAACATCTATTTTTGTACACAATAAGTATAAGTTAATATACTTGATTGTATATTATTGTACAGTACAATTGATTAAATTGTAAAAGCTTCTGTTAAGTGATTTACTGTTGTATCGGTAAACTAGAATTCACATGGAAATACTGCATGGACCATTCCATACTGATTTTTCTATTGTGCAAAGTAGTTTGTTACAATTGAAGTCAACATTATTAGAACCCGCACATTTTGTGTAAATCTTGTACAGTATCTTCAGAAATAATTGGAAATGTGCAAAACACGTACAACGAACTTGCCTGTCGCTCTCTGAGTTGATGGCATTTATTGCCAGTCTTTTCACAAGAGCAGCGATGACCAATGTTGGCACTGTTGTTGATGCCAGCTCAGAACTATTTGTTGTACCGGCAATCAAAGATACGGTGTCCTGTGACCACTGTCATACTGGACAACGAAACTGAGATGTATTACTAAAACATTTCCAGTATTCAGTGCTATTACAGGTAATCATTAGTAGTTAAGTACACTCACTTATACCTACTGATCAAGGACTTCATTGTTAGAACTTACAAAATCATCGCAAACCCTAGTGCTTTTAGGCAGGAATGTCAGCTTTGCACTGCCACTCTGTCTATATTGAAACATGCACCAAACCTACTAATATGACTAAAACTAAATGTATGCCAATAAGGTTTTTTCCATTTTTTATAGAAAGCAACCTCTTCCACCAACCATAGCTTATTAATTTTTTGTCACCCAGTTTTTCCAGTGGTCAGCATGGGGTGCTTTCAGTCGTATTTTTAGAATACTAAATGAATTACACAGATTAATTTATTTATTAGGCTATGTGTTAGTTTTTCAGTCAATGCATCTGTTTTCTGAAACCTCAAGAGTTTGTTTGTGTCCATTGATATCAATCAGAAACCTAGAGGGTATTTTGTATATTCTTTTCATAATTATTTACCCATCTTGCATTGTTAAAGAAAATACATTAAATGCAGCTATGAACAGGATGGATATTTATTTATCTGTGCCTTCATTATGCTCCAAAACCGTTTGTAACCATCATTATAGTAATTGCCAGGGAGCATCTTTTACATTAAATAATGAAGCACCACATTCTGGGCAGAGCATGTATTTTATAATTTAATTTAATACTAAGCATTTGGAGTGGCTAAAAGTCTGTATATAGTTTTATGGTTCCAGGTTTGTTTTTTTCTCTTATAATGATCAGTGTGTTTTTCCCTCTTTTATGTAATGACTTTAGACTCAATGGCCCAATGCCATTGCTTTGATGCATGAAGTTCCAGAAAGTGCACCTGTTCACTCCATTGTTTTTTTAGTGAATTTCAATTTATGCAAACAGAAGAGAGCTAATTGTGGGGTCTAAATATTCTGACGAAGACCTTATTATTCACTGCAGGGGCATTTCTCTGGAATACACTGGTGTATTATTCTTGAAATGGTGGGATAGGCCACCCATAGTGTTTCCTTGATGGCACTCTTTTTTTTAAATTAATTTTCAGTTACATGTACAGTTTTGGTTGATGTTGGCAGGAGTTAGCAGTTTTTGAGTGACCTTGGGCATTTTAATATGGATAGTCAACTTTGTCTTTGTCTCTTCTGTGTGGAAAAACAGGATGCAAACAAAAAAGCCGGGTGAGTTTAGTTAGCTAGAGCTGCTGAAGTGCCTTACTGGAAAAGTGGGTCGTTGACTTCAAACTTAGATGAACAAAGCAGAACTTTGGACATGCATGTGCATATTGTAGTTTTGTCGTGTGAAAATGTTTGATGTGCACCAGATACTAATGGGCAACAAATACAAAGTTTCTATTGCTTACTGTTTTCCCCATACCCATTCTGAGTACTGTTTGCATGTTTTCAGCCATGAATTAAATAAAATGAAATCACAACACTTTTGAATATGAATGTAACCTCAGTTCAACTTCCATTCTGGAGTTGTGCTGGTTTTCTTAGTAATCTATACGTACTAAAATACTGTTGATGTATGTAAGCTGACATATAGCACTTGGCTCTTCGTGTGTTTCTTTTTCAGTCATGGTTTGTCTGTAAATTAATATATTCTGTTGCAAAATGTTCTTTTGCTTTAAAAAATACTAAAAATGAAACTGTGTATGTAAACAGCTTTTCAATATCAAATGTGAGTCGGTGTGTGTTATATGTGTTTGTGTATATATATATATATATATATATATATAGACTTAAATATAGCAGTATTTTGGGTGTATGTAGAAATTAATGAATTACTTTGATAATTAATTATTGGACATTTTTGGTACATTTTTATTATGATTTAGTATAAATTATTTTCTTTCTTGTACAAACACATTTGCTTTTCTTTCATCTCTTTAGATCACTTGTTTCATGTTCTTGCTATGCACATGCGTCTGTATAGCATTGATTCTGCATACAACCCTTGGACTCGCCTTACCCAGCTTAAATGGAACAGAGATTTACAGTGAGTACTTATTAAAAGTGCCCTCAGTAAGTGACTTTTTTTTTTTTAATCCAATAATTTCTCCCATTTAAGTGATTCAATAGAATTCTGGGATTTTTGTGCCTGTTATCTGTGCTGTTCATTCCTGCAGCACTGTCTCCATAGTGACTGGCAAAATTTTCTTCAGGCAGTTTAATCTGCAAATTCTACATTGAATTGTGAGTCTGTAACAATGGATTTCTCCTTGACTTTTTATTTAATGCACAATATGTACAGCTCTTATTGATATAAGCTGTCATGCTATAGTCTTGTTTCATGTAACTCTGCAATTTTATATAGTATATATTTTTCTGGAGAAAATGAGCCTATACCTGCTTTATTTAAAATCTACCTTTTTATTAAACTTTTGAATACTTATACTAATTAGTTAAATGGCTTGATGTGTAGAGAGAGCATAAGAAAACCTTTGAAAAGAGGCTGTGTCCAGCTTTTTATTTTTAATATTGCCTAGCACTATAATACTAAACATCAAACATATTTGAAGGGACTTGCTGGGCTTCTTTGAGCAAACACACAGTTGTAGCAGTCTACTAACACATAAATGTTGAGCATCCCTAATGCAAAATAACAGAGGCCAGAAGGATTTCAGGTATTTTTGGATGTTTGGATGTTTGCATATTTTGCCTGTTTGCATCTTCCTAAAACACCCGTCCTTAATTCCTCCAGTCCATGCACTTTAAACCACAGGGGTTTCAGGAAGAGAGCAAAACACACTATGAGAAAATAAAAAAGCAAAAATAGGTGTTATCCATTCAGGATCTCGGTACCACAAGGTTACTGAAGCTTAATATTCGATTTGTACATTGTGAAGAATGCTGCAACAGAAGAGACAGACGGGCAAGCCCACACACACGTATACTACTACAGCTACTTGGCTCTATGTGTTTGAGAAGAGCTTCTGTCTGCTACGAAATCTTTCTGTCATTTTGACTGTTGCATCACTATCTGATGTAATAACAGCAAATAGAGTTTAGATAAGCATTATGGTTTTTGCACTGTAAATACCATGTGTTAAAATGCTAAATCTATATACTGCCATGGCATGTTTGTATTTTTAATTAATCAGTCACGTTAACTTCCTTTACTTACAGTCAAAGTAAAAAGTATGTGAACCCCTAGGAATTATCTATATTTATGTCTATTTCCCATATAAAACATGGTCGTATCTTCATGTCAGTCACAATAATGAACAAACACAGTCTCCTATAACTAAAGAATGGGCTAAAATCCCCCCCCCCCCAACCCCCCACCCGCAGTGTGCAGGTTTGATCGGCAGTTACAGGAAACACCTGGTTGAGGTCATTGCTTCCAAAGGAGGGTCAATCAGTTATTAAATCCCAAAGTTCACTTACTTTTTCCACTACCACTGTGAACGAAGGAATGCGTTTGTAAAATAAAGACATGAAAGAGTAGAATTTTTGGTGTGTCATTGGCTTAAGTTCATTGTGTATATCAGTACCTGTGACTTAGATGAAGATCAGATCACTTTTTATGACCAATTCATGCAGTAAACCAGATAATTCCAAAGGGTTCACATACTTTTTACTTTGACTGTATTTGTTTAGACATGCACTCAGAAGGTATATGATGTACTCATGTTGTTAGGCATATTTACTGATTTGGGTGTTTTGATTTCTCATGTGGTGGCCTTTTGTTATCATCTTTCATAACAGCAGTCCTTTTCATTTACTTTTGATAGAGTATGACACATTGTTTACTTTGAGTGCATATTTTACAATTAATACTTTTATGAACACAGCTGCCAATTGTTTCAACCTTATATTGAATCCTATATTATTGTCGTAACCGAACAACAGCAGTTTCAGATTTTGGAGCATTTTGGATTTTAGAATTTTGGAATAGGGATACTGATTTTATTGACTTATCATGGACCTGTCATAATAATAAACTCATGACTGTTTTTTCCCACATCTTGCTGAAATTCTCTGGCCGATATTCTTAGCCAGTTAGTTTTAGAAAAGTGTTAACTTGTTACTTGTTACCTTTGTACTTAATGTGGTGCTAATCACTTTGTGGGTTGACCTTCTTGACCGTAAGCATCAAATGCTGAGTATCAGAGCTGTCATTTACCATTTTTACTATTTGACTGTAACTTTAATGTGTACACCATTTCACCCTGGTAGTTTTGCTGTGGAGACTCCATTCACTGTCCACAGCATTCAACATGCACCCTAACAACTGATTACATAGCTTGAGCAGAGATATTCTGCCTTGGTTGAGAAATACAAAATCAGTGACTTTAAATAACTATGGGTATTATTTAAGATTACATACCTGGCAAGGGATGTCTGGAACAGATGTGGTACCAGTTTTACATAGGATAGGGAATAGGTCTGATGGAAAGAACACAATGCATGTTGAGAACAGCAGGTAGGTCTTCCAGTGGCAGGTAATACACCTGTTTTTCTTTGCCAATACATGTAAAGTTTTAGGTTTCAAGCAGGTTGCACTGTTTCCTCAGAATCTCACTGCTTGCAGAGCGATAAGGTCTCTAGTCACACGGTCTGTGAAAATTTGTTTTCTCTAAATATAATAATGTTATGTAAAGCTTAAAATCTATGAATGATTTTTAAACAGTTTTTTCAAAGTAATTACAAGAAAAGTAATTTTGTCAATGATTGCTGCATTTTTGTTTACCTGCAGGGCTCCAGTTTTAATACAGAAGTAGATTTTTTTTTTTTTTTTTATCCTTTTGTTGCCTTGGTTTCAGTTGGTCAGTTTGGTCCTCAGGGACTGCAGAGTCTGCCTGCTTCCATTATTTTCAAAGTCTTTGCCTAATTGCAGCTTCATGCCCATAAATGAACTCCTTTCAGACAGAATTAGTACAGTAATTCTAGCAAATATTTATGGATTTGCAGGTTTTAGTTCACTTTACGGCTGACGTACCTCGCCAAATACAATAAAAATGACCCTGTGGTCTACAGAAAGGTATTCTGTCTTATACAGATGATTTCAAATGTATGTGCAGTCTGAGAAATAATTTAGTTAGACAAAATGTTACTTACAACTTTAGTTTTATGGTTTGGTACTTGCACCAGTGAACTAAAGATGGGAAACAGTGGAATTTGAAATGTGTCTTCACTTATTTGAGGTGTGGATTATTGAGGAATATTTTGCACAAAATAGTAGATAAATGCGCAATTAAATAAAAGTTCTGTGAAATGTGAGCATAAATAAATAAATGTGTTTTTGCTAATTTATTTCTTTAACAATATCCATAATATTCCTCCAAATGCGTCATAGAATACGTCTTGAAATAAAACTGTCACTTTTGCTCTAGTGTTTTGTTTTTCACTGATGTAAAGCTGTAAAGGTATTTGAAAAAGTAGCTGAAAATATACACCTGACTTAGACTCTTAAAACAAGGGTAAAATATTCAGTTCAAAATACTTGTAGGTGCTGATTTGGGCTTTCTGTGTCTAAACTGATACATGTGCAGCTCACTCTATGTCACACTGGCTCATTCGCCTTGTGATCGTCTTCTCTGATACAACATATAGATCCTCAATTTGTCGTACTTTTAAACTGCATAAAACAAAGTGTTCTATAACCGGCATGTAGCCTAGTTTGTTTGCAACAGTTCTTCAATGTTTTTAAAAATAGTTTCATCGGTATCGTGGTCTAAAAGGGCCGCAAACATTGTAATTTCTTCTGATAAATCTTCAATTTTCTTTCTGAAATACTAGGGGGCTCCGCCCCCTGCTCGCTTCGCTCGCCAACCCCTGGTGTTGGGAATGACAAAGAGCGTGATGAATGAATGAGATATAGAATAGTGTGACGGTGTAGATGATGCAAATAGAAAGCAAACAATAAAGTGTGTGGCACAGTGTAAAGGTTTATTGGAAAATTTCTTTGTACACGCCGTTTAAGTGTAAAAGGTAATTCCAGGTCAGAACTTGTAAGGTCAATGAAGATGGTCATTATCGTGATCAGAGTCAACTTTGTCAGAGCTTAGAAAGAGTTGTGTCTCTCCAGGAAGTAATGGAATGACTTGGGTATTTATGTTTTCCACATTAATATTTTTTGGACATAATATAGTGCGTTGTGTTTAAAGGGGCATTTGGTCTAATGAGATTGCTGTTCCAAATCTCTCTGTAACTAAGTCGTCGCAGATAAAGGCTTGAGGAATTGTAATAATATGTGGCTGAAGTCCATCTGTATTGGTGAGTGTACCATCTCTCAGTTGTAATAAGCAATTGTTATGATCTGGTTCTGGACATCGTATCTTTTTTACTAACTGTATCTTTTGAAAGCAATGCCAATTGTCTGCGTATTTTAAGGTGCACTGAACAATAGCTGAGTGCATGGCATCTGGAAGAATAGCTAATCACTGTTTAAAATCTCCTCCTAATAAAAGTACCTTTCCTCCAAATCGAATATTATTATTCATAAACGTTTGTAGAAGTTTATGAATGGTGTTGAGTAAGTGACTTCATGCCATTGTACATTCATCAATAAACAACATTTTTTGAAGACGGATGTCACGTGCAGTGCCACCGTTAATGTTCATAGTGGATACCGATTTGTAGGATCTAATGCAGTTGATAAAGATTTCACTTTCAGGTACATCGTCAGTTAGAATCTTCTGTAGATATTCAGTATATGAAAGTAAAGAAGGCAGTCTAATTAGACCCTTTTGACAACAACGTCTAAATGTATTACTTGTATTGCCAGTTGATTCTTCAGGGAAGTGAACTGAATGACAATGATTGCAAATGACATTCATTAATCCGAATGAATTTTCCCGGTGTATGTTTTGCTTGTGCCGTTTGAGAGGCGCGTTGTTGCATATGTAGTATTTGGGACGTGTTGTTTTGGAGCTGTAATCGATTTGCCTGTGCTGTGTGAGACGCCCGTTGTAGCCTTCCTTGCCGTTAACGTATGTCTGAGACGGGAGGTGTTTCGTTTTGAATCCGTGCCTGTTGCGATGCAGCACTTTGATTGATAGTTTGCGTCATGTGGATCCAGGATGTAGATTTGTGCATATTTGCGTTGTTGATTTGTTTCAGGGTGCACTGTTCCAATGCGATGCAGTATTTGTGCACATATGGGAAAGCAGTATGGGCCATTGCCTTTTGGTGGCCTGATATTTACTAAAAGCAAATGAACTATTGTAGGATCTAACGCAGTTCATAAAGTTTTTACTTTTAGGTACATCGTTAGTTAGAAGCTTTAGTTGAGCTTTGCGTTTTTGGAGTCGAGACATTTTTTCTTTTAGAAATATGGATAAGTAATAAGGGGTATTGCACTCACTGTTAATATGGAGACTTTTCTGCGGTTGAACGGTTAATAGTGCCTTATTGTAATGAGATCCACCTATGCTGCATAGCCGTCTATTTTGTTGTTTCTTTCATGTTCGTGTGTTTGTTCCTGTTATCCTTTTCGTTTTGTACCCGTGACCGTGTATTCATGACTTGTTTCTTTCTCAGCATCCGAAATATGGATAAGTAATAAGGAGGGTCGCAGTCACTGTTAATATGTTTCCTTTTCTGCAGTTGAACGGTTAATAGTGCTTTATTGTAAGGAGATCCACCAATGCTGACACCTATGCTGTCTAGTGTGAAGGTGCTGACGTTCACTTTAGAATATGTGGCTTTGGGTGTGACTTCTTATGGATGTGGGGGTGGGGGGGGGGGATTGTTGAGGATTGTTGTCGCGCGAGCGTCTTCTTTCTTTTTGTGTTCCTGTGTCTTGTTGAATCCCCCTCTTTGTGTGTGTCCCGTCCCTCGCTTGTAGGGTCTGTGGGGTGGTTTTGTGTTCTTTTTTTTGTGTTCCATGGGCTTGTTGAATCCCCCTCTTGGTGTGTGTCCCGTCCGGTGCCTGTAGGGGGGGGGTGCCTTGTTGTTGTGTGCGGGTCTTTTTTTTTTTTTTTTTTTTTTTTTCGGGTCTAGTTTCGTGTGCAATGTGTTTCGTGCTTTTCCTGCGTTTGACTTTGCGCCTCATTTCTCCTTTTTGTATGTGCTCACTCCTTTTTTCTGTGGTCTTGTCCGCCACTCGCGGCCCCTCATCCGCCTTTGTCGCCCTCTTTTCTCCGCCTTTCTCCGACTCTCGCGGACTCTTTTTGCGCCTGCGCCTCTCGCGGCCCCTCATCCGCCTCTCTCGCCCTCTTTTGTCCGCCTTTCTCGGCTCCTCAGCCGACTCTCGCGGACTCTTTTTGCGCCTGCGCAGTACGTCTTTTTGCAGCTACGGCCCATGGCCGGATGTGCCTGCGTCCATCATCCGGTTTAGCATTCTCGGTTAGTAATATGGATGTGATAATTTCAGCAGAATCCATTTCATCTGTAATAATTGGCATTAATTTACCTCTGTCTCCAGCACAGACATATTGAATTAGGCATGAGCAATCTACAGAAGACAATTCACCAATCAAAACAAAGTATGTGGTAGAGCCCACCCTCTCACCTTTGACAAGTGAAAGTGACGGTAGTATTTCACACCATATTTCATGGTGCATTTGAAGGAATATTACAAACTTCTTCTTCTTCTTCTTCTTTCCGCTGCTTCTGTTAGGGGTTGCTGTAGCGGATCATCTTTTTCCATATCTTCCTGTCTTCTGCATCTTGCTCTGTCACACCCATCACCTACATGTCCTCTCTCACTGCAACCATAAACTTCTCTTAGGCCTTCCTCTTTTCCTCTTGCCTGGCAACTCTATCTTTAAATATCCTTCTCCCAATATGCCCAGCATCTCTCCTCTGCACATGTCCAGACCAACGCAATCTCACCTCTCTGACTTTGTCTCCCAACCATCCAACCTGAGCTGACCCTCTAATGTCCTCATTTCTAATCCTGTCCATCCTCGTCACACCCAATGCAAATCTTAGCATCTTTAGCTCTGCCACCTCCAGCTCCGTCTCCTGCTTTCTGGTCAGTGCAACCATCTCCAACCCACATAACATAGCTGGTCTCACTACCTTCCTGTAGATCTTTCTTTTCACTTTTGCTGATACCTGTCTTACCTGTCTTCTCCACCCATTCCACAAATTACGAACAAAATTAAATAAATAAGCAGCAACAAAGATTTTATGACACATTTATTTTTGCTCACGTTTCAAAGTACTTTTTATTTATTTATTTTTGGTCAAGCTATTCCTCCATAGTGGATGTGTAACACACATAAATTTTATGCAGCACTGAGAAAAGCGCTATATAAATGTAATGAATTATTATTATTATATTGAAAAATGTGAAATGTGCATATGCAAGTAAAGAATAACAGTTAAAAGTCTGACAGGGTTTTTTTTTTTTTTTTAATAATGATTTTTATTGTTGTCTTTTGACCTTGAGTGAATCACTTTATCTCCATGTCCTATCTATTATTGTTCTGTTTTGTTCCTCTTTGTCATTCTTGAACAGAGGCATTGGGCCATTTGAATATTTTACTATTCAAGCCTTTTATTAAAGCTTACTCCATTGTCCTTTTTTCAGATGAAAATAGCCATAAATGTGTCCAAGAGAACTTGGTGTCTAATACATTTTATCTCATATATCTCAAGTCTTTTTTCCTGTCACCACTTTTATAATAAATTATAATTGTTGCACTGCTTTGTTTTTACTTTGTACAGGAAAATCGGAAAAATAATTCCCCTTAAAATATACCATTGTACACTGTAGGTTTAAAAATTTCTCAGCACCAGCAACACTAATTATTTACTGTCGATCTTGCAGAACCCTCTTATATTGACTGTGAGTGGTTATTCATTGAGAGTGGTCTTTGACTGTCACTATTATTGGCTGTCACTGTAAATAACAAAACAGTCAGACTGGTAAAGCAAATGTAACAGTATATAAGTTATACCTTCCTTGGTATATCATATAGATTGAGGTTTACAGAACTTTGTGTGGAAGGGCAGAGATTATTCCTTTCAATGTCTTTTCCTGTTTCTTAGGAATATGGCATATTACTTGCCATTTTTTAATTTTAATACCAATCTTTAATGTTCTATACTTCCATTCTTTCATTTTGAGGAAGTGTGCCTGCAGATAGTGTATGATGGGTATTTCATATCACAGAATTTGACTAGTGGATGTAATTTAGTTTGACATTTCTTGAAAAAATAAACATATAGTAAATTGAACTTAAATGTCAAGTGGTGCCTGAAAAAAATGTCACTGCTGTATCAAGACATGCATGTTTTGTTTAAAAGTTTTTTAAACATTTTTGGACATAGCCATGGGTGCTCTGAGTAATATTTAACATTTCTGTGTATGAGATTAACAATTATGTGCCATTCTTCAATAATTTATTTCACTTCACTATTGCCTGGAATTATGCATTCCTGCCCCTTTCATACTCCCTAAGGAGCATGCCTTTATTTCACTTTTAAATGTCTAACTTGATTTTGCTTAAGAAGCCAATTACTCTGTGTGTGTTTTCAGATAGGCTTATGGCCAATATTCAGCTGCACAATGTTGTACTCTGATAACAAGCATGGCTCGGTCTAGAAGTTGTCAGAGATGTTTGTAACCTTGTCATTTCAATTTGTAAATTAAATGTCTTGAAACCAAGACTCAAAATTGAGCTATGTAAATGGATCAAATCTTTTTTTAATGTTATGTAATGTTAGTCTCATAAATAAACATCAAAACCGTTAACAAGGGCAGAAGAAAAAATATACAGTTTAAAGCATTGCACCCTCAAATAGTTCAAGATATTGTGCATGGAGAGGATGCTTATTATCAGGCAAAGCAGTCATAGTAGATGCATAATCTTGCATTTCCCCTGTATAGGAAAACAAAATGCAGTATTTGTAAATTGCCATCACTTAAACCTTACTTTAATGGAGAATAAATATTAGAAATGAGTTCATTTGCAAAGGCAAAACATAGTTGAAATGTAATTTACATAAAAGATAACAAACATCAAAACTACATTGTTGCAGCAATTGATTGTTCATCAATGAAAACATTTTCATTGTAATTTTCTTTTTTCATTTTGGAATTAACTTTCTTTGATTGTGAATAATATTAGTGTATTGTTACATATGCTTCAGTGTAGAAATATAAAAAATGGTGGTGTGTATGTTGAAATCTGGAGTGCTGCATAAAAATTTGAGTGGTGTGTGTGTGTTTTTTTTATTTTTTTTTATGCCTCATAACCAACATTACTGCTAATGCTGAGAAGTAGCATGCAGCTGGGTCACATCTCTTTGTATGGGATAATATGTGAAAAGCAGTATTTATTATGGCAGTTTTTCATCATTCTCCCTCTGTGTTTTCATTTTCATTCAGCAGCTTACCCTCTCTCCTAAAATTGTTCATTTTTGGCTTCCCCACATAGACTATTATGTCACTTCATTGAAATATAGGGAGAAACTGAAAAACTGGAATTCATGGTGGGTGGTGATGCTTTCATCAGTTGATTCTCTATACCTAACTGGTTACACACTGAACATTTAAAATCGTTGATAAATGTACTCAGTGTGATGAGTCAGTCGCTAATATGCATTCAGGCCATAGTGGGAGTTCTTAATTCTCCTTCAAATAAGAGAATGATTTGTTTTCAATTGTGTCAGGAGATTAATGAAATGAGTTTTTAAAATTGGAAATTATTGTATGGTAATTGCTCTTTTATACCACATAATCTCCAGGGAACTATACTTCAAGGTGGTGTACATTGAAAGATCTCACTCAGGCAGTTTGTATCTGTAAATGTAGACTAAAATCAGTTTGAGACAAGATATAAATCTATGAAATCTGAATAACGAATTACAGGTATCAGTATTTAGGTCACTCTTTAAGGGCTAAATGCAAAACTCTTTGTTTGTGTATATTTAGCACTAGAGATTAATTACATATGGAACACAATGACATATAAATACTTGTGTAGCAGGGTTTCCTGTAGCATTTCTGCATCAGTATTTATGTCAAAAGCTGTTTAACAGTTAACTTCATTATGAATATGTTACCCTAGCACTTTTTGTTTCACGTACTGCTTTCATTTGTAATTTGTCATCACATCAGTGGTATGATTTATACTTTATGTATAAAAGTAAAAATATTGATTTTTCATTTGTGTATTTTCTTCCCCTAGATCATCTGAAGATGAGAGGCCAGAGGTACCAATACTTTTCCGTGATGTTCCTTCTCTGCTGCTTATCTTTGTTTTAACCATGCCACAGCCCTTGCACAAAGGTAGATATTAAATATAGCAATATGTGCCTAAAGAATAAAAAAACAATGAAAGTATTGTGCCAAAGGGGAGGGTTAGGAGATGTGTGATGATGCAAGCATGAGAAAGCTTTCCAATATGGTAGGGAACACTTTGAACGACAGAAATTATCTGTGCGAATCAGAGCTGGGTTTGTCATTTATATCACTTCCCCTTGTCTCTTTTCCTTGTTATCATTAGGATACTACGCAAGTGGCACACAGTCTTTTTGTTTATATATATATATATATATATATATATATATATATAACAAAATGTCCTTTAAATGACCTTCATCAGTTAACTATGCAGGGGGCGGCTTGATCCTTCAAGCTCAACTGAATGCTGCAGGGGAAAGATAGTAATTTATGTTGAATTTTAGAAGTTAAAATTGCAGCAATCTTGTGTGGTAGGAGGTCACATACAAAGTGGTAATTACTATAATGCTGAGTAGATGCTTGCACGGTGGCACAAGATTGCTATGAGGGGAGTAGGATGCAAAAGGAATAGAAAGACCCCGAGGATTGTAGTCTTAGTCATCAGTGCGGCTTTATATATCTGTTGAAAAATATAGCTGTAGAAAAAAGAAGACAAAAAAATTGTTTTTACTGAAATTGCCTTCTTGTTGCTGTCCTGAAGTGCACTGGTTGCATAGACTCTTTGTTTCCTCTGTTTGTCTTTTTATTGTGGTACACTTTAAAAAAATAAAATAAAGCCTCGTTTTGAAAGGAGCCCTCCTAAGGCAATATTAAAACAAAATGACCTTCAGAGCACTTTGTCGTTTTATGTTTGGTACAGGTTTTGTAGTTATTTATATATATTAATGATTTTGCACATTTTAAAGGAACTTCCAGATAGCTAAATGATCCACTGTGGTAATTTTATTCAGAATTCTGTTAGACCATTTAAGTCTTGATTTTATTATTAAAGAGCTTATGATTGGCTTGATTAAAAACTAATCATATTCTAATACTTTTATTTTACCTAAACTTAATTTTCAAAAATGCCAAATGAAATATAATTAATATAAATAGCAGTATATGGTAGTCATTACTGCTTTCAAGTATCCTTATACTGTAAGTGGTAAGTAGCCTTAAGACACCCAGACACTCATGGTTTTTGTTTTAAATATACTAAGCTTAAAGTTTTTACTAAATCAATATATTGACTGAGAAAAATTTATTAAATTATTTTGTCAATGCGTCTATCCACAGTGACATAGAAATATTTAATTCACTGGCAGTTGAAGTGACTTGCCCAGTAGAACACATTCTATTAGTAGTGGGAACTAAACTGGCAACTGTCATCTTGAGGCAGCTGTAATATAGAGGACCAAGCCAGTTATCTGGGAGTATTAGACTGGTAAATGTTTACAGCACAGTGTAAGTTGTAAATGAAGTGTGGTGGGTAAGTTCTGAGGGTAATACAGAGTCTCCCATGTAGTATTTATTTTTCCTCCTATCATTTAACTATACTTGTGGTACTGTTGATGCTTGAATATAACTTATAGTTAATTTAATTCTTTAAAAGTGAATTTTAACCATTCCAACTTTTCTGAAATTGAAAATCCGTCTGCAAGGCGCCTGTTACGTCAAGCGGGTTCTTCAATGAGAATTTTTAATGAATGCTGTGCTTTATGCACTTGCTAAATAATGGAAGTAATAACTTTGTCGGTTGACTCCTGACACTATTTAACAAACTCATTTGTGGGAAATGGAAAGCTGAAGATTTTATATAATTGATTATTATCAAACATTAAATTGTGGTGAGGTTGGCCAGCAGACCATTTTTCCTAGTATACACCTGTACCTGACTTTTTATTTTCTCCAACATATCCTTATTAGCCAGCCAGAGTACTAGCGTATATTCTCTTAATGCTTAAGGGCATTCATTCTTAAAACCATTGAATGTGTCACATTATTGCTTTAAATGATACTCTTGTGGGTAATGTAAAATGCTTTGCAGTACTGATTTGTGAAAGGTACTCAGGTAAAACAGTATGATTGAATTCATCTTGGCTAGACAATTGTCACAATAAGAGTAATGGAAGCTTGCAATTAAGACTTTTCCATAAAAATAACACAAAACAAAAAGTCTCACACAAGTAAGGACTTTTTCTGTATGTCTAAAGGCAAGAAGTCAGGATAATTAATGACTGTGCCAGTATGAGTGAGTATGGGTTTGTACAAAATGTGTCCTTGGATATCAAGTTGTAACTTCCACTTTTATTTCCTTCTATCTGCCCACTACCCATGGGATAGGCTCTAGCACCTGCGATGCTGCATTTGACTAAATATATAAAAAAAATGCATTAATTGAATTGATAATGTACAGTCAGTAATTCACTGAAATCTGTAAGATTTGCCCATTTTTTTATTTGACAAGATAAGAATATGATGACAAGATACATTTAGCATCTTCTGTTGAATGATGTGCTAATTCAGATAAAACATAACCTAAATATAAAAAATGTAGATCTGCCATCTACAGAAATTTTCAAATGACACGTCCATCATAGGCTGCATTAATACTGGAGATGACTCCGAGTACAGGAAGGTTGTGGAGGACTTTGTTTTTGTGGTGCAGGGACAACAACTCAACATCAGCAAGACAAAAGAGCTGGTGATGGACTTTAGGCAGGCCAGGGAGCCTCTGAGATGCTTTACCATCCAGGGGAAGGATGTGGAAGTGGTGCAGAGGTACAAGTACCTAGGTGTCCATATAAACAGCAAACTGGACTAGTCTGACCAATGCCAAAGCAGACTGTACTTGCTAAGGATGCTTGAGCCTTATGATTTGTGCAGCAAGCTACTGGAAATGTTCTATCTATCCATAGTAGCCAGTGTGTTGTTCTATCCTGTGGTCTTCTGGGGAATCAACTTGAACTCAAAAGAAGCACAACTGCAGAATAAACATATCAGGAAAATGAACCCTGGACACACTGGAAGCTGTTATAGAATAGAGGATAGTAGAAAAATTGGATGCCATCATGTAAAATCTCCTCCGTCCCCCTTACTAAGAAGCACCTCTGGGGGTCTTTTTTGTCCAGTGCTATCTAGCATTTCAGCGCTTCCTCCTGGGACATTTATTAAGTTTATTTTAACATGACATTTTGAAATATCTGAACAATATACATTTATTAATATATATATATATATATTTTTATTTGCATATTAATTGATTGGCTGCATTATTATTCCTTTGAGTCTGAATCCTTGCTTTTATGTTTCTGCTGCTGTATACATGTGAATTTCCCCTTGGGATTAATAAAGTTTATCTAATATAATTGAATCTAAATAAGTTGCTTTGAATTGTGATGCTACCCTATAAAAAGTCAGTTGTATGACTACTAGACTTAATTCTGGCATTGACCTTGCATGGCAGAGAATTTGTCAGAGACGTAAGCTGTAAAATTATTCATTTCAGAAAGAAGGGTACTAGAAGACTGGTAAATCAGTTATGGAGCCAAAGTACAGTAGCAAAGATCAGAAATTCAAGTGACTTTTGCTGAAAAAAGTGCAGGAGAAATCGCAAAGCAGGTGTCTCAGAGCTAACAAAATCGGTTAACATTCAAACTGAAGTGACTGTTTCATCTCATACAGTAAGATGAACCCTGCACTGAAGTGGAATGCATGGTTGTTGTCTATGGAGGAAGCCACTGCTGAAACTAAAGCATAGGAAGCCCATTTAGCCTTTGCCATGACTTATATTAACAAAGGGGAAGACCTTCAAGAATCTATTCTCTGGTTTGATGAATCAACAATCAATATTTTTGTATCTGATGGTGCCTAAAATGTACTCTAGCATCACAAATGGATGGGTACAGTGAGAAGTGCATCGTTCCCACAGTGAAACACTAAGGGGGTAGAGTTCTTATATAGCGATTGTATGAGTGTTGAAAGTGAGTACTTCATCAATTTTGTCATTTTATACCATAAAATACTACAAAATCTTGAAAGAAAAGGTTCTCTGTTTTCTCTGTACCCTGGGCTATCAGACAATTTTCCAACAGGACAGTGACCTATCCCCCCAAACATTCTTTGAAGGCCACTGCATTCTCAAGGAGGAACAACATTAAAGTTCTTGAGTGACAAAGTACCTTACTCTGACCACCTGTCGGGAATTTTGAAGACACAAACTGCTCAGTCAAGGTGGACATACTAAATACTGGTGTACATAAAGTACTAGTATGATAAAGTAGATCAGCAGAATTCTTTGAGCTTAAAATCGTTAATCACATAAGAGAGGACACCAGTGGCAATTAAAGAGAAGTGCATTTAGGACTGAAGTCAGGAAGCACTTTTTTTTGTAGGTTTTGTTTAAAGAAATTGACATACAATCAAGACTTACTTTAACAACAAAGAAAGTAACATTACATACAATTAGGTCAAATGTAACAAACCTAAAATAAACCCCGACCCATAATAGAAGAGCCAACAACAAGAGCAATTGTTTTATTTAAAAAAAAAAAGAAGGAACAATATTCTTTTCCCTGATAAAGATGCTTAATCTAAAATTTAATGAGGTCTTGCCATATGTTAAAAAAGTTTTATTTATCAGGCTTGAGGACTCAGACAGCATTTCTGTAATATATAAAAACATTTTACAGTCCCTCCCTTTCAAAGATCCAAGAGTACAGTGGGAAAAGGATCTCTCACTCAACATCTCAGAAAAGGAGTAGAAAATAGCAATGCACAGAATTCAGTCGCGCTCCATATACGCAAACCATACAATCCAACTCAAAATTATATATCGAGCACATCTCTCTCATTTAAAAATTGTCCAAAATGTTTCCAGGGCAAGATCCAACCTGCAAACACTGCAATCAAGTTCCAGCCTCACTAGGCCACATGTTTGGGGCCTGCACCAAATTAACATCATTCTGGACCAAAATCTGTAAATGCCTCTCAGATAGCCTTGGTGTCACAATCCCTCCTAATCCACTAACAGCTGTGTTTGGTGGGCTTAAAGTGGAGAAGGACAAACAAACTGCCTTTACTGCACTATTGGCACGTAGACTTATCTTGTTCAACTGGAAGAATCCTAACTCTCCTCTTTTAAGTCAGTGGGTAACTGATGTTATATACTATTTGAAATTGGAAAAAATCAAATTGTCACTTAGAGGATCTGTGCAAAACTTTTTTAAACCTTGCAGGATTTAATCAATAACATTTTAGATTAAGCATTTAAATTGAGGAAAAGGATTTTCTTCCCCCTTTTTTTCCCCCAACACTTAAAGTTTTACTCTGTTGGCGTAGCTCTCTTTCTCATGGGTGGGGGTTGATTTGAAGTTAGTTTTGTCAAGTTTGACTTGCTTGTATAGAATGTTACTTGCTTTTAATAAATTCAATAAAAAAGTTTTGTACAAGTCCTCAAAGTGAGAATTTCATTTTTTCTAATTTCAAATCATATAGGACATCAGTTACCAATGTTTTAATTCCAAACAATTTCTGAAAGGTTAAATACTGTGTAGGTTTGAGAGGGTAGTAAATGATGATTATCATATAGAGGTGCAACATATAAAAGCTTCTCTGTCTTAAAGTGCTTTCTGGATTGGTTACATATACTGAGTAATTGATGGACATTTGGGTTATTAGTATAATGGCAATGTTTGTGATTATTGGGGCACAGAGTAATAGGAATCTGGGACAAACTACCGAGACATGTAGTTGAAGCAGAAGCCTTGACAACGTTTAAGAAGAATCTGAACAAGATTAGGGGGCAGCTTTGCTATTAGTTAAACAAATGAGCCTGATGTACTGAATGGTTTCTTCTCATTTATCAAATTTCTTTTGTTCTTGTGACTGGTTCTCTGCTAGGCCACATTTTATATGAGGTGTGTGCTCTCAGGTTCTGACTATGAAGTGCTTCTGGTTCATTAGAAGTTGCTCCCTCTTTTGTTGCTGCTGGTCTCCATTAAAAAAGGCATGAGAAAACAGCAGGCTTTTAAATTTGTGTTGTGACATTTGCTGAATTTTGCTTACCTGACCTTTCTTCATATTTTTTTTTTTTTTTTTTAAATAATTATTCCTCACTGTCCTTTATGCCTATATATCTGTCCTCTGATCTTGAAAACAGAATTATTGTTGGTTTTGGTGAATGAGTAAATTGGTGTCTGCAGTTAGCTAGCTAGAACTTTTGTGTCTGGTAAATGAAGTTTCATATAAAATTATATAAGTGTCATTTGGCTTGCAGAACTTTAGAATTTCTGCATAGGATATCACCCACATATGCTAAGAAGCCTCATGAAAGTTTAAAATGTCTTTAATAGCATTTTTGCCAGCTTAGCTTTTCAGGCAATTGGTTATCATAATTAGACCATTTCAGCCAGTTTCATTAAATAGATTTGAAAATGTCCAGCCTTTAGTGTAGTCGTCTTACTACGGATTTCTCAGTGATTGAGGATTACTAAGCAATCTAATCAGCAGTAACCTTTTATGTCTTCCAGACAATTATATGTATGAGGAAACCCCATGCAGACCATAACCAGGTGTGGTACGTGAACCCTGGATGTTGGATCTGTGAGGTGGTAGCTTTGCTCCTGTGCTAAAGTTACACTAGTGACTAATGTGAAATAAAAGTGAAATTACTTAAGTGTACAAAGTAAAATCTCTAATCTGCTCTGTGATTTTTTTTTTTTAATCTACAGCCTTTGAATAAGAAGGCTGCATACACAACTACTGTAGACTAAGCTGTGTTTGCATTTTCATTGTTTTCAACTGGTTTATTTCTACCCATATAAGTTTTGTGAAATACAGTAATCCCTCCTCCATCGCGGGGGTTGCGTTCCAGAGCCACCCGCGAAGTAGGAAAATCCGCGAAGTAGAAACCATACGTTTATATGGTTATTTTTAGAATGTCATGCTTGGGTCACAGATTTGCGCAGAAACACAGGAGGTTGTAGAGAGACAGGAACGTTATTCAAACACTGCAAACAAACATTTGTCTCTTTTTCAAAAGTTTAAACTGTGCTCCATGACAAGACAGAGATGACAGTTCTGTTTCACAATTAAAAGAATGCAAACATATCTTCCTTTTCAAAGGAGTGCAAAGCAAGCAGTCAAAAAAAAAATCAATACGGCTTTTAAGTATGCGAAGCACCGCTGGTACAAAGCTGTTGAAGGCGGCAGCTCACACCCCCTCTGTCAGGAGCAGGAAGAGAGAGAGAGAGAGAGAGAGAGAGAGAGAGAGACAGATAAAAAAAATCAATACGTGCCCTTTGAGCTTTTAAGTATGCGAAGCTCCGTGCAGCCTGTCCTTCAGGAAGCAGCTGCACACAGCCCCCCTGCTCACACCCCCCTACGTCAGCGCAAGAGAGAGAGAGAGAGAGAGAAAGTTAGCTGGATAGCTTTTCAGCCATCTGCCAATAGCGTCCCTTGTATGAAATCAACTGGGCAAACCAACTGAGGAAGCATGTACCAGAAATTAAAAGACCTATTGTCCGCAGAAACCCGCGAAGCAGCGAAAAATCCGCGATATATATTTAAATATGCTTACATATAAAATCCGCGATGGAGTGAAGCCGCGAAAGGCGAAGCGCGATATAGCGAGGGATCACTGTACTTATAAATTAATAGTTACTTGCACTGCATATTGTAGCAGTAAGTATATTGTAGTACCTAATGTCAGTTTACTGTAAAAAAGACAGGCATTTGATATTTTGTTTTGCTTGGAGTATGATTGCAATTAAAACATTAGATTTTATGTTGCAAAATAGAAAATTAAAATAGTTCTTTGTGCATGATTAGAATCATGTCTTTAATAGGTGGATATAAAATGCAAGGCTTCTTTTTGATTTAAAAATACTTTTCCTTTGTTACATTGCCTTGCATAGGGCTCTGTCTCCCCAGGTCTGTCTGATTGCCATCAACTTTTCACTGCACACAGTTAACATGCTGTTGTATACGCACTGCCTCATCATAGTATAGTCTCTTTCCCATCACAGAGCATCAATCACCCCCTACGTCAGCTGCCCTCACATTATCCTGTGTCTATTTTCTGTTGTCATGTAAGCTTGAATGAACAGCACAGTTTTATTATGCCTAAGTCCCTAAGGGGAATAAATATCCTGGAAGAGTGCTCTTCATTTTTATTATGCGTATTCCACTTAAGTTTCCAGTGCATTATTTTGATTTTATAATTGGGATCAACACAGGGCAAGAAAAAAGTGGTTCTTAAACTGTTTCTGGTTTTTCTCTTTCTTTTTTATATATCATTATCATATAGTCTTTATATATCATTAATGTGTATATGTCTTTAATCATTAGTCTATACAGTTCATATAAAAGCATTTAATATTTTACAACGGGCTGTATTGTTTATGATCTCTTTTAGCAAAACAGAACAGATTCTAAACTTGAGGCACCCCTTGGACTGTTTAAACTTCACAACATCTTTAAGTACTGACTCAATGCTGTGTCTTCCGGGTATTTTTTGACTCAATATTGACACCCCTTTTTAAACGCCCTGGACATCAGATTTTTCACTTCAAACCATCTTATATTGATTGACCGTCTTAAAATCTCTATATATAATCTTCATTTGGATCTTGATCTTTGTTTGTCCGCGAATTCCACACATGCATAGACCACCTTCCAGTTTAGTACGACGTTGTTACTCACGGATGTCAACAATGTGCCGGAATAACGAAAGGGGTGGTGGACAGTGTTACGCTGGTTAGCTCCTGAGGCCTGGTTAGAAAATGAGATTGCCGAAGATAAAAGGTACGTGCCTACGTAACATATGAATGAAAGACAGTGGGTAAAATGAATGACAACGTACCAGCACGTTCCGGAAATTATTATTGTTACGTTGTAGCCGGCGAGTGCTGCGCATCTCACAGTTGTACCGTGGCTTGCTCACATGTCAGTGAAGTGATCCCTATTTATGCTTTAAAGATCCTGGATACCTATGTGTCCCCCTTTTATAACCATTGCTCCGTGTATATTGCCTTACTCTTTGGATTGCCACAAAGCAACCTGCGAGATTGGAGAAAGGTTGAGAAGAGATCGTGAGAGGAAACGACAGCGTCGTGAAAATGAGACGGACTGTGTACGGAGAGAAGCAGAAATGCTCCTACACCACCACATAATTACTATTCGGACAGTGATCCCGAGTAGGCCGTTCCTATCGAATCAATGTCCAAGGGTTTACTTTTGTAATTTTGTTTCCCTTATAAAAAATCATAATGCTGTGCGACGAAGGGCCCAGTTCACGACTGGCAGCCGCGTTTAAACAGGGAGCCCTTCACAGACAACTTTAACACGCGCAACGTAGTTGGGCGCACATGGCTAGTGTAGTAGTAATGATCCTCCACTTTAGAACAGATGACATCTAGGATATTTGTATGGAATGTAAACAAACAGTACCCTAAATGGAGAGTAAAATCCATTCAAGAGTGGAAAGTAAAATCAATTGAATCTGATAGATTGATAGATAATACTTTATTTATCCTGTGGGAAATTTAACTTAGAAAATAAAATCTTACAAAGACTGTGATGGGAACAGGCCATTCAGCCCAATAAGTGTATCTGTCCTGTTCATCTAGACTTCCAAAATAACATCAAGGACAGATTTGAAGGTCTTTACAGTCTTGCTCTTCACCACAGTACTTGGTAATTTGTTCCATGTGTCTTTATAACTTTCTAACATTTGAGCAATAACTTTTCAGCCATCTCCCTGTGCTCTTGATGTAGTTTTTTTTAAAGAACAGCTGGGGTCCACAGTACTAATTCATTTTCAGAATTTTAAACAATTTAATCATGTTCCTTCCTAATCTCAGCTTGCTTAAACTGAAAAGGCTCAACTCCTTCAGTCTCTCCTCATAGCTCATAAATGCCACTTACTTCCTGAATCCACCTATTTGCTTTCCTCTGGATGTTCTCTAGCACCGCTAGGTATTTTTCTAATAAGGAGAGCAAAACTGAACTGAGTACTACAGGTGAGGCCTCACTAATGCATTATAAAGATTAGGCATACGGTAAATTCCCTTGACACATTCGTGAAACATTGTGATAAATAATAATAATTCTTTACATTTATATAACGCTTTTCTCACTACTCAAATAACATAACATCCTTTTAGCTTTTTTAAACCTTCTGTCCATTGTCTTGATGTAGATGGTGATGAGTCCACTATGACTATCAGGTCCTTCTCATAAGGTGTATTTTTCTAGTTTCAGACCTCCCAATGTGTTTTCAAACATTTCTGCATCCTACATGCAATACTTTATGTACATTAAATTTCATCTGCTACAAATCGGCCCAGGCATGTATGCTATCCAAGTCCCTCTGCAACAATTTAGCTAATTCTACATTACCTGCCTATCCACCTAGTTTGGTAGTGTAGGCAAGCTTTGTCATGTAGTCAGTGTTATTGATTATATACTTGTCCAGCTTGCTTATGTATATTTAAAAGATCAGCAGCCCCAGCAGTAAACTCTTCTGGATATCTCTTTTAACATCACCTAATTCTGAAAAAGCAATCATCTCACCATTACCCTTTGCTTTCTGTATTTAAGCGAAATGTTTACAGAAGCTCAAAAAATACAGAAATATGGTGGATTAAAATGAACCTGAAGCACATGGCAGTGTTCAAAATGTGTAACTGGTGTGTAAAACTGTGACATTTGGAAGATTTTTTTTGGTAATGTTAGGGCACTTTTAATAAAGTCTTAACATCTTAACAAGATGGCATGCAGGTAGCTTTTATGAGTTGTGAACGAACCATGATAATCTAAAGGATTCAAAATGTTCAAAATGTTTACGGGGTGTCCAAATATGTGACATTTAGAAATGGTTTTGCTTTTTGTCTAGATGCTTTAATTCTGAGCTGAAATTATGACATTTAGGATATTCTTATGGTTTATAGACAAACGACCTGCCCTAAATGCTGTGGAAATGTCCATTGCCAGGGCTGTATAGAGTATGGGATCCTCTGTCTGTCTAGTTCAATAATTATGGGAAATGTAGGAAATGTCACAAAGTTGCATAAAAAACAGAATAGTATAATAAAGTAACTAGAATTTTGAAAGAAATTTTGAATGACCTACTGTACATCATGGGAAGACATGACTAATAGAATCCCATCTCGGTACAGTTTACAAGGCAGGATGCACAATGTCAGAAGTTAAAGAAATGTAGATTATTTTCAGACTTGCAACATTGCCCTTACATGTCTGGTTTGTATCATGCATTTCTAATCAATTTTGGAAGCATAGAATGTACCATGCAAAAATATGTTTTATGAGAATTGAGTTCATGGCCAGTGCGGTCATAGTTAGCAAGAATTTTCCATTCGCACTTTAACAATAGCCCAAAATTGCAATGATGCTTGATCAAGTAAGACTAACATTGCAGGCAGCATAGTTCAGTCTGTGTTATCTTTTTAACATGCATTATAATGCCTTAGCGAATTATGCCATTTTCTTGTAAAATGAAAGTGATTTTTTAAGCCCAGTTAAAAAGAAACATTATACATGAAAAAACCCATTTTTGTGCAATAAACCACTTTAGTTTTAAACAAAATCTTGTGGAAAATGTTATCAGAAAAGTCTTGAGTATTCATGTATTTCATAACTGTAAACAGAGAAATTATTTTTCTTAAAGGTGGTAGTGAAATCCAATTAGAGTTCATTATGTTCTCTTATTTTAAAGTGTGTAAGGAAGCATAACCTGTCCTTCTATATGAGGGGATTTTGAAAACTGTTTGTGTAAATTTTGAAAGCGGAGTTGTATCTGTGAAGAGAGTTAAATTATTGTGATGTTTGTTTCTTTAGTCAGACTATATTTTTTGTAATGAAATACAAGAGTGACTGTAATATTGTATTTGTTTCAATGCTGCCTACATTGTTATGTTTCAGAATTATCTTTATTTTTGTTCAGCTTTTGAACATCTGTCCATTCCATGTATGTTCCAGAGTACTGTTCGCGGGCACAAACTTACATTTTGACTGAATTTTTGCTTTGTTTTCCTCTCCAATAGAACATTTCACCTGCATTGTGAAGGTGTTGTACACAGTGCAGTACATCCAAGCCATTGCATCACTTTCTGTAAAATTTAGTGCAGAAGAGAGAATTGCATGGGAGACCTCAGGTGCACTTAAGAAGGTAATTAGACGTCTAAGATTTTAACACCTCATTTTACTGTTTTGTTTTAAATTGACTGTAATGCAAACTGAGCACCCAGTGTTGCAGTTGTTAGAATCAGTTCCTCACAGATCCGGCATACTGGATTTGAGTTCCATGTGTATGTGAAATTTGCACGATCACCCAATATCTGCATAGTTTTTCCTCTAAGTTCTTACTATATGTTTTCTTCCCACATCACAAACACATGCAAGCTAAGCTGATTAGAGATTCTAAATTGGACCCATGTGTATCAGTGGGCCCTATAATCAATAGTTGTCCCATCAGGGGCTGATTCCTGCCTTGCATCGAATGTTTCAGAATAGGCACACTCCCCATCATGATAACAATTTGAGTTAACAGGTTTGAAAATTAAATGTTATATTTGATATGAATAAACAGTTATGGTTATTAGCTGTCATTAGCTTTAATTAAAAATGTATGTGTCACATTTTACTGATTGATTTTTGTTTGTCTATTTTCACAGTTGCTGTCCTCTGGCAGCTTCATACCATTATTAGCATCATGGTTAATATAAATGAGCAAAATACATAGTAATATAACTTTACCTCAGTCTATATGTTATAATGTACCCCTGAGTCAGGATACCGATTTCATTATAGTCAGGCTTCATTTTTGCCATGTCAATATTTGCATAAGGCTTTATTTATGTTGGGTCGCATATTTAATCCTGTAATTTTATTAATTTAGTATCTGATAATCTTTCAAGTTTTTAATTTATTGCAATTTCCTATATGTTACCATTTTTAAGTTCAAGTTTATTATTATGTGTACACAGTATGATGAAGTTCTTGCATATTTCCTCCGAGCAGTGACAATAATACGATACCAACAAAGACATGCAAAAACAAAAAAGTATACATAGCATGCAGTATATACACTAAGGTGCCAAAACATTATGATCACCTCCCTGATATGCTGTTCCGAATCTGTATGTCACCAAAACAGCTCTGATTCACCAAGGCATGGACTGTACAAGACCTCTGAATGTGCTCTGTGGTATTAGGCACCAAGATGTTAGCATCAGATTCTCTAACACCTGTAAGTTGCAAGGCAGAGCTGCCACAGATCAGATTAGTTGTTCCGACTCATCCACAGATGCTCAGTTGGATTCAAACCTGAGGAATCTGAAGTCTAGAGCAACACCCTGAACTCTTCATCATGTTACTCAAACCATTCCAGAACAATTTCTTCAGAGTAGCAGAGCACATTATCCTGTTGAAAGATGCCATTTCCATTGGGGAATACTATTGCCATGAAGCAGTGTGCCGGGTCTGCAGGAATGTTTAGGTAGGCACTGCACATCCAATGAATTCCAGGACCTAGGGTTTTCTCAGCAGAATGTTGTCTAAAGCACAAAAGTCCCTCCACCAGTGTATTGTCTTCCCGCAGTGCACACTTGTGCTGTCTCTTCCCCAGGTAAACAACACAGATGTACATGCAAAAGAAAATGTGATTTGATGTACCAGGCGATATTCTTCCATTGATCCAGGGTCCAATGCTAGTGATCATGTGCCAATTGTAGGCATTTTAGAAGTTAGCATGGGCACTCTGACTGGCCTGCGGTTACTCCCCCCCATATGAAGCAGAGTTCTATGCGCTATGTCTATAATGACACATTACTCCCAGAACCATCATTAAAGTCATCTGCAATTTGAGCCACAGTAGCCCTTCTGTTGGTTTGCACCAGATGAGTTAGCCTTTGTTGACCCCTCACGTCGATGAATCTTCACTGCCCAACACCCCGTCAATGGTCATGTTTTTTACTTCTTTGGACAACTATAGGGATTTATGCCTCACAGCTAACCCTGATTGCACCACAAGCCTTGCCATTTCAGAATAGCTCCGACACAGTTGTCTGGCCATAATGATTTTGGCTCTTACCCAATTCACTGAGGTCTTTAAGCCTTGCCAATCTTGTGCATTTAACACTTCAACTAAAAGTACCTCATGTCATCTTACTATCTAATATATCTCTGACCTTCACGTGTGCTGTTGTCACTAGATAGTCCATGTCATTCACTTCATAGAGGGGTGGTCATAATGTTTTGTCTCATTTGTATCAGTATAGATTTGGTAATATTTGTCCATATAAGCTTACAGTGCTTTTTGTATTACAGTATTTGCTCTCATGATTGGCTGTCATTGACAGCCTGTGAATAAAAACTGTCCCTGAACCTACTGGTCTCAGTGTCAGTACTCCTATACTTGTTGCCAGGAGGACAGAGTGAGAAAAGTGGCAAGGCAGCATAACAGAGGTCTGTTTGCCTTTTTAAGGCAGTGTGTATTATGTATGTCCTGAAAAGAAGGCAGCTGGGTGCCAGTCATATTCTATGTTGTCTTCACCAGCCTCAGCAGGGCTTTACGATCTTGAATCGAGCAGGTGCCATTCTAGTATGTGATGCAGCCAGTGGGCTCCACTGTGCACCTGTAGAAATTGGTGAGAACACAAAACTACTATATACATATTGCCTTAACAAGCTAAATGTTATGCTACTGAAAATTCTTGTAAAGATTCAGAAAAATGCCTTTTAGGCATAAAGCACCACAAGCTGCTGTTTTTAGACACCTACAATTACATGTAATTATACAGACACTTTTGCTTTTCAGTTTTTTTTTTTTATAATTTAGTGTTGGTGTCTGCTGAGCATCACAATCCTAACAGCTTTATAGCTCAGTTAATTAATCTGTTTCTTATGAAAAAATACAGCTCTAAAATATAAAATTACACTTCATGTATAGCCTTTGACAGCAGTTGTTATTGCTTGTGAATATTCTGACTATTCTCTTTTGCAGTTAACTCAATTTAATAATAAGAGCGTATTACCTTGAATTCCACTGTATTGTATTATTGGGTTTTTCAGACATTGTCAGAAATGCTTTGTCATACAAAATGTGAAAGCATGGCAGGGAAAAAAAATAAGGTTTTTAATGAGGATTTCTTGAGAGCAGCACTATGTTAACAAGATTTTATTATAAGTAAGGAATGTATGAAATGTACAGTTTCACTACTCTAATTATATTGCTGTATACATGGTATGACAGAGAAATTTGTATTATTGAGTTAAAAAAAATAAACAAAACCTGAAAATGTCAGCAGAAAAGAACAGATTCTTATTGCTATTTTAAAAGAAGAGAAATTCAGCAACAGTAAAAGTGTCAGCTATAAATCTATGACAGAAAAGGCTGAGACAGATAAGGGCCTTGCCAGTATATATTCTTTTACCGTCAGTTTGATAAATGTTGGCTGCTTTACCCCACATAAAATATTAGTAGAACCAGAAGGATTTTATCTGAACATGTTTATTCAGTAATGCTTCAGGTTTTATCTGCAGTCAAATATTTTACTGTAAAAGAAGTATTAACAGCACATGTCTGTGGTGACTATATTATCATATGAAGGCATGCAGTATATATATATATATATATATATATATATATATATATATATATATATATATATAGTATGTGAAACCCCAGGAAGGATTATTTCCAATATCTTTCTGATATCCTGTAATGCAAGGGGAAATTGTTATGTTGTATAATTGTAATGGAAATAAAATGTAAAACTTACTTTTTCTGCCTTTTGCCACATAATGCCAGGATCCTCACGATCACTGAATTGGATTAAGCAGACTTCAGAAAGAATGAGTGTATCTTTCATATAAGTCATGAATTTCTTGATGCATCTTGTGTATTCTATCAAGCTTGTATTCTCTAGAGACAGCACAGACATAAAACTGAGACTCTGAATATTTCCATTCCATGGTCATCTCCTTTTGAAAGTCATGAAGTTCTGAAACCAAATAATTCTTGATCCTGAAGTAATGTTTCAGTTTTCATTCCTACAGAGTTGTTAAACAGTTTCCCCAGCACCTGATGTGAAAACAGTTATGTAAAATTAAGATTTTGTTTTCTTTGCACAAAGTCTTACATGAAAACAATTCTTAGCTGAGAATGGTAGCAAGTCATATTGGTGAAAGTTGTCAAATGTTAGTACGAATAAAATGTGAGGGGAAAAATAAAATGGAGGATGCCTTTCAAATATTTGACCTATTAAAGGAAAAGTCACTTTACATGCTGTCATGCAACAAATTAACCAGGATCATAAAAAATAAACTTTATTTGTGGATGATAGTAAGTTAACATACAATATATGTTGTCTTATCCATAGCTTGCTAGCAATTCTGAAAGATCCTGGGAAGTGCTGCTGAGCCATGTGATCAGCGAGCTGTGGAAATGCAAATGTTTTTATGAAGTGGCAAATAATGAAACATCAGTGGTAAGCAAGAGTTTTTTTTTTGTTTTTTTATTTATGGTTGTAACTAAATAGTCAAACATACGTTCATAAATGTCACTTGTCAAAGAAAGACTTAATATGCATTAATCACAATAAACATTTGTAACACCAGAGGTAAAACAGAAACACAGACAGGAGCTGGGCACACATATTTCAGAATAATACTGGTGTATTATTTCTAAATTCTGAAAATAAACACTTTGTAGCATTTCATGCAAACAATTTTATTCCCACTTTTTAGATAATGTACCACTTTTCTGGATTATGGAGGGCATATTTAGATTCAATTTCTAGGCGCAGCAAAGGAGCGGAGGGGGTCTTGTTCGATGACCTCTGAATCTTGTCTCTGCTATTTGCGGATGACGTGGTTCTGTTGGCTTCATTGGATAGTTATCTCCAGCTCTCACTGGAGCGGTTCGCAGCCGAGTGTGAAGCGGTGGGGATGAGAGTCAGCACCTCTAAATCTGAGGCCATGGTTCTCAGCCAGAAAAGGGTAGAATGCTCACTCCGGGTTGGGAACACATTACTACCTCAAGTGGAGGAGTTCAAGTATCTCGGGGTCTTGTTCACGAGTGAGGGAAGAATGGAGAGGGAGGTTGACAGACGGATCGGTGCATCACCCACAGTAATGCGGGCTCTGCAACGGTCCATCGTGGTGAAGAGAGAGCTGAGCCAAAAGGCAAGGCTGTCGATTTACCAGTCGATCTATGTTTCTACTCTCACCTATGGCCACAAGCTTTGGGTAGTGAGCAAGATCGCGGATACAAGCGGCCAAAATGAGTTTTCTCCGCAGGGTGGCTGGACTTTCCCTTAGAGATAGGGTGAGGAGTTCAGTTATCCGGGAGAGACTCGAGTAGAGTCGCTGCTCCTGCGCATTGAGAGGAGTCAGTTGAGGTGGTTCGGGCATCTGGTTAGGATGCCCCCCTGGGGGGGGGTGTTCCGGGCATGTCCCACTGGGAGAAGGCCACAGGGCAGACCCAGGACACGCTGGAGGGATTACATCTCCCGGCTGGCCTTGGAACGCCTTCGGGGTCCTCCCAGAGGAGCTGGAGGAGGTGGCCGGAGATAGGGAGGTCTGGGCTTCCCTGCTTAGGCTGCTGCCCCCGCGACCTGACCTCGGATAAGAAGTGGATAATGGATGGATGGATATTTAGATTCTTCCAGTTAGGCAAAATCAGTTGGTGTACTTTAGTATAGAAAATGATTCAGTTTATTGAATATGAGTTAACCTCATCCAATGTTACCTTGTCCTAAAAGAAATAAAAATAATTGTAAATCCAACACTATCTGATAAATAAACAAATATCTTCCCCTAAATTGGTCTTGATTTAGGACATACCCAAAACAAATGGCCTAGCAAAGCCGGTGCTAAATGGCATTGTCCACAATTAGGATCCAGTTCCTTATGCATTTTGGATAATTTAAATCTTGAAACCTTTTATATTATGTGTAGTTTTTAGTATAATTACAGGATGTGTTGTACAGATTGATGAAGAATGTATATTATGGATAATTTAATTCTACTTCTTTCCTGAGATATTAAAATTGAGGCACCTTTCCCAGTGGGGCGCTGTGCAACATTAATTGAAGTTTAGTGATATTTTTCCTCATTACTAGTTGATATACTGTATACTCCAGTATGAATAGTGATGTAACATTACAGAAGTTAGGCAGATTTGTTTTAACAAAGTCAAAAACTTTTAAATAGGAAAAAGGTGTATTGAGGGAATTCCATATTTAAGATAAAGTACTGGTACTTCTCAGATTGTTCCCTTTGAAAGGGCTGCACAAATCAAAGACAACAATATGGCTGAGGTTAGTTACCTCAGATGAAATAACTTAGTACAGGCAAGAGGCTGGCTATTGTTACCACTAAAAGGGCTACACAATTCTAACAAACAAAGCTATTAGGTTCTCCTACCAGGTTACCCATATCTTATGCCTTTCCTGGTCACTATCTTTGAAAAAGCTAAACAAATAACAAGTCACTCACACAAGCATACTGGGACAAATGATATCAATTATCAAGGCAAGTTCCAATGAGGCCATATTGAAAATTTAATTTAATTATTACTAATGTTTATTTGCAGAGAATCCAGGCATTAAATGCTAGAAGTCAAAAGTAGAAAAAAATATACAATCTAAACAATTCAAAGCAAAGTCCATAAAAGCAAGCTTTGCTGCCTTGTAACCAGGAGAAATAGATGCTGGTATTATTTCAAGAGCTCAGTCTTCTTAATCTAACTAAGGCGATCCTGAAAGTATGCACCTTAATGCCGCACCTCTGTTGGGGTGAATTTTAGGGTGTACTGCACTTTTGTCCTCGTATAGCATGTTTTTTTGGTGTGTCTTAAGAACTGCTTATGCTGTATCTGCCTATCATACCAGTGCTGCATTCTCGTATTAAAAGCTGCATGTCATCCCTCCATTTCATCTGCCTCTCTCAGATGAGCCATTGACTTTCATCACAATAAAGAGGCTCTATGTCTAGTCACTGTTCAAGGATAAGATGTAGAAGTGATGCACTCCTACAAATACTTGGGGGTCCACATCAGTGACAGGTTGCACTAGTTGAAAATGCAACAGTGGTTTATGGACCAGTACCATCTATGGACTGATTTATCCACTATGCCCTACAGTATCAGGAGATTGATAAATACTTACATGTCATCTGAACAAAAGGCTGTGATAAGTAGATGGTTTACTCTGACTTTTCCAACACTGCTCAGCATACTGGTTCATTTCAGTGGCTATTATCTCCACCAGACTATCTTTGACTAATTGATACACTTTGTCATCACTATCAGTCAATTAAAGCAATGATTCAGTTCCAGTTTGTTCTAAAATTGGATTTACAGCTTTTTTGTTTTGGTTGAAGGCTCTGTCCCACTCCTGGATATTGATGAGTTATCATAGTTACGATAAAGTGACAGAATTTATAGAAATATTCAAGACTTTTTACAGCATGATGTTATGTCACCCACTAGATGGTGGCAGAATACTGCCTGAGAGTTATTGAGGCATTGCACTTAAAGAAGATCATTACACATCACCCCGAGTCTGACTCCGGCCTAACCATGTTTACATAAAATTTTGAGCCTGAGTCACGCTTGGAGTTAACGCCAAGGAGGTTAATGGAGCTGTAGTAAATTGATAATTTTAATAATTGGTGAAGAAAAGAAAGAATTGCATTCATTTTTGTGAGTATAGCTGAGTAGATTTTGCAGAGAATTGTACTTTTTAAATTAATTTTTAATGCAGTATACGTTTACTCTTCTAAAAGTTTATAATTTAGTAACAAATAGTCCTACCTGTAACCAAACGATCATTCAGGAAGTGGACCCCAGGGGCTGAGAATACTCTGAGAGAAAGTTTTGGAACTACAAACTGGGATATCCTGCAGGGATCTCATAGTGAGAACATTGAGGAAGTTGTCGACTGCAGTACTGACTACATCAACTTCTGTATGGACATTGTAGTTCCAGTAAGAACTGTACGCTGCTATGCTAACAACAAGCCATGGATTACAAGTGACATCAAGGGCCTTTTGAACCAGAAGAAAAGGGCTTTTAAAGATGGTGATCAGCATGAGCTCAAGCGCGTGCAGAAGGAACTCCAAGTCCAGCTCAGGGCGGCGAAGGAGCAGTACAGGAGAAAGCTGGAGCAGAAGTTGCAGAATAACAGCATGAAGGAAGTGTGGGATGGGATGAAGATCATTACTGGCTGCAGCTTGAAGCGGGGTACCACCATCGAGAGAGACGTGAAGAGAGCAAACCAAATGAACAACTTCTTTAACAGGTTTGACCACCCTAACCCACTCTCACTCTCACCTCGGAGTACTGCACCCTCCACACATCCTTCTGCTGATACCAGCATAGGAGAGACATCCCCACCCACAATTACAACAGCGCAAGTGAGCAGAGAGCTGAGGAGACTTCGTGCCAGCAAAGCAGCGGGTCCAGATGGAGTATCGCCACGACTGCTGAAGGTCTGTGCATCGGAGCTGGGGGGTCCTCTACAGCGCATCTTCAACCTGAGCCTGGAACAGGGGAGAGTCCCGAGGCTTTGGAAAACATCTTGCATCACCCCAGTCCCAAAGTATCACGTCCTAGTGAGCTGAATGACTTTCAGCCTGTTGCTCTGACATCACATGTGATGAAGACCATGGAGAGGCTGCTGCTTCACCACCTTAGGCCACAGGTTCAACACGCCCTTGACCCTCTGCAGTTTGCATATCAGGAGAAGGTGGGAGCGGAGGATGCCATCATCTATATGCTACACCGATCCCTCTCTCACTTGGACAGAGGCAGTGGTGCTGTAAGAATTATGTTTCTAGACTTCTCTAGCGCCTTCAACACAATCCAACCTCTGCTCCTTAGGGACAAGCTGACAGAGATGGGATTAGATTCATACCTAGTGGCATGGATCGTGGACTATCTTACAGACACCCCTCAGTATGTGCGTCTTGGGTACTGCACGTCTGACATTGTGGTAAGCAACACAGGAGCGCCACAAGGGACTGTACTTTCTCCGGTCCTGTTCAGCCTATATACATCGGACTTCCAATACAACTCGGAGTCCTGACACTGCTATCGTGGGCTGCATCAGGAATGGGCCGGAGGATGAGTATAGGGACCTAATCAATGACTTTGTTAAATGGTGCGACTCAAACCACCTACAACTGAACACCAGCAAAACCAAGGAGCTGGTGGTGGATTTTAGGAGGCCTAGACCCCTCAAAGACCCCGTGATCATCAAAGGTGACTGTGTACAGATGGTGCAGACCTATAAATATCTTGGAGTGCAGCTGGATGATAAATTAGACTGGACTGCCAATACTGATGCGCTGTGCAAGAAAGGACAGAGCCGACTATACTTCCTTAGAAGGCTGGCGTCCTTCAACATCTGCAATAAGATGCTACAAATGTTCTATCAGACGGTTGTGGCGAGTGCCCTCTTCTACGCGGTGGTGTGCTGGGGAGGCAGCATTAAGAGGAAAGACGCCTCACGCCTGGACAAACTGGTGAGGAAGGCAGGCTCTATTGTTGGCATGGAGCTGGACAGTTTAACATCTGTGGCAGAGCGAAGGGCGCTCAGCAGGCTCCTATCAATTATGGAAAATCCACTGCATCCACTAAATAGTATCATCTCCAGACAGAAGAGCAGCTTCAGCGACAGACTGCTGTCACTGTCCTCCTCCACTGACAGACTGAGAAGATCATTCCTCCCCCAAACTATGCGACTCTTCAATTCCACCCGGGGGGGTAAACGTTAACATTTAACATTATACAAAGTTATTGTCTGGTTTTCACCTGCATTATTATCTTTCTTTAATTTAATATTATTTATTGTATCAGTATGCTGCTGCTGGAGAATGTGAATTTCCCATTGGGATTAATAAAGTGTCTATCTGTCTGTCTGTCTGTTTAGTTTATGAGGCTGGTTGTTACAAAGTACAATTGGTTGACTGTGTTCAAAACCTGGAGTTCATAGTTTGTGATTTTGAAGCGTGAAGTATTTAAAAAAAATTATGCATTGGCCGTGCCATTTTACTCTGCTTCAGTAAGTGTATGCATCTTAGTATATTGTGGTCCAATGAACTGTCCAAGAACTAAGTATGCACTGTGAAATTTCACACCTTAAAGTGACCATAAGTGACTTTGTTTTTATTGCATGTGGAGACAGTGCAATGGAAGACACAGCAGTAAATTCCAAGAGTAGTGGTAGCAGCAATACTTAATAAGTAGCCAGAGGAGAATGTGAGTGCACAGTTAATGAGTAGGTAAAGTTAAATCTATGTACTTTCATACTCAGAAATTAATAATGGGAGCTGGACAGAAATTGGACTGTGGTGTCTAGCTGGCACCTGGCTTCTAAAAAAATGTACAGAATGTCTTCCATATTCCATAGTCATACAGATTCTCTGTTATGACTGCTTAACCTTTTAATTGGATTTATTTCTCCATGTCTTGCATATGTCATCCTCATTCTGATGTTTGATGACTGATGCTCACATTAAACTAACAGTTCTTATTTGAAATGGTTTGTCTTAATTAATACGCTAGTACATGAAGCTGGGATAAGCAGTGTCATTACTGAGTGCATTCAAGGTCTGTCTTTGTTACTCAGCTTTGCATTTGCTACAGTTAATTTTGAGCATGATGATTAGTTTGTAGCAGTAAAGATTTTTGGCCAACTGCTAACATCATTAGTGACACTGAGTATTCTGAATTTTTTTTTTTTTTTTGCTTTTATTCTTCCATAGCAAAGTGCACTACTTAGTTGTACATAGCTTATTGCATTTCAGACATAGTCTTAGAAACTTCTAATTTGTTGCTTATAATATTTAAATGTTATATATTTTTAAATGATTGCTCCCAACATAATTAAACAAATAAATGAAAATAGTGAAATTAAAGTTATTTTCCATATATTTTTTCTTTTTAACAATTGATTAAGCAAATGGATTTTAGAAAGCTGAATATTTTTGCTTTTTCTAAAAAAAGGAAGTTAAATTACATTTGCAGTAAGACAGCAACATGTGAGATGGAGCAATAACAGGTTTGTAATGCCCTTAGATGTCCCAGGCTGCATGCACGCTACACTTGGTGGATCAACAAGTATCTGCATGGCGCAACAGACATGGTTAAGCCGATAACCCCTGAGGCTTGCAGTTGTACCCCGTGAACAAGGAATTCCCAGTAAGGATCTGCGCTTTGTGCACACCAGCCATCACTTCTGCCAATTGGATGGTTTAGTGATTTTCTCAGATCAGCCTGGCCACAGTCGCTAATGGTCTCTGGCGGAGCACCAAGAAGATGATCAAACTTGACTGTGTAGAGGAAGTAAAATCGTACCAAATTTTTTTAGATGAACCTGTGAAAGGATCATTACCGAGTCTTGGGGTGAGTGCTACAGTGAAGGACTGGAACATCCGCCCAACCCTTCTTCCCCCTGTAGGCCCTGACCCTGCTCACCTCACCCTCGCTCTTGGGGGATGCACATGAGGCAGAATCTGGGGACGTGTTGTGAAGATCTTAGTTGATTTTTGGTACACATAATTATGTGTTTATGAAACAGGTAGCAAAAGTGTATTGTGATTAGGGTCCTCCAGGACCCAACCGCATTTTTCCCATAAAATACCTGCTTCAGTATCCATGGTTTCCATATTGGTGGAGTTTTTCATGAACGTAACCCTTGCAGATAATGAGAATTTACTCCATATATGAGGGATGATCATATAGTTTTGAGGCTGAACCATTAAGAAAGAAATCAGTAAGACCAGTCAGTCAGTCATTTTCCAACCTGCTGTATCCTAACACAGGGTCACGGGGGTTTGGAGGAGCCAGCACAAACAAGTTTTATTTTTCTACATAATCTTGTGAACTGTGATACACTTGTTATAAAGCTACCCTTTGCTTCTGATTCTAGCTGACTTGACATCTTCATCATCGGCAATACATGTTCAACAGATGTAGATCATCACATTGGGCAGCTATGGTGATCGCCCCATTGGGCTTGGTTTGGAGAACAGAATGGGTGTAACATATCTTTAGATTTGCCGTTTCACAAAGAAACCTGAATAGCTCAATAGGGATGTTGTCATGAAGCAGACAGGGTGAATGGTTGACAGCTTTTCACAATGCTTTTTCCAATTGACTGTCAAAAACATTAAAGCAAGTCAGAGTAATATTGATCAGTGTTGTGGGCCTTTTGAGGCATGTAATCAATATGGACTACACCCTGAACATCGGAAAAATTGTAAGAAATCAAAAAGAAGAAGAAAAGGCAGACAGTATGGCAAAGTGGATAAGACTTCAGAATTCAAACCTTGAGGCTGTGGTCTCAAATCCCACTACTGACATTGTGTGACCATGACCAAGTCATTTCACCTGACTGTGCTCCCATTGGAAAAACAAACAAAAGAAGTGTTATCAAATGTATCTCAAATGTTGCAAGGTGCCTTGGATAAAAGAGTCAGCCAAATAAGTAAATGTAAATATAAATCCCCCAAACATTGTAAACGTCATCTTGCTGGCGCTGGTTTAGACTTTGAATTTCTGTGATGTGGGAGAAAAAAAGATTTCAGTGTGTAACAGTAATTTAAAGTATGCGTGGGATAAATTGAAGTTGCATAGCGAACAGGTAACATTGCCCACTGAATAAAATCCCAATGGCAGGAAGGAAATTGAAAATGTGAATAAAGGCAGTCTAGTATTTTACAAGGAGTTTATGCCCTGCCAACAATCCTTTTAAACAAGCTGTCACTTACACACTCCACAAGAAATCTGGCAGCAGTATCCCAAAAGGTGACCTGTCCTTTTTTTTCTGCTGGGATGGTATTAGCAAAAGTCACTTCTGTTCTTTTCTTTCAATCAGATAAGCTCCTGCATCTGGTCTCCACAGTCCATCGAGTATGCTCTTCAGCAGTACTGCTTACCTTTCCTCAGAATTACCAGCCTGCTTCAGCATCACCTCTTTGGGGACGATTTACCAAGCTGTCTGGTAAAGTGTGATTTAATATAAAATATTACCGTAAATGTCAAAGTATTTGTCACCTTTTGCCATTTATTTATTGTTTTTTCCCAATACGTAGTAAATAGCAGAAACTGTATCTGCACAGTGCAATGCAGCTTATGTCATTTTCATGTTTAAAAAATAAAACGGATGGTTTTCCCTATGTTCATGTAAATTATGAATTTTGAAGTGTTTGAAATTTTAAGTGAATTACTGTACTTCCTGGGAGTCTCAATTTAAACAAGCCATATACTGTATTACATTATGTTCATGTTCAGATCCATATCAAGTGAATTTATCAAACTATATGTTATGTTTGATACGGCCTTTGTATTTCTATATCTCTTCTTAAAGTCATAGAAATGTTTTTCTTTTTTTTACCTAAACAATTTATGCCAGTGTATTTTGGATGGAGTATTCCTTTAAAACATCACATAAACGATAACCAGACTGGGATTTATATCCATGATATATTCATTAATTGAAAGCAACTAGACTTGTTGGTCATTCTTTCTGGTTGTAAATTTTGGGTTTTTCAGGAGCTACAAAAGGTTCAGATAAGGTGGCAAGGCAGAATCACAATTTAAATACATATACTGAAGTGCTATAATTCTCCAGTCGTCCTTGCCTTATAGTAGGCTGCCTTGACTGAGACTGAGGTACAGATCACTTGTAATGGTTAATAAATTTCAGTTACTATGTTGAATTGTGACTTGTTAGATCTGTTTAGATAAATGAAGTACTTCATTCTTTACGGCAAAGGAAACACTAACCAGATATGGCCTCTATTGATAATTGAACTTAAAAAATTACTTTACATAGTGCTTTTCTGTAGTAATCACCATTTCAGTCTTTCTGTAGGTATGGCTGTGGTAGCACAGGTCAGAGATTTTGTGTGGGTGAGATTTAAACTATTTATAGCTCTATTTACATTTTAGAAATAGAATCCAAACTTATCATGTTGTTCAGAAGTAGTGCAGTGTGAGCAATGTGCCTAGAAGAAGAGTAGAATGGCTGCCCAAGGTTGTGCCTGGGAGGAAGTGTGCTTAGATAGTTGTGCATGCGCCTGAGGCTAGAGCCACTCATGTCCCGGCATTGTTCCACCATTGTAAAGAAAGCAAAATGTTGGTTGCCAGTAAAAGAATATTGTAAAGGATTTAAGGGCCTGTAGTAGCTGCAGGAGGTATTACCTGCAAGGTTCAGGGAGAAGTGCCTGGAGGGTAGTCGTGTCGTGTGTGTTTGGTACCCACATATGTGAGTCTGAATCCTTTCCACTAGGAGTATCTTTGGAGATTAAGTACACAGTGTTGAGAACATAGGAAATGTGAGCTCTCTTTGGGGGGTGGATTGAAGAGAGGTCTACAGGAATTGGGTGTAATTTTCCCACTGGCTTTAAAAGGTGCAACAGGCATAGAGAGGGAGAAGGTGTTTGGTTGAAATAATTGTCTGATGGTCTCTCTGAGAGAGAGAGAGAGAGATGATTAGGCAGTGCAGAGTTTTGTTTCTGGGACCTTCTGCGCTATATGGAGGAAGGGCACCCCCATGGGGGTGCTTAAGCACATTATTCTTAGCCTTCTGATTACCATGCAAAGACATTTAAGTAGTGTTATGGAGGAGACCTCTGAGCAACATGTAAAGTGGAGGCAGAGAGACAGAGTGTAGAGTCAAGTGGTGAGCTTCAGCATATTCAACTTAAAGATTACTTTTGTTTCTAAAGATTTTGAGTTTTTGATTCGATTTGCCTAGAGCTGCTTCTGAAACAGGCACGAGGAAAGGAATCAGCATGTTTTCGGTTTTAATTTTTACCTTTATTTATATTTTTGAAATAATTTCTGGAAAGAGACATGACACTTAAATTGAGTGGAATATTGGACTGTTTCTACTATTTTTGACACAATGAGTCCCAAGTAGAATAAATGTAAAAACAATTTCTATAAAACCTGTGTTCGTGTTTCTGTACCACCCAGATGTACCCCTTGGTTATGAACTATGAGATGCTCTATAGGGGAACTGGTGCTCTGGACACGGTTTGTTACAATGGCATTTTTTGTCATTGTTTATGTGGAATGACACAGATTATTGTTACCATTGCTTGCATCCTGTTTGATTACCAATTACAGTATCTCATTTGAGACTTTTACAAGTTATGTTTTTATTTGTGTGGGTTTCTCTGCACAGACTCAAGTTGCCTCCCTCGATCCAAAGATGGGCTGCTGGGTTGATTGTTGACTCTTAATTCTCCCATTGTAGTTGTCTACGTGATTGCTCCATAATGTAACTGATTTCTGATGTGACTCTATACTGGATATGAGTGATTATAAAGTGGACAGATCTGCTCATGTTAAATGCCTGAACTAAGAAATATTTGCTGTACAGCTCAGAACCTTAGTGACTGGGCCACACTGCCAGCTATTGTATCTATTTTCATGGAACAAGTATGCAAAATTTGCCACATACTAATTAGTATAAAATCACAACACAAGCTATTGAAAACAGTTAATTGCTGCTGTCAAATAAAATGGCTTGTTATTTAATATTCTATTTAAAAATAGATGTTTACATTTCTACTATCTTCAAATTAAGTATTTCTTTAAGGTGTTCAAGCTTTTAAAATCCACAGTAAATCTACTGCTTATTTTGCTGGTAACTACTTTACAGTTTACAGATGAAGTCAGAAGTTTATATACACAGGGTGAATTCTTTAAAACTCACTTTATAAGCACTCCACAGATTTAATACAAACAAACTATAAATTTGGCATATTTTTTAAGAAATCTGTTCGTGGTGGGCAAAAGTAATTTTTTCCAACAATGTTCACAGACAGTGTATTTCACTTAAACGATGTGCCAAATTTATAGTTTCTTAGAATAAAATCTGTGGAGGGGTTATAGAGTGACTTTTAAAGAATTCTTTGTTAGGTGTATGTAAACATCTGACTTCAACTGTCAATAGTTCCTTCACTTTTTTCAATGAGCACATCTTCAGTACCCAGAATTTGCCAATATATCTCAATAAACATTGTTGCTGCTATTCCTTATTAAACAGACAAAATTGAGTCAAATTGCACAGCATCAATTGCTTCATATGATTGTATTTTCTGTACTTGAAGAAATACACTTTTTTTTTCCTTTTTTACTATATGTACAATTTTAAAATTCTGTATTTTATTTTGTCGTGAAGTCTGAAGATGAGTTTTCAGTACTAGCAAACTGCCTGGGGCTGCTGCCGTCTAACCTTCAGTTATCCAACCAACTAAACAGTGCCTACTGTCTTGAATGGTCCGTCTCTGCCATTGAGGTCATATCACAGTGGTGTTCTGAAATGAGGGCGTTTTCAGAGGCAAATGCTGAACACGCAGTGGTAAGTCTATTTAGTTTGTTTGTCATATGCATTCATTATCATAATCATAATCATAAACCTCATCTGCTTACGCTGGCCAAGTAAGCGAAAATACTGAACTTAGAGTTAAATGTATTATTGTGTTTAAAGGTCAAAACTGTTTTTCCCCCTTCATACATAAAAATAGCATTCATGTTAGGGTAAAATTCACAAATATAGAGTGAGTGTAATGCCTCTTGAATATTTATTGAAAACCTAAAGTTGTGCTGATTTTGGTCTACTCCTGTTTGTGGATTGATCCCTATATAAAATCATTAAGTTAAAAAAAAAAAAAAAAGATCCACCTGGGACCAGAAGGCGCTTGTGGGGATCATGGCACTATTCCCATTTGTAACAGTCAATAGGCAGTAAATCACTGCAGCCTTTGTCACCCAGTTTCAAAATCAATTGATAGAAGGTTTGCAGAAGGAGGCAGTGAATAAAATCAGCACTGATTGAGCCTTGGAGGGAATTAGCATAGCTTTCACACAGATTGATGGGAAATGTGTGAAAGGAACAGTGGAAGTGACACTTGAGTAAATGAAAGATCTTAACAGCTTGAGATGTGACGGATACCCGTGAAAAGTGTAGAAAAAACATTCATTGATACCAAGATGTGCATCTGCCTGGAATTCTCTAACAACGCAGTATGCTTGAAACTGTTGCATAAATGAGAGTGTGAGTTATTGTTAGGAAAGGGTGTGGGATGTAAAACTCCCTATTCTATGGCTAAAATATGAAATCTGCCAAGACTTATTTTTATCAAGTTGTTAACCCTCGCATTAAATCTGAAGCTACCTTTATTGATTTTTGCAACAGTGAGGCTAAATTACCCTTTCCCAGACAGAGAGACATTTTATTACATGTCAGGGTACTGGTTTAATAATCACCCAAAGAAGATACTGGCTGCTTGGTATATTTATCAGTCAGCATCCTTCTGCTTTGTTGCAAATATGTGACAGTGAATGGTCTTAAAACAAGGGTATGATAATCTTTACTTGTCTAAAATGGGGTTGTGTTTATAATACATCTAATTCTTTTCAAACAGTTGATGGCAGACATGGGCTGCTCTTCTTCTGCTCTTCACCTAATGTCTATCCATTATCAGCCTGCTTCCTTATATGCAGGGACAGCAGTGTGTTGGCACCTCTTCACTTCCTATAATCTTTGGCACATTCTCCTTAGAGCAGCATCCATCTTTATTTTATATAGCATTTCTCTGAAGTGAACACCATCTCAAGGTATCTTTCAATTCCAGAGATACAGTACAGTTGTTTGACGGCTTGTTTTACAATTAGAGCACAGACAGGTAAAGTGACTTGCTGAGGGTTACACCTAGAAACTGTGGTGGGAATTTAACTGGCAAACCTTGGGGTTTAGAATTCAATGTCTTAACTAATGGTGTGCAGTGGAGTGCTCAGGGCCCCGTCTGACATGTCAAGAGTTTATTTCTGTCTCTCTTATATAGTGCCTGTCATTACAGCTCATAATTAACGCAACCTTTTATTTTTTCAATCTGTTTTTAAAAATGGCTTCAAAATTGTTTTTCACAAAAATTATGTTTTAAGTTCATCCTGCACTTCATGGATGATCATGCAAACCTTACTGAACTTGAACTGCTCCCAATAGATGCACAATTTTTTTAAATATTAAAAAAATCGAGAATATAACTTAATGTACATGCTGCTACACCTTGTGTATCATTGATTTTGTTTTAAGATTGTAAATGCTTTGGATGAATTTGTATTTTATATATTTATATTCCGAACAAAAAAAATAATCAACAAATGTACATATATTTTTGTCTTTAGAGTTTACTTGTGAATGATCCCCACTGGAGTGCACCTCACCTTCTTCTTTTACCAGAGAACTATAACACAATTTTCCAGTATTATCACAGAAAACCTTGCACTGTATGCAATAAAGTTCCCAAGGATCCTGCACTTTGCTTGGTTTGTGGTACCTTTGTATGTCTGAAAGGACTTTGCTGCAAACAACAAAGCTATTGTGAATGTGTCCTGGTGAGTATGAAAACATGGCATAATAAATGCTGTCATTATAAAGAGTTTTAATGTGATATTGATGAGAACATATTTCAATTGTATCATCATACCTTTTTTTAGTGACATCCTATTGAACATTTTCAAATATTGATTAGCAATATCATTATCTTTGTGCCAATGCTGGTTTGATGCATATGGAATTGATTACACTAAACAAATTAATGGAGAGGCTCTTAATGAGGTTGTAAAAATACTATACAGAGGAATGGATTCATAACGACAAGAAATTTCAGTAAAAAATTAGCTTCACTCTTTAATTCCATGATAAATATCTATGACCATTTGCTAAACTTTTTTTAATTACCTTCTCTTTCTCTGTTCTTAAGAATATTTTTTAGTTACGTTTTCAGAAGAATTGGAAATGTAGGGATTTACTCCTATGGGCACTTTCTGTTTTACTTTTGCTTTCTCTTGCGGGGATCAAACCTCAGACGTCAGTACCCAAAGCAAAGCTTCAGACATTGCCCCACAGTGGCTGGTTTGCTTATTTGACAGGGTGTATGTTGGAGTATTATATGCACAGGTCTGATTACAAGCTGATATGAGGGTGATTACCTACCAGGTAACGTATGTGGTTGGTCGGCCATTCGGCAGACATCAGCCATGCCCTCTCAGTCGTGAGACGCATATCATAGACATGATCTGTGGCTGACTGAACCACAAGCGTTACCTGGTAGGTAAGCACCCAAATATCAGGTTGTGATCAGACATATGCATGTAATGTGCTGTCAACAGGCTTGTAAGTGGTGGTAAAATGGTGAGACCTATTCAGGTGTACCACAGACTTAAAGACGTTAACACTTGAATACAGCAGGCCCAGTTTGCTGTGTCCTTAGAAGGAACATGCTTTTCCATCCAAAGTTGCTGGGGTGAAGACACCAGTGTTCAGAATGGCTCATCTTTAGAATGTGAAGACACCAGCATTCAGAATGGCTCATCTTTAGAATGTTAAGAATGGAATGATTCATTTCTGATTTTAAAAATAAGCATCAACAGGATGGTGCAACCCTCTCCTAGTTGGTAACCTGGACTAATTCAGACTGCATTTTCAGGATTGCACATTTTTAGCTTTTTTTAAGCATCTTATTCACATATGGTTCCAGACCCCATCCTGCTTTTCCAGTTCATCTAATCATATCAGCATTAAACAGTATTTAAAAATGGGGTTTTAAGCAGGTTCTAAGGAAATACCCTAAATGCCACAATACCTTAACTCACCATGAGATGTGATAGGTCTGTCAACTTGAGAAGTGACTGAAGCTGACCAGTTTTGAATCATTTCCACCTTATAGTTATCCTCGCTCTGGATCTTTCCCTTGCCATTCTTGGACAAGCTGTTCCTCTAATACAGTGTGAGATGACTCCTTTGGTGTTACAAACTAGTTATTCCCTTCCTAGTGTATGGTAGTTGATAATTAGATATTTACTTTGTGTATTAACAGGTAGGGTTGTGGTTCTCTAGAAGCATAAAAAAATATTCTTTCTTAAATTAGGCTCTTTAAACACAAAATATATCAAGAAAACCTGCCTTTCTATTCTTCCTAGATGTTTTCCTTTTGTTATGCTACAATGTCTTGCTTTGAATTCAGAACAGGTCGTTTATTAAATTACCTGTTTTTAAATGTAAAGGTGTGTGTGTGTGTGAGTGAGAGAGAGATAAAAAGACTTTTGTAATGTTAGTTAGTTATGATTTTTAGATAAAACACTACTATTGCTTATCAATGAATGTAAATTCTTCTAATAAAGAGCACTGACAGCCTTCTGTCCATTTTGTTTTGTGAAATGTTTTGTCACCATTAAGTTAAAAGTAGCCATTTCTGAGATCGAGCAAGAATTTACCTGTGTGCTGGTGGCATGTTTTCTAATGGCACAATAACTAGATTAACCTGCCCCTTGTATAATTTAATTTATTTTTCCATCCACCCATTCATTCATCTATTTTCCATCCCTGCTTATCGAGAGCATGGCTACTGGCAAGTTGGAGCTTATCCCAGCAACCATTGGCCACACATCAGAAACAATCCCTGGTCCAACACAGAGTGAACACATTTCAATTTATTGTTCTGTGTACCTGTTTAAGCTCAGTGCAGTGTTTTCATTGACATTTCAAGTGGCACAAAAACATTAAACAGTATAGTGACAATATAGAACATGTTACAACAACATAATGCAACAGATACAGGTCAGTAAATGTTACAGTAGCGACTACTGTAATAAGCACCATTAAATGAAAATAATGGGGTAGCACAGTTGTACAAACTTTGGTGTTGATACTTCATGTTCCTTGTCATGCTGCGATTGAATTTAATGCCTGGTCATCTTCAGTGTGATGTTTGCTCATTTTTCATGGTTTATCACCAGGTACTTAAATCACATTGCATATTAAATTAATTGATTAATTGAAATTGGCCCAGTGACAGTGTAAGAGTTAAGGTGGATGTGTGCGTTGCTGGGGTTGGTACTTGCCTTATACCTAGTGGTCCTAGGATAGGCTTTCACAGTAGTGAATTTTATTATACATTTTTAGGAGTATTAGGTTATGTTAAATGCTGTATACATTATGGTCAATAAGCACAAACCTTTTTTTCCTGTCCAGTAGAAGGAGAAATCAGACAGATGTGTATGGCAGAGAAAAACGATCCCAACCTTTCACAACAAAATTGAAAGCAAGCAAATTTTACATCAAGAATGTGTTTGCCTGCTGGAATCTGTGTATCATGTTCATAATGGTGTCTGCTATAACAGGATTAACCTGTCACTGTAAAATACATTTAAAATATGCTTGTGTGGATTACAGCCTGATTTGCAGTGTGTGAAGGAGGCTTATGTTTTTTGCTCACACCATAGAGTACTGATATTCTTTCACTTTTCCTGCTTCATTTTAGATTGCACACCTAAACAAACATCTTTCACGTGTTTCTTTCACTTTTGTAAAAATAAAACCGCTGTCCTTACTTTCTGCTCAGTAATTTTTGTTATTGTTTCAGCCCAAAAGTCAGTATACACACTGTGTAGTTTATATTTTTATTTAAGCTTGAAGAATTCAACTAAATTGCAAAAAGAATTTTGACTTTGGCTTTGGTTTTGCTTGTAAATTCTGTTAAATTTCTGGCCATGTTTTCACTTCTGGAATGAAAAAGACATTTCTTTTGGCCAAGAGAGAGTTGTGAGGCTTGAACCTTAAATTTGTCCAACTAAAAGTCCGAAGTGTCTGTTTAAATGCAAGAGAAATGAAGGTGTTGTTTGACATATGCTCCTCATGATAAGATATTGCAGTGATTCGTTGAAGGCAATATATTACCAAGAAATTCTAAATTTAATTTGCAAGTTGTTTATGTGAGGACTTAACATGTTAACCTTAAGAGTCTTCATCATGAATCCAGTAGAAATGGCTGTGTTTTTGTTAAATTAGCTATTTGGGGCAGTAGGTGGATGATTATGGCTGCGCTTATGTTTTCTGCTTTCAGCTTCACCAATTAAAATTCCAAACAAGTAATGTTGTTATGGCAAGTAAATACAGAATAAACTTTACTATTTGGAAGTTAGTTTGACCATACTATGTAAAATGACATTCCTAATCCATGGCAGTTCCCCAACTACTACATTTACCCCTGTGCCATTTCTTAGTAAATTAAATAGTGAGCCGCATATCTTACTCAATTGTTTTCTTTTTTTTTCAGTAACCAACCTTTTTGATTATCAGAATTGTTCTCTCATTCATTTCAGCAATCAAGGTGTTACTGTGCTACAATTCTGCCCATATCCTCCACGTGGGGATGTCTTCCCTTGAATGTTCAATCACTGCAAGTGTAATTCTCCTTGAAAATGTCACAAGAAACATAATTATTAATTTGCCAAAGACTTGTTTCAGGATTGAGCTGTAGGGAGAAAGATAGATGTAAATGCAAAACAGACATGACACATAAATTAAGGAAATGTGTGCGCTTGTTTAAAGGTGCCAACAATTTTCTGTTTATATTTTTTAGCACTCTCAACACTGCGGTGCAGCAACTGGAATATTTCTTCTCATCAATGCTTCAGTAATTATTATCATAAGAGGTTATCGTTTCTGTCTGTGGGGGTCAGTATACCTTGATGCTCATGGTGAAGAGGACAGAGACCTCAGGTAAAAGCACTTGTTTTTATATACAGTGCAGTCAAGAAGTATTTGGATAGTTATATTTTGATTTGTTTGGTGTATGTTTAGTCTCGGACGTAGATGTGGTCCTGGTAATCTCTAGTGCATTATGTCTAGAATTGGGGGGAGTGTGGCACTGATTAATGTGTAACTGTAATCTTATTTACATTTAATGAAGTGTTGTAACTCATTAATTTTATTTTGTTGTAATCCCATTACAGTTTTGTTACTTGCGTTACTCATGTTTCTAAACAGATAGTATATAAATGTCATAAATGTCTTGTCATTCCAGCTCATATAAGATTCAACATAGCCGTGTTACCTGCCTGATTCACATCATTGTGACGTAGACAGTACTCTGTATTTTTCGAGTACTCTGGATTTTACGATGCTGCCCTATATGTTCCAGAGATTAACTGATAGTTTCTTTTACTTTGGGATTGTTTTGAGGTTGACTTAATCTTTATTATGAAATAATGATTTTGAGTTTTACTTGGAAAGATAGCTTTTCAATTTTACAGCACATTTAAAGAATTCCATTAACAGACAGAATTTATTTCTAATTTAAGGAAGATGGAGACACAGTATATATACTGGATATATATCCAGGAACTTTGAAATTAAACTGTGATAGCTACATTAATATTTATTTTTCTATGTGATGTACAGCCTCTTGACCAAAGAGCCCATTAAGAATTAGAACTACAAAGACAAAAAAGTATTCAATATTCAATCAAATGAAAACCTTGTGTCATAAAATGTAGTGTTGTATCCCAACACATATTAAAAATTTTCTGCCACATCTCTGTAATATTTCTTCGAAAATGAAGAATTCTGTGTACAAATTAAGGAAACTAATCTTTACTTTAATTGTTAGTGAATAACAATCGAAATGCTTTCTTTTTGATTATCATGTGCATTTTTAATAGGGAAGGGAACACTCAGATGGGGGGACACAGATAAGTGAGCTTAATGATTCTTTTAAAGAAATTCTGAAGGCAGCTGGCCCTGCCAATTCAATAAGTGCCCTCATCTACTGCCACTACACTGGCAATAATTTTACCATTTACCTACTCTGTTTGCAAGAGTCCAAGTACGAGGGTGAGTCAAGCTAAAGTTAGAAAATGGGATTTATTAGAAAATGAAACAAACATTAACAAAACTGATCATGTCATTTCTCAATGTCCTCTCCACCCTTCTCAATGCACTTGTGCCACCTGCCTGGAAGTGCCAGGATTCCAGCAGAATAAAAGGTTTGGTCTTGTCCTTGCGACTTATTGTCAAACACTACATGCTGAGTGAGGGGTACTACAGTCACTAGTGCAAGTTACTGTGACTTGCTGGAGACCAAAGTGAAGCCTGCTATTCGATCCAAGTGGTGGGGACTGCTGTCTGTCTCAAGGAGTCTTTTTGCTGCAAGACAATGACACGCACAGTGCTAAGAACACCAAGGCTTGTCTGGAGAAACTGAAATTTGAGGTATTGCCACATCCTCCTTATTCACCAGATTTGGCACCGTGTGATTTCCACCTTTTTGGACGGTTAGAAAAACATTGGGGTGCTCGTCGATTCAAGACAGATGATGACCTTGAAGGAAGCAGTGCACGAGTGGTGGAGAGGACGAGACAGAACCTTTTATTCCAGGCACTGCCAGGCAGGTGGCACAATGACGTGATCAGTTGTGCTAAGGTTCGTTCCATTTTCTGGTATGTAAATCACATTTTCTAAGTTTAGCTTGACTCCAGCTCGTAATTATTCAGTTTTATTCTTAATTCTTAAGGTTGTTTTTTTTATTAATACTTTTTTTGCACTGGCTGTTTTGTGTATTTGAAATGCAATGTAGTTTACTTGTTTAGCTTCTGAATTTACCTTGGTAATTTCTTCCTTATTAAAATAGTTAAAGGTGTCATCCTTGTACCTTCCAGATGTTAGATATTTTCATGGGTTTAGAGAGTAACATGAAAGTAATTAGTAGTGTGAATAAAGTAAAACCCTGATCCAATTTGAGAGAAAGAATTAGTAATTTGTAATGGATTGCTTTCTTTATGCCACACTTAGACCCTCACTGGGCAGTATTATACCAACACTGGCCTGGGACACTTTTGGGCCTGGGGAGTTCTTATTGTTGTGACCAATTACAACATTTTACAAGAAAAGTGAGTGCGTGTTTGGCAGTTTTTTATTTATCTTATTTCACAGATGTTTGAATGAACAAACCAGTTTTATTTATCCCAACAGGGTCATTTGGCTTTTTACATAGGTTCAATAAATAAATACATATCATTAAATTATGACAAACAACAAATATACAACAGAATGACTAAAGAAAGAAAAACTTCTGATGTGGCTAAATATAAGAGAGCAGGCCCAGTGAGGCATTATGCAGACATACAGTAATTGCTCTTGGTATAGAGGAGAATCATCAAGCAAACCATTGACTGTTGTCTAAGGAGTAAAGAACATATACCAGGACTACTGATGTTTGTTTATATTCTCTTTACTTTGAAAGGAACATTAGATTCCTTATGATTTTTACATGAAGTACAGGAAGAGTCTGTGCTGCAGTCCTGTCTCTTGAACAGATTACGTATGAAACATCATCAGTTGACACATGCCGTGACACTAAGCAATGGTGAATACAACATGTGATACAAGAATATAGTACAGAATGGTTAATTAAGGTTGTGGAAAGCAAAACAAGGGATACAATGAGATATATTAATTTTTGAGGAAATCCAACCTGGAAAAAATTCCCAAAACACCATAGCGCCAAATTACATGAAACATGTTGAAGATCCTGACACAGTTTAGAATCTTCTAAAAATAAAATCTTGTGTATTATGAAGCTTAGCAGAAAAGCACACTAGATCTTGACCCAGATTTGTGAAGCTTCAACATTTTGGTCCTTTCTGTATTTTTAAGGAGCTGATGCAGGTGTCGTAGCCTACACTTTTGAGAAGAAGGCAGATGCATCCAGAGCTCAGTATTGGGCTAACGCTGACGCACACATTCAAAGTGCCATCAAAGATTTTTGTACTGCACTTTTATTGAGTTTTACTTTAGAGAAAAAATCAATCTGATATATATTGAGTTAATTACTAGCAAAGTAGAGTAATTAGAAATGGTAAGAGGCCTAATGAGAATGTGTGCAGGGTGTATTTGTTAAAGTATCAGAAAACAAATGACTAACCTTTTATTGCTGCAATTAAAATGGAACTGTAAGATCATTTCTTACCACTTTCACTTTCCTCTTTTAAATGCAATTTTTGTTTCTGTCTATTAAATTTCTTTCAAGTGAATTATTCATATTTAAGTACCAGAAATCTTATCAATCAAATGCTATATAAAAAAATAAACCCTTTGTTTTGTTTTGTAGGCGTGGAAAACCACTGTATTTATGTAAAGAAAGATACAAGGTCTTGGAGCAGCAGTGGGTGTCCCATACTTTCGACCACATCAGCAAGAGATGGGGGCCTCATTATAATGGCTTATAACACTTCTCATCCCAGAGGGAATGTTTCTGTAAGAAAATGGAATAAACTTATCTGGATTTTTCTTGTAGTCTTCAAAATCACTTTAAATTGATAAGTGAACGAAAAACGAAGGGGTGCTGTTTCCACACCATGAGCACTGTTGAGTAGTACAGGTTTGGTAGGCATCGCAGTTCATTTGGATATTTCAAGATGGAAACACTGGATGGCTGTAGTCCACTTTACCATAACGGATTATTCCATTTTAAATTAATGATGGTTCTAAAAATGAATTCTAAAAACAAAAACAAAAAAAACCCACAATTAAGACAAATGCTGTTATTTTGTTTTATGCACCAGATCTGTAATACCTACCCTTTGTTATCTCTATTTATTGCAAACATTTACTTTTTAATAGAAATTTTTGAGCTGCACTCTTTAAAATAAATACTTTAGGTGGTTGCAAATCGGGTATCTGGAAAAACAGATTTACCAGTGTAGTTTTATATTTTGATCAGAAATTTGCATCTTAGAAGTTCAGGTCAGCAGCTTGATCATGTTTCACAGCTAGTAGATTTTAATTTTGAGGACAGTACTTCAAAATAGGTGGACACTTGGCTCCTTTGAGCTCCGCTATCATGCACACAAAGATTAGACTGTAATAAACACCGTAATCCTCTTATTGCTTTCCTGGCCTGAATCGCTATGTTTCATTGTTCTCTCTCTCTCTCTGTTTTTCTTTGTCCTTTATTCATAAATGATCACTTTCTTATAGAATATGAGAAAACGTTAGTCGTTGGTTTTAAGGAGACTTACTTTAAGGTTTGTGCTCAGGGGAGGTGGCTGAATTACAGTAAAGCACAGATGTCTCCTTACAGCTTTAGCTATATACTTCGCAGGTTTGGAGGCTCTCTAAGAAAAAAATCCTTTCTTTATAGTCACTTGACAGGTAGTCAGTCAAGTAAAATAAAATGCTGACATATTAATAATACAAGAAATTTTAACTAGGCAAAAAGGTATTTGCCACAATAATTTGGTAGTTTACTGGAGATAATAGCGTATAGATTTTCCTGTATTTACCAGATTTTGAAAAACACCAAACATGGCAGGTCCTAATTACTGCCATGCATGCCTGCTTTCTATTACCGAGCAGAGAGGTGTGTGATTCAGGGGGGATGTGATTGGATTTGTGCAGACTGTCCTGTAAATGAAACTCTTGTTTCAGGTCTTCTCTGTCATCCTGGAGGACTGCCTGTTTTGTATGTGTGTGTGGCATAATCACTACTCTTTCTGCATGATTTCCTAAACACAAAAAACAATCTTAAGACATGGATCTGTATGGAGCAATTAATCTGCGTTTCAGAATACACAGGGAGGAGCAGCAGTAAAGAAATCTATTTTTTTTTGTGCAAGTGCACTGAGGCCTTTTTGCAAAATTGTTTTTTACTTTTGTGTATTAAATGTGAAGCAAACCTACTGTTAGGTCTCCATTGTGGAGTCGAGAGTATACTGAAGTCTCTGTGTGTTGTCACCATTTCATCATATAAGTGTTCTTGAAAGTGCAAAAAAAAATTTTCAAAAGTGCTTTTTTGAATTTTCATATTGACCTAATCTTCCATATCCAACTCTGGAAATGATCCATTGTCAAGCACTGGGGAGCCTTTGGTGGCACTTGGAGATATTTTCTGCATATTGGCAGATGAGCTTGGTCATGGTGTTGGAAAGGCACAACGCGTCAATGTGGGCACGAGAATGCCCTTGTGTCAAAGAAGCAGAGCAGGACTGTGTTACACCCTGCATTGGGAATGTGTGATAGCACAGAAACATATATGCATGAAAGAAAGTGCAAACCAGTCATACGGGCAACAGATGCGAAAGGAAAGGAACATTAAGACAATAGCAATTAATTTTTTTTCTGAATCAGGGCTTTTCACAGGGTCATCTGAATGTGCTGAACTCTTAAAAATCATGCAGAAACCAATTATGTGCTTTATTTAAAACAGATTAAAAGAGCCAGTTCATTCTTTTGAGCTAAAAGATAAAGAGAGATCTGAGCGTTAAGTTAAAGAGATATGACTAAAGGCATTGGGGCCTGGGGGAGTGCGGGTGGGGGAAAGTAAACTTATTTATTTATATTTTTTTTTTTTTGTGTTTTAATTTCGTTGGTCAGAAAGAGTTGCATTGGGCAAGGACATGCTGAGAATGAAAAAAACTTGAATTCATGCACGCTGCTGGTCTGTAAACTTTTTATCTCATTGATTTTGTAAACCCCGTTTTGTACATGAACACTGACACCCAAAAAAAAAAAAAAAAGAACCGGGAGTGATGTGTGTATAATGTAATTGAAAGCTGAGTGTTTTATTGTAATACTGTATGAATGAACAAAATAAATACAGTACATTACTGTAGGTGCTGAATCAGACTTTCTGATTGTTATCAGAAAGTGCGTTTTGGACATAACAATTGTAAAATATGTTAATAAAATACAAAGAGACATCACAATGAATGTGCGTGTTCCTTTGTTTTTGTCATCTCACTGTTTGGCATTTTCAAAATTAAACAGATCTTAGTGACGTGTTATTGGAATACGCTGGTGTAGATTTCGTAAAGTGGGATATAAAAAATGTATTCTTTTGCCATATTAAATATACCATCCAGCCATTTAACCTGTCAGTCCCCGGTGGGTAGCTTTCATTGAGATGAGCACAATACGTCAGTCCAAGAGGCCGAAAGACCGTTAACCATGGACTGGTCAACAAAGGAGGAAACTGAGTGTTGGAAAAGAAAACTGCAGGACTGCCGCAGGTAAATGTTCTTAATGCATGTATGGAATGTGAAAAGCATTCACCCAGTAAAAGAAATTATATGTATTTTAATATATTTTTATACAGTATTTTTGTACATAAACAGTGTATTCCATAATGCTTGGGACAAAAACATTTTTTTTGATTTTCCCCTCTGCACCACAGTTTAACATTACAAATCAAACAATTCAGACGTTGTGATTAAAGTGCACATTGCAGACTTTCATTTAATGGGATTTGTGCACTTTTCGGTCACACAGTGTAGAAATGGCAGCCCTTTTCTACGTGATTCCCCCCCATTTCAGGGAACCATAATGATTAGGATAATTGGTGTCACAGGTGTTTGTGAGTCCTCAGGTGGCTTTCATGGCTTCATAAAATACATTAGCTTGCTTCTACCCTTTGGAGTCTGTAGTTGCCATTGTTCAGCACGAGGACAACAGCTGTGTAAAAGTCAAAGATGCCATTATGAGGATGACAAGACTAAAACCATTTGAGACCTCAGTAAAGCCTTAGGATGACCGAAGTCAACTGTCTGGAATATCATGAGGAAGAAAGAACACACTGGTGAGCTCAGTAATCACAAAGAGACTGGTAGGCCAAGGAAGACCTCCACTGCTGATGACCGAAGAATCCTCATTATGGTAAAGAAAAAGCCCCCAACGCCTGTCTGACAGATCATACACAGTCTTCAGGGAGGGGAAAAGTGTGTGTCAGAACGACAATCAGCAGAAGACTTCATGAACAGAAATACAGAGGACACAATGCCAGGTGCAAACCACTAGTTGGCCACAAAAATAGGATGGCCAGATTTCTGTTTGAGAAATAGGACTTTAAAGAGCCTGCTGAATTCTGGGGAAAGATCTTGTGGACAAACAAGAAAAAGATGAACCTGATCAGAGTGATGGCGAGAGCAAAGTGTTGAGACGACAAGGAACTGCCCGAGATCCAAAGCAGACCACCTCATCTGTTAAACATGGTGGTGGGGGTGTTATGGCTTGGGCATGTATGGCTGCCACAGGTCCTGGCACACACTTCTCTTCATTGATGATGGAACTGCCAACAGGAGTGGCACAATGAATTCTGAGGTGCAGAGAAACATCTGATCTGCTCAAGGTCAGTAAATGTCTCCAAACTTATTGGATGGAGGTTCATCCTGCAACAAGATAATGAGCCAAACATACAGCTAAGGCAACAAATGGAATTTGTCAAAGCTAAAAGATGGAAATTTCTTGAATGGCCAAGCCAGTTACCTGATTTATATCTAACTGAGCAGGTGTTACATATGCTAAAGAGAAAACCTAAGGGGACCGGCCCCCCCAAACAAGCAGGAGCTGAAGATGGCAGCACCTATGAATCGCAGACTTCAAGCAGTTATTGCATGCAAGGGATACACGACAACGAACTAAATATGACCACTTTAATAGACCTGCCATCATTGTGTCCCAAACATTATAGCTCCCTGAGATGGGGGGACCATGTAGAAAAAGCATTGTCATTTCTACATGGTGTGATTGAAATGTCTGCAAATCTGCTTCAATGAAAGTCTGCAATGTGCACTTTATTCATGTCTGATATTGTTTGATTTGTAATTTTAAACTGGAGTGGAGGGGGAAATCATAGAATAAAATGTGTCTTTGTCCCAGACAGTATGGAGGGCACTGTATAACTCATACAGCTATTATGGAACAAAAGGACCACTGCCAGCCTCCCCTAAAACATGGCAAAGGTTTGACCATATAAGCTGTTTACATTGAGCTTCTTACTTTTTTTTTTTTTTTTTTTATACAGCCTGTAAGATGACAAGCTACTCTTTAGGTATTGTTTCCTATATACAATATGTCTATGTAGGTTTAGGAAATGTCTTAATTGTTTCTAGTCTATTTTGTGTTTTATTATTTCTAATTATTTTAGACTACCTTGTAGAGATCTGTTTTGACTTTGACATTAAAGGGTCTTTTTGTTTTGATTGGTGTCAAAAAAGCCAAATTAAATCCACTGTGATTTCACGTTGTATGACAATAATGCTTCATATAGACACTGTAAATTTTTGTCTTTGCTGAATGCATCACTTCTTGTTGTGTTTGCAGTTCATACAGACCTGAGTGCTGGTCCAAATAAATGGGCAAAGTTCAGTGGTCTAAACGTTCTCTGCTTTTCTTAGAGGGAAATTTCAACTGGGAGCCAACAATGGAGTGGCTTGCTTAGCTAAACTTCACCTGGTGCTCAGTTTGCAAGATGAAAATGAGTTTTGTCCAAAACATTTTGTGCAGGATTAGTAAAATGTGTTGTCCATTGGTGGGGTGATTACCACTGCTGCCTGATGGATTCTGCATCCTGGGTTTGAATCGTGGGACCAGCTGGTTGTCTTCTCATGTCTTTGTGGCTTTCCCTGCCACATCCCATAGACGTGTGTGTGTGCGTGTGCGTGTGTGTGTTGCCGATTCTAAATTGTGATACAGTAAGTGTCCTACCTGGGGCTGATTCCTGCCTTGTAGTTGGTTCTGCTGGGATTGGTTATAGTCCCCACAACCTTGAATTAAATTGAATTGAATTAGGTGGATTTTAAAATGTTACAATATACAGTGCATCCAGAAAGTATTCACAGTGCATCACTTTTTCCACATTTTGTTATGTTACAGCCTTATTCCAAAATGGATTAAATTCATTTTTTTCCTCAGAATTCTGCACACAACACCCCATAATGACAACATGAATAAAGTTTACTTGAGGTTTTTGCAAATTTATTAAAAATAAAAAAACTGAGAAATCCCATGTACATAAGTATTCACAGCCTTTGCTCAATACTTTGTCGATGCACCTTTGGCAGCAATTACAGCCTCAAGTCTTGTTGAATATGATGCCACAAGCTTGGCACACCTATCCTTGGCCAGTTTTGCCCATTCCTCTTTGCAGCACCTCTCAAGCTCCATCAGGTTGGATGGGAAGCGTCGGTGCACAGCCATTTTAAGATCTCTCCAGAGATGTTCAATGGGATTCAAGTCTGGGATCTGGCTGGGCCACTCAAGGACATTCACAGAGTTGTCCTGAAGCCACTCCTTTGATATCTTGGCTGTGTGCTTAGGGTCGTTGTCCTGCTGAAAGATGAACCGTCACCCCAGTCTGAGGTCAGGAGCGCTCTGGAGCAGGTTTTCATACAGGATGTCTCTGTACATTGCTGCAGTCATCTTTCCCTTTATCCTGACAAGTCTCCCAGTTCCTGCCGCTGAAAAACATCCCCACAGCATGATGCTGCCACCACCATGCTTCACTGTAGGGATGGTGCAAGGTTTCCTCCAAACGTGACGCCTGGCATTCACACCAAAGAGTTCAATCTTTGTCTCATCAGACCAGAGAATTTTCTTTCTCATGGTCAGAGAGTCCTTCAGGTGCCTTTTGGCAAACTCCAGGCAGGCTGCCATGTGCCTTTTACTAAGGAGTGGCTTCCGTCTGGCCACTCTATCATACAGGCCTGATTGGTGGATTGCTGCAGAGATAGTTGTCCTTCTGGAAGGTTCTCCTCTCTCCACAGAGGACCTCTGGAGCTCTGACAGAGTGACCATTGGGTTCTTGGTCACCTCCCTGACTAAGGCTCTTCTCCGCCGATCGCTCAGTTTAGATGGCCGGCCAGCTCTTGGAAGAGTCCTGGTGGTTTTGAACTTCTTCCACTTACAGATGATGGAGGCCACTGTGCTCATTGGGACCTTCAAAGCAGCAGAAATTTTTCTGTAACCTTCCCCAGATATGTGCCTCAAGACAATCCTGTCTCAGAGGTCTACAGACAATACCTTTGACTTCATGCTTGGTTTGTGCTCTGACATGAACTGTCAACTGTGGGACCTTATATAGACAGGTGTGTGCCTTTCCAAATCATGTCCAGTCAACTGAATTTACCACAGGTGGACTCCAATTAAGCTGCAGAAACATCTCAAGGAGGATCAGGGGAAACAGGATGCACCTGAGCTCAATTTTGAGCTTCATGGTAAAGACTGTGAATACTTATGTACATGTGCTTTCTCAATTTTTTTATTTTTAATAAATTTGCAAAAACCTCAAGTAAACTTTTTTCACGTTGTCATTATGGGTGTTGTGTGTAGAATTCTGAGGAAAAAAATGAATTTAATCAATTTTGGAATAAGGCTGTAACATAACAAAATGTGGAAAAAGTGATGCGCTGTGAATACTTTCCGGATGAACTGTAAGTATAGACACAAAATACTGGGGCACTTAAGCATACAAAATGCAACCCCCACCCAAAAAAATTATATATAATCAATGACATTAGAAACCATCAGATATTGTTTTGATTTGTTTCATTTGATCTATCTGGGGTCTGGGGGCCTCGTGAAACCTTTCTGTCCACAGCAAGTTCTTCTTTTGCACCTCCTGGTGACTTTCCAGTATTTTTTGGCCATTCAAAAGATCAAATGGTCTCCTACAGTAGGCACCTATAGAGCAAAACCACCTGAATCACCTCAGCTGGCTGCTTGAAATCTGCAGGACTGTCAAGCCTCAGTTCTTCCCAATGAATTGGCAGTGTGTGGCCATTTCTACCTCAGATCTCCTTGTTTCTGCCAGGGCCCATAGGAGAGGACAGAAGTGCAAACAGAGATATAAATCGAGGTACTCTTCTAACTTCATACCCAGCATTTGGTACAATGCAAGGAGCAGTCTGATAGTACCCTCCACCCTTACTTGTGTAGACTATAAACAGCAAAAACAGGCGCAGTGAAGCCTGTCAGCAGTCTGGCACTGTGGCAGTGACTTATGTGTGTACCACCAGCAAGGTGGAGTGGACCAGAGCATCAGATGGAATACTCTTTGGGTAGCCTCTGAAAAGCCAACTTATCTTAGGGGGTAGAAGTGGCATTAAAGAGACATTGGGGTCATACCGGGGTCATGTTCTTCAAGTGCTGGTCTCTTTCTACCTTAATCACTTTAATTTTTTATATATATTTATTTTCCATCATTTTTTAAATGCTCAATAGCTTCACCAAAATGATGGAAAATCATGTAAGAAATTTGACGGAAACCCCTGAACTTGTAATGAGGAGATAATTGTATTTTAATTTGACAGTTCGGTTCACTGAACTCAGCTGGTAGGTTTACAAGTGGCCTGCAGCATCTTTTTGTAGTCAGAGCTTTTTTTGTCTAAGTGGCTGGCGGTGGTGGTTCTTCAAAAATGCAGCTAATGTCCAGGAGGCTGACATACAGTAGACACAAGTGAGCATCATCCATGACAAAAGAGAGACTGTGTGCACTGCCTCTAAACTCAGTGAATGGGCTGCATCTCTCAAATCATTTCAACATAGTTAAGAAAGCCACTTCTGATCAGGGTGGCATGGTGGTGCAGCTCACAGCTCCATTACCCGGGGATTGTCTGGTGTCTCATGTCTACTGGGTGTTTTGCCTACGCCTCCAGAGATGAGCAGTTGAACTGCAGTCATGGCCAAAAGTTTTGAGAATGACACAAGTATTGGTTTTCACAAAGTTTGCTGCTTCAGTGTTTTTAGATCTTTGTGTCAGATGTTTCTATGGTATACTGAAGTAGAATGACAAGCATTTCATAAGTTTCAAAGGCTATTATTGACAATTACATTTAGTTTATGCAAAGAGTCAATATTTGCAGTGTTCTTTCTTTTTCAAGACCTCTACAGTTCGCCCTGGCAGGCTGTCGTTCAACTTCTGAGCCAAATCCTGACTGATGGCAGCTCATTCTTGCAGAATCAAGGCTTGGAGTTTGTCAGAATTTGGGGGTTTTTGTTTCTCCACCCGCCTCTTGATGATTGACCACAAGTTCTCAATGGGATTAAGATCTGGGGAGTTTCCTGGCCATGGACCCAAAATGTTGATGTTTTGTTCCCCGAGCTGCTTAGTTATCACTTTTGCCTTATGCCCCAGTGCTCCAACATGCTGGAAAAGGCATTGTGGGTCAACGGACTGTTTTTCACCTGCATTATTATCATTCTTTAATATTATTTATTGTATCAGTATGCTGCTGCTGGAGAATGTGAATTTCCCATTGGGATTAATAAAGTATCTATCTATCTATCTATCTATCTATCTATCTATCTATCTATCTATCTATCTATCTATCTATCTATCTATCTATCTATCTATCTATCTATCTATCTATCTATCTATCTATCTATCTATCAGACTGTTCTTGGATGATTGGGAGAAGTTGATCTCGGAGGATGTTTTGCTGCCATTCTTTATTCATGGCTCAGCATTGGCAGCAGGCAGGTGTGAGTGAGGCGAAGACTTTTGTAGGATGGCCTGGTGGGTGTCAAGAAGGGCGGCAAAGAAGCCAAGAAAAACATCAGTGACAGACTGATATACTGGGATTGGACTGCTGAGATCAAGTCATTGTCTCTGTGGAACTCTGAAAAATGGGCTTTAAGCACCACTGACATCTACAAATACATTTCAGTTTTCAGAAAATTGCAGTTTTTACAATTGAGGCATTACATTTAAATACACCTTGGCTAAAAACTTCCAACTCCAAATATCCCAACTTCACACACTTTTATATATTATGTCAATTAGGGTATCCACTTCATTTCCATAAGAGTTTTTCTCCAAAATAATGATCTGGAGCAGGGGTCTCCAACCTTTTTTCCCCAAGAGCTACTTTTAGAAAATGAAAATGGCCGGGAGCTCCTCATGTTTTCTAACGTTTATTCTCATCGCTTATTTCAACCCAAACAAACTGAATAAGCTCGTTTTGCCTGAACATTTACAAAATGTTGGTGTCCACAACTCACATTTTGCATTAAAATATCACAAAAAAATATGTAGTTCACCTACAAGTGCATTTTATATGTCTGTATGCATTTTCTAGTGTATCTCACACTATTGAATTAAAACATGAATGCTGTCAAAACAAAGCAATGCAATTCCAAATACACAGATCTGACTTATTCATTTGTCATTATGTCACATGGCAGTGTGTCACTTTATTCACAGGTCCAGTCGCATGTGTGATGTGTTTTTTAGGTCGTCAGATGACTGGCACTGAGGTGTCTGGTAGAGTGGAGCCACTGAGGTTCACTCTGATGGAGTCATTTAAATGTTCGTTTGTCAGTCGTGTTCTGATCTTTGATTTCATGTCAGACTCACAGAGGTATGGAGACCCAAACAAAGCTGACATTTTCAGAGCTGCTTGGTGAAGATTCTTACAGTTATCGGGCTCTACTAAGCTCCAGAAATGCTGAGAATGTTGTTGGGACTTTAAATGCACATATTTTGAAGGTTTCGTAATATATAACATATAGAATCCAATGTTTCTCTGTCTGTATGTCTGTCCACTTTTCACGAGAGAACTACTTAACGGATTCAGATCAGGTTTTTTTCTATAATTTGCTTGAACATTTTGGTTGATTTTTCTCTCATTATGTTATGTATCATGGTTCGTTTGCGGTACCGATTTATTTGTGCAAATCCAAGAAAAAGGCAGCAGGCCGAGGGGAGAGGCGTGGTCCTTAACTCTGCTTAGCTAGTGAACTAGAGAACAATTGAATTTAACTTTGCTTGATATTTAAAATAAAGTGTTAGGTCTTGATGAGTTTGAGTCCGGATATTCTCTTAAGTGTATGCCACATTGAAAAGATAGATTGCAATTCAGATTGTGGATCGTGATATGATTTTTTGGAAAGATCGCCCACCGTTAATTTGACTAATCAAGTTTTTGTAGGATTCATTAACCCTTTGGCGAGCTACTTGGAAATGGGTTGCGAGTTACCGGTAGCTCGCAAGCAACGTGTTGGAGACCCCTGATCTAGAGGCTCCTTTATTTTAACTTTTAATCACTATTTAATTATCCGTGGGTCGAAGGTGTACATACACTGTTGCCTTTAAATTGCTTGACCTAAAGTAAACTCTTCTAGTAGGATAACCTTTCACAAGTTTCTGACAAATTTTCTGGCCCATTCCTCCTACTAGAACTTGTGTAAGGGAATCAAGATGGTGGGCCACCTAACTCCGACGCACTGCTTCAGTTCATTCCACAGATTTTCCATGGGATTCACGTCAGGGCTTTGTCATTTCTGTCACAGTGTGGTCTGCAAGCCATTGTATTACCCCTTCAGAAGTATACTTGGGGTCATCATCCTGTTGGAAGACCCATTTATGACCAAGCTTGTCTTGGCTTGTTGCTTCAGAATTTTCCTTCTACAGTTGAAGTCAGACGTTTCCATACACAGGGTGAATTCTTTCAAACTCACTTTATGACGCCTAAAACAGATTTTATACTGGAAAATTATACATGTGGCATATTGTTTAAGGTGTCTACTTTGTGCAGGGCAAAGGTCATTTTTTACAACAATATTCACTTTTTATTGACCACATTACAATTCCAGTGGGTCACAAGTTTCCACACTCTGTTGATATTAGCAGCACTGCCTTTAAATTGTTTAAAACTTGAGCCAAACTTTTCAGGTAGCCTTCCACAAACTTCTTACAATACATTGCTAAATTTTGGCCCATTTTCCCCAGACAGAACTGGTGTAACTGGGACAGGTTTTTAGATCAACTGTACATGATGCTAGCTTTTTTTTTTTTTTTTATGAAGTGCACCAGTCCCTTTCCCATCAAAATTCACCCATGATGTGATGCTGCCACCCCGTGCTTCACAGCTGGCATGGTGTTCTTTGGATTCAGAGCCTCACGCTTCAGCCTCCATCCTTATTTCTTATCATTACGGGCCAAACTTTTGTTTCCTTTGACCAGAGAACAGTCCTGAAAATGCTGTGTCTTTGTCCTGGTAAGAAACTGCAACTTTTACCATCTCATGACCCAGCGTTACCTCTTTAAGTGTATTGATGACTGTGTGTGATGCCCCCCCACCCGATGAATTCTGTGAAAATGTACAAGCATTGAAAAGGCCCCCTTGGTGAAATGAATGAGAAGAAGAAGAGGGAAGGATGGAAGAAGAGCTCCCCCTTCAATTGAGGGTGAATGTAGTAGGGGGGTCCCCCTTGGTGTATTGAGTGCGAATGTAAGAGCGAGTCTGCCTTGTTGAATTAAGCACAAGAAGAGGAGGGAAGGGCAGGAGGCGAAAACCCCGGTCAATTGAATGCAAAAATAATAGCAGGTTTGTCCTGTTTGTGAAACGTCTGTTGATACAAAAAGAGAGAAAACCTCACGCAGCACATTTAGGCAACCCACCGTGACCCACTCACACCCCAATGTTGGCAGCCCATGACCAGTGCTTGAGAAACACTACCTCAGAACACTGAGAAGTGGGGTAGTGTGGTGAGCATGGACTTTTGTTCCTTTTCCTTTCTTTTTTTTTTTTTTTTTTTTTTATAAAAAGTCTTTTGTTCTTTAGATCAGCCTGGGAAAAGGCCTGGCAGTTTTGTCTTTTTTTTTGGGGGGGGGGGGGGTCCTCTTAGAAACTGGGCAGCATCACAGTAAGGAGATCAGGATTCATGTTCCAAAGTCCAAAGACATGCAGGTCAGGTGAACTGGCAACGCTGAATTGACCATAGTTTTTGTGTGTGTGTGTGTGTGTGTGTGTGTGGGTACACGTATGTGTGATGGACTGGCACCCTGACCAGGGTTTGTTCTTGCCTTGTGGCCCCTGCTAGCTGGGACAAGCTCTAGCGCCCCCCCCCCCCCACCCCCCCCCCCCCCCCCCCCCTCCCCTCAATGACCCTCATCTGGACTAAGTGGCTTAGAAAATGACATGACTTAGAGGGGACTCCAAGGACTTTCTAGGAGTCTGGACAAAAAAAGGGAAAAGGCCACTGTGTGTTTGTATTTTCCTTCATTTTTATTCAAACACATAAGGACTGAGATTTTGATGGACTGTAGATCTGTGTGATTTTTTTTTTTTTTTTGCACTTCAGGTTTTAATATTTGTGATAACTTCTGATATCACCTTGTTTTTAATATTGAACAGTCCATTACTGTACCATCTTGTCCATAACTCTCATTCACCCTGGTTTATCCCCAGTGCAACTACTAGATGTGCCCCTGCTTCAACCACTGTGAGGTATGTGGGGGGCACGCGGCATCACATTTCTTTGTTTCTTTATTTAGCAGCCACACAATAATGAGATACAAAAAGAGCCAACACATGACCAGCTAACCTGTGTCTATCATGCAATCCATCCGATTGTTTTCTGCTGCTCATCCAGGTCTGGGCCACAGGGGGCAGCAGTGATGCACAGACGTCCCTTTTCCCTGCCAACTCCTCTGGGGGGATACAAGGTGTCCCCAGGCCAACCATGAGATACAATCTGCCCAGCGTGTCTCTCTTCTGTCTCCATCATACAATATCTGAAAATAAAGAAAGATGAAAGTCTCAGTAATGTTGATGTGCTCAGGTCACAAAATGTTATGATGGTACTCTTAGAAAAAAGAACATCAACAGTTCTGGAAACGTCTGCTGTGGCAGAATTAAAGGACAAACAAGCAATTCCGTCCCCAAATGTATTAGCGAGGCTTCTCTCCTAAGACCCATTCCATACAGAGTGCGCGTCGCCCCGTTGGTTGTAGTGAACGTGGACAGATAGCTTTACTGACCAAGAAGGTCGAGGCTGAGAATCCGTATACTTAGTATGAGGACATGACAACCATTAACAACTTGATGGTAAAAGGACAATAATTTCCTAAAACCTAAAATACAATTTGGTGGAGGCTAAAGCAAAGACTAAAGCAATTCTAATAACAAAAAGGGAGTGAGGGACATACCAATATGTATTATTGTACTGTATCAAACAGTCTAATAACAATATTAACACAGGCTGCTGTAGCAGCACACAAGCCATGGAAATAAATTAACAACAAGAATCGGCTTCTATTTATGAAACTTGTTGGGATGAAATTGTTTGGAGTTTGAGGACCTGACTCAGGTGGTCTTCTGTTGGCTCACTTCACATCTCATTTTAGTTTGGCTACCATTTAAGGAAAAAAGAAGCAATTCAGATATCTGGGTCTTAAGGCAATTAAAACGAAGGGAAAAGAAGTCAGTTCACAGCAGAAAGTGGTCATTAATTAAGAAAAGAGGCAGGAAGGAAACCCTGCAGCCACAGTGTCCCCCCAGGACCGGAGTTGGACACCCCTGGCCTGACCCACATGTGTTTGGTGGGTCAAAAAGAAAAATGGAGTCAATAGAAGAACACACATGGAGAGGGGCACTCATAAGAGTCCTCTGCTCCTTTTTACCCATACAGGTGTGCCAGTGGTGGACGGTGCCAGGTGAACCCACCTCCACTTGGCACCCAATCCAGACTCTTATTGTGGGCAACTCCTAACTGGTGGGGCTGCCCACCTCCATCTGAATGGCTGACTCCCTCAGTGTGCTTAGGTAGCATTTGGAGACTCCCTTGGATCGTAAAGTTGTTGTTTAATTGATGATGGCTTTGGCATGAGGCTCTTAATAGCTAAGATAAGAGTAACTGGACTTGTGCTGCTGTGTTTGGTTCACTTGTGGCGCTCAATTTTGGAACCTCGTCTTGTAAGTGTTTGTTTGAAAACTGTCACCAGGCTGATGTTGACCACTTTAGTAATCTGCCGAGTGAATTCATATAAATGGTGGTCGGGTGCAACAGTAACAGACTCGAAAACGGAGAATTTCTGGGACACTAACCGGGTCGTCCCCTTTATTCATTCAAGGAGGAAAAAAAAAATTTGAAGAAAAGTAACGTAAAGAGCGTGTCTTGACATTTTTCCCTTAGTGGGTGTTTGATACATGCTAGGTAAAATGTATTATTATTAAGTGTGCAAAATCCTTAGGCTGCTTTCATTTATAAACCATGAGCACCTAACACATCTACTATATAAAGAAATGTTCAGGCCTGTGTGTGTGTGTGTGTGAGTGAGTGCCTCCTGTCCCTCAGAGCAATCTGATTGGTCAGTTTAGTAGGTGGCGTGCGGGGCATCCATATCTGGGGGTGAGGGTTTGTTCATCCAATCCAAAGAGGGTTGCTTTACAGGACAGCCCTGTTTCAAAAATAATTTGATTTTAATATGAACAAATTTAAATTATTATAGCTCATTCTCAGTAAAGCACTATGACTAGAAGGGCTTGCACCGGCCTGATTGGGCCCCGCACAGTGAAAAGAGGCCTTCCCTTGAAAACATTATGAAAACACGGTTTACTTCACATGGGGCAGGAAACGACCTTAAAAAGGAAATCAGCACAACTCGAGAGATGCTCCGCTCTCCACCTTTCTCTCTCCACTCACTCGCTCTCTCTCTCTCTCCATCTCTCTCTCTCTCTCTCTCCCTCAGTCCCGTATGCGCAGTGAACGTGTTAAGGGTCATTTGTCCAACTTTGGTGCAGTGAAGTGTTTCTCTGAGACTGAGTTTACCTCACTTATTTCATCTCTCGTGTTCTTTTTCTAGCTAGTCCAGTAAGGTAAGTCAGAGAAATATGTAGTCCGTGTGTCAGTGAGGGGCTGAAAGGGCTAGTTTGGTAATAATTTAACAGTAAATTATCGTATTTATTTCCAGACTATGACTTGTCGAAAGAGAGGGAAAGTTCTATTCAATAATATTCGACTGTACTCCTTCCTGACATTAGTCATCAGAAGCAAATGTCAGTCGTTTTTAGATTTTTGCATGGACAGTGGGACCCCGCACAATTGTTTTCGGAGAGGAGATCTAATTTGAGGAAGCAAATTTAAATGAATATTTAATGTGCATAAAGTGTTTATTTCTTATTTAATATGCCTTTGTTTATCATATTCATATGCCTTCTTTATCATTCACTTTGACAGCACCTCTCCTTTGGGATCAAGCAATCAAGGAGTTTGCCCCGGGGATCTTCTAGCCTCTGCACGCCACGGAGTTTAGTGTTGGAGTGTTGGTGGTATAAATGAAAGAGGAACTGTGGATGTGGAACACATGAGGGGGTGTAAAGACTTAGGAGGCACGCTGAGAGTCGCCTTCAAAGATGGAAAGTATAAAACCAGACAGGAAACTCACCTGGGTAAGGGAGATGATCAGTCAAGAGAGATTCAGACACACACAAGGATACCAAGGAAAGGCGATGAAGGTACACGCAGGGCAACTGACGACAAATATTTTTACATTTATTCTGTTACCTCTCATCAAGAACTGGCTAGTCTTAAATAAAACATAATGGCACACTGTAAAGCAAAAATAAAACGGCCAGGAATGCAAATAATTACACAAAAGAGTATTACTGCAGTGTAGCTTGGCACAAATTATTTCTACACAATTTAACACTAATTTGTTCAGGAAGGCTTTTAACTGACCCTAAAATTCTGACCCTTTTTTCAGTTGACCCTCTCCGTCTGTCCTGGTGCTCAGGATGATTTGTGTTTGTCAGGCAGTCAGTCAGTTTCTACCCCACTTAGTCCTGAACAGGGACCTATGCCACCTAGCAAAGGGTGCCAGTCCATCGCAGGGCAAACGTTTTCTGGCTTACTGTGTCTTATTCTATTCCAGTGCTTTGTATATCTTGTATTTATCTTTATTTGGTGTTTCACGTCAATGTTGTACATTCGCTTTTTTTCTTGCTAAATTTCTGTGAAGCACTTTGAGTATAGGAAAGGCACACTGTAAATAAAATGTATTATTATTATGATATGCATTTAGTAACATTCATGCATTATTTTCCTCTCGCACATATCCAGCTCAGAAATAATAAACGAACACAAGGCCAATCAATGAATGGGCACACTTACCCCGACGGGTGACCTTCCAGTTGTGAATGAACCCTGAAATTACTAATACTATTAAGTTTACCACGACATTATGTCGTATGTTGTTTAGTGTTTTCTACAAAAGTTTTTTTTTAATTCTGTATAATGATGACATCTAAAAATTTCACACGGTGAAGTCTCCTTCAAAACCTAACGTTTTGAAGAATAAAAGCAATTCGCCTAATAAAATGTGTTAAGCTAGAAAGAAAAGAAACACAAGAATACAGCCCTAATGGAATGAATGAGCGCTTTTACGTGGCTCATCAGCGAAGTAATGCGCTTGAAGGCGAAGCCGCCCCATTGGTTAGCGAGCGAGCGGCAGAGGAGACGGAGGCACCTGCTGGCGCTGATGAACACGTGATGTTAATGGGCCGCGCCGGCTGCTGATTGGCTGCGCCGTTAATTACTCGAGCGGACACGCCGGCAGGTACAGCAGGGTCTGCTCGCTGTGCCAGATGCCATCATTATTCTGACGATGTGCCCGCCTGCCTGCTTTCTTCAGCAAAAGAATGCTGAGGGCATCTCTCCCATCTTTTTGTTTGGGCTGGTGTATGTTTGTTATTTCCTAGCAAGGCAAAATTAGGTGAAGTCTGCTGGAAACGCAGGATGATATTCGTGGACCGTGGCTAATAGCTTGATAGAGAGGTTTCGTATTACTTCTGATTGTTAGGGGATTTACCAGAACGATGTTGCGATAAATTCTACGCGTAATTAGCTCACTGACGCAACATCTCCCCGGGAAGCGACCGTCAAATTCAGATTGTAATGACAATGAGGCTAAGCTAATAGAATCGTGTGCTGGGAGTTATTAAAAAGACGAGCTCCCGGGCGCTCAGTATGACGCCTGAAGACATGAAACCCCCCCAGTCAGCCGCCCCCAACCGCGGCCCGTTTGTGAACATGGACGGTAACGTTAAACTTCACTCGATATCCTTAAAGCCAGTTCAGATGTTTGCGGCCAGGACGATACCCTGACAGCAGAAGCGGAGACCACCCCTGATCGGAGGGCCAATTTATCGCAGGACCGACCCGCAGCTTGAAACATCGTAACGTCAAGTCCTGAAACCACTTGCTGTTAGGCGCTGCATCTTCATCTTTGGATTTGTGTCTTTAGTCCATAGAATGAGTCAATCTTTAAAAGTGTCCATTACCAATCAATCATTATTATCATTTAGTGTCGTCCCTCTAGGAGAGGGTTGACAGACACGACTGTCCAGTATCTGCAGCTCTCCACTAGCCGTTTGATTTGGCTGTAATTCCTTCATTGTGACCACTTCAAGATGTCTTCCATCCAGGTTCCTTGTGGTCCCCCTCTACTTCCATCCATCCGTTCTTCTCTCTAGAATCATCACTAGCACTTTTCCCTCATGACTCCTGCATTACGTGTCCTGCGTTCTTCATCTTGACCACTGCTGTGTCTTTCAGGAGATACTTCACTACATCCATCCTCCTTTGGACTTCTGCATTAGTGAGTTTCTGCGCCCAGCTTATTTTCAGTATCTCTGGATAGCAGCTTTGCTCCGAAGCATTCATCCTGCGTATTGCTTTCCTGTTTAAAGTCCAATTTTCACTAACATACTGAACTGGGAAAATTGTAACATTTCAGAATTCTCTTTTTGAGGCCCACATTTAGGTCTCCTCTCATCAGGTACTCGGACTCGTTCAGTCAGTCAGTTATTTTCTAAACAGTTTATTTCTGAATGGGGTCGTGGGCACAAGACAAGAACCATCCCTGGACAGGGCACCATTTAGTATTGCCAGTCCCCCTAACCTGCATGTCTTTGGACTGTGGGAGGAGAACGGAGCACCCGGTGGAAACCCGCAGAGACACGGGGGGGTGTCCGGGGACACAGACCCTGGTCACCTTACTATGAGGCAGCAGTGCTTTGAGTCTGTTTTACTTTAATATTATCCATCATTTACAGATGTGGCTTTCGATCAATCGCTCAATCAGTTGAGCCGTCCTACTTTATGTAGCACCAATCTTTATCTTTCGCAGCTCCTGTAAATATTAATCTTATGTTTAAACCAATGAATCGTTATTTTTTAAATACTTGAACATAAATCTTTACTCTATAGTGCACCTTTCAGTTTTTTTCCTCTCTCATATTTCATCTTTCCATTAATCTGTCATACAGCTAACACTTCAGTCACGCTCTCTTGTATCCCACCCCTTAATCCATCGGCATTTCATGCATCAGCCTTCAATTAATACGTTTTTTTTTTAATATTGCATCCTTCAATCTTCATCAATGAAACATTTTTATAGTGCCTTTCAATCAATCACTTGATTTCTAGCCCAGGTTTCTGCGTCTCAGATCAATCTTTATCATGCCTACAGCACATCAGGCAATCGGTCCATTTGTCTTCATCCTTTGCAGCACCAATCAATACGCCACATCTCACAAATCGGCGCGGCGCTTTAACAAGGCGTTGTGATGCATACGCGAGGTACTGGGAGAGGAGCAAAATGTTCTTTTCTTCAGTAAATATTTTGGAATTGTGTATCTTATCATCTTGCACCGACAAAGAGTTTAGGGTCCTAATGCGTGTCTTATAATTATGGGGTAGTCGTTCTACTCCCTTGTGATTGGTTGTTTTATTGTGTAGCCTGTATTAACTTGCTTTGTAAGTCGCCTTGGATGAAGGGGTCTTCTAAATAAACAAATTTTGATTTATCAGTAAACCTTCAGCACAAGTGATCCACCTGACGCTAAGCCTGTTCAGACCCAACCAGTGCTTGGATTGCTGCTGACAGAGGTGTTGGAGTGGCCAGCAATAGGGGCATACCCTGTGGTCTTAATGTGGATCCCAATGAAGGGAACACTGTGCTGTAAATGGGTGCCAACCTTTTAGATGAGTTGTAAAACCAGACTCTCTGTGGGCATGAAAGATCTCCAGAAAGAGTGGGATGTTTCTTGAAGTCCCACCATAGTCTGGTCATTCTATTCCCCTAATTCTCCTCTCTCTCGCTCTGATTGGCTAACAGTCACTCTCACCCCCTAATAGCTAATGTGTGGTCAGACTGTGTAGACAAAGAACTGTTGGGCACCAGTCACAGCGTTATAGGAGAATGGCAAAGAGAAAAAACGCCCGGGACATCTCAGCAGAAGGCACAAGAGAAGAGTCTGAGGTCAGCTGGAAGAAGGATCTGCGGCCTGAGGGGAACTAAAGTGAACTCTATGGCCATCGGACTGTTATGTTAGGTAATCTGAGGCTGATGACGGCAGATATTCAATGATAGACACTGAGGCCAGAAGTTATGTTAACTGCACAGCAGTCTTTTTACTAAGAACATTTTCTGTAACCACTTGTCCAAGATATCTCTTAACCCCACTGTGGAGCCCCCTGCTGCCTGGGAATACTACCAGTCATTATTACAATACATAACACGGACTAAATGCCAGGTTTGAAGAGAAGCATCCACTTGCAGAGCCACAGCACCATATGTCACCGCAGTTGTAGACCCGCAGTTTTAGACCCGGAAGTGACGTTACCATTTCTAGGCAAGCCGAAAACAACACCTCCATTTATCGAACACAAGTCTTGGTTTTTAGCACGAGCGCAGCATTTTTATCTTTTAATTTCTGAACGGGTCCTTGACCCGACATTACTTTCCGGGCTTTGCCGAAACATGCCGAAACCTTCCAAAAGTTATCTTCCGATTCTCCGTCCTCAAACTGCGGTGACGTCAGTTCTGACTTGGAGAAGACTTACTTGCCGAGACCGGCCGAAACCTTCCGAAAGTAATGTTACGAAGTCAGTCCTGAAACGTCACTTCCGGGTCTACAACTGCGGGTCTGAAACTGCGGTGACATATGGTGCTGTGGCTCTGCAAGTGGATAGTACTGGGTTTGAACACTGCACCATAACCATCCCCAGGCTCTCATTGGCTAACTCTCTCCCGCCCTCTAATCATCTCCTGCCCCTTATTGGCTAAATTGTAACTCTCACCCCTTCACCACCGAATAGCTGCCGTGGGGTGAGCCTACTGGCATGAGAAAGGTGAACCAACTTCAAGTCCTGCTGATCGCGTTTGATGAAGACATATCTTGGTTTACCCTTTAATATAAGGGTGTAGTTTCCTGCACTAAACTTAGTTCATATACAGCACTGTCGGGCAACCGGTGCGCTGTGGAATTTTCTAGGGGCGCCGCAAAAACTTTTGTAAAATATTTAAAATTGCTAGTGTTTTTGAACTTTTGGTTGATTAAAAAGATAATGTTTAAAAAATATATTTTATGTTGGAAAAACAGATAACGGTTAATCAGACTGTTGAATAAACGAATGTATTTATTTTGAATGCAAGTTAAAATTTTCGCTGTTCACCATTCGTCATAATATCAACACCAGCGGTGTCAGAAACACATCTCGTGAGACTTAAAAGTCTCGTTGTTAGAAGATCTCGCACACTGTACGGATAGAAGAAGGCGGAGTAAATATAGAATGAGAAAATACAAACGCTATTGTTTTTATTGGCGATTGTCCATAGATTGTGTCGTCACGACTTTATTTATGGGCAGTCCCTCAGGTGCGCCGCGAAAGAAAATTTTTGGACTTTGTGCGCCGCAACTCGCACTTTCACTAATATACAGCCTAAAAAATGAGGGGTGTTTAGGTTTAGTGGGTTAAAAATATGGTTTGTACCTTAAGCTTGACGTCTTGAGTAACTAGACATGAAGTTGAGTCAAACGATAGATCGTAGTTGGGGTCTCTCTTATTAATGAGACAAAAAAAAAATGAATTACTTTAGAATATTTGGAAAATAAGAAAATGTGACAACTTCCAACGGGGTAAATCATTTTTATAGGCGTTTCATTTTATTAATTGGCGACACTACTTGCTTTCATACATACAGTACATTCTTGGTTTGTGTTGTTGTCTTTCTTTTGCTGTCCCCCCTGAACTTGAGTTCATACTTTTTTGGCTGTGCCATGCTGATAAATGTTTGGTCCCAGCTATTTTTCCAGAAGGGATTGGGTGGCCCTAGTCAGACACTGATTTTTTTATTTTTTATTTTAAAGTTACAATAAAGTGTTACCACACTGGCATTAGAGACCCCACAACCACCATACGTAACCTTCCATACCCCAAACCTCTGGCCACAAGCACCTCAACTAACTGCTGCTTTCACCTTCTGTTGACTTATCTCGGGTCTCCTGGTTTGGCCTTCATGAATCTTCAGCGTAACAATCGAGTTTAACAACAGCAACATTTATTTCTAGAGCACATTTTCATACAAACAATGTAGCTCAAAGTGCTTTACAGGATGAAGAAAGAGAAAAAAAGACAAAATAAATAAGAAAATAAAATTAGGGAACATTAATTAACAAAGAATAAAAGTAAAGTCCGATGGCCAGGAAGGACAGACGGGAAAAGCAAAAAAAAAAAAAAAAATTTGCAGGGGTTCAAATGAAGACCACCACGAGACCACCCAACCCCCTCTAGGCATTCTACCTCACATAAATGACCTCAATCAGTCCACATGGTATGCAGGGTTCACATGGAAGAACTTGATGATGAAGGTCATGTGGACTTCTGGTCTTCAGTCCATCAATGTAAGGACATAACGGTGCTTTGATCAGGTGGTGGGGGTGCAGATCAGCAGCACAGAAAACCAGAAAAAGAACAGAAGAGAAAGTAGGGGTTAGTATGGATTGTGGAGCCACCAGGAATGATAATGATAATTAATTGAATATACAGAGCATCAGGATTAAACGAAGATGAAGCTATGAGAAAGCCATGTTAAACTAATGTGTTTTCAGCAGTGTTTTAAAGTGCTCCACCGTATTAGCCTGGCGACTTTCTATTGGTCTGCTATTCCAGATTTTAGGTGCATAACAGCAGAAGGCCGCCTCACCACTTCTTTTAAGTTTATCTCTTGGAATTCTAAGCAGCAGACCTTCATTTCAAGATCTAAGGTTACAATTTGGAGTGTATGGTGTAAGGCATTCCAAAATATAAGATGGAGTGAGATTATTTAAGGCTCTGTAAACCATAAGCAGTATTTTAAAGTCAATTCTGAATGACACAGGTAACCAGTGTAGTGACATCAGAACTGGTGTGATGTGCTCGGATTTTCTTTTCCTAGTTAAGATTCTGGCAACTGCATTCTGCACTCGTTGTAACCAATTGATGTCGTTTTTTGGGTCGTCCTGAGATGAATGTGTTACAGTAATCTAGCACACTGAAAACAAAAGCGTGAACTAATTTCTCAGCATTTTGCAATGTTATAAGAGGTCTAACTTTTGCTGTATTTCTTAAGTGAAAGAATGCTGTCCTAGTGATCTGATTAATATGCAATTTAAAATTCAGGTCAGCATCAATAGTTACCCCTAAATTCTTTACCTCTGTCTTGACCTTTAATCCTAATGGATCTAGTTTATTTCTAATACCCTCATTATATCCATTTTTGCCGATCACTAAAATTTGTTTTCTCCTTATTAAGTTTGAAAAAATTACTACTCATCCATTCAGAAAAACAAGAAAGACATTAGGTCAGTGAACCAAGAGAGTTGGGGTCATCAGGTGCTATTGATAAATACAGTGGTGTGTCGTGAACATGGCTGTGGTAGCTCACGTTATGCCTTCAGATAATCTGACCTCATGGCAGCGAGGAGATCGAAAAGAGCAGCAGACCCACGATAGAGCCTTGTGGAACATCATATACAGTTAGGCCCATAAATATTTGGACAGAGACAACTTTTTTCTAATTTTGGTTCTGTACGTTACCACAATGAATTTTAAATGAAACAACTCCGATGCAGTTGAAGTGCAGACTTTCAGCTTTAATTCAGTGGGGTGAACAAAACGATTGCATAAAAATGTGAGGCAACTAAAGCATTTTTTTAACACAATCCCTTCATTTCAGGGGCTCAAAAGTTAAAGAACTGGAAATAAAATGTTCATTTCTAATACTTGGTTGAAAACCCTTTGCTGGCAATGACAGCCTGAAGTCTTGAACTCCTGGACATCACCAGATGTTGGGTTTCCTCCTTTTTAATGCTCTGCCAGGCCTTTACTGCAGCGGCTTTCAGTTGCTGTTTGTTTGTGGGCCTTTCTGTCTGAAGTTTAGTCTTCAACAAGTGAAATGTCTGCTCAATTGGGTTAAGATCAGGTGACTGACTTGGCCATTCAAGAAGTTTCCACTTCTTTGATTTAATAAACTCCTGGGTTGCTTTGGCTGTATGTTTTGGGTCATTGTCCATCTGTATCATGAAACGCCACACAATCAATTTGACTGCATTAGCTGGATTTGAGCAGACAATATGTCTCTGAACACCTCAGAATTCATTCCTGTGTCACATCATCAATAAACACTAGTGTCCCAGTGTCACTGGCAGCCATGCACGCCCAAGCCATCACACTGCCTCCACCATGTTTTACAGATGATGTGCTATGCTTTGGATAATGAGCTGTTCCACGCCTTCTCCATACTTTTTTTTCTTGCCATCATTCTGGTAGAGGTTGATCTTGGTTTCATCTGTCCAAAGAATGTTTTTCCAGAACTGTGCTGGCTTTTTTAGATGTTCTTTAGCAAAGTCCAATCTAGCCTTTCTATTCTTGAGGCTTATGAGTGCCTTGCACCTTGCAGTGCACCCTCTGTATTTACTTTCATGCAGTCTTCTCTTTATGGTAGACTTGGATATCGATATGCCTACCCCCTGGAGAGTGTTGTTCACTCTGTTGGCTGTTGTGAAGGGGTTTCTCTTCACCATGGAAATGATTCTGTGATCATCCACCACTGTTGTCTTCCATGGACATCCAGGACTTTTTGCGTTGCTGAGTTCACCAGTGCTTGCTTTCTTTCTCAGGATGTACCAAACTGTAGATTTTGCCACTCGTAATATTGTAGCAATTTCTCAGATGTTTTTTTCTGTTTTCACAGCTTAAGGATGGCTTCTTTCACCTGCATGGAGAGCTCCTTTGACCGCATGTTGTCTGTTCACAGCAAAATCTTCCACATGCAAGCACCACACCTCAAATCAACTCCAGACCTTTTATCTGCTTAATTGATAATGACATAATGACGGACTTGACCACAGCTGCCAATGAAATAGCCTTTGAGTCAATTGTCCAATTACTTTTGAGCCCCTGAAATGAAGGGATTGTGTTCAAAAAATGCTTTAGTTGCCTCACATTTTTATGCAATTGTTTTGTTCACCCCACTGAATTAAAGCTGAAAGTCTGCACTTCAACTGCATCTGAGTTGTCTCATTTAAAATTCATTGTGGTAATGTACAGAACCAAAATTAGAAAAAGTTGTCTCTGTCCAAATATTTATGGACCTAACTGTACTGTATACCCTGCCGTTCTCTCATATTCTGTAGTGCCTTGGGAAAGGCACTATATAAATGAAATGTATTATTATTATGTACAGTATATTAATCTTGGCAATACAACAAAATTCAATCCTGGTAACTGACAGAGGGTCCACCCAGGCTCACGTTCTCGTTCTTCTCTTGGTTATGTTGGCAGTCCTGTACGATAATACATAGCATACCATTACCTTATGCGTTTTGTACAATCATTTGAAAAAAAATTAATCTTGTACAATACTTCATATGGAAATAAACTAAATATTTTTAATGTTGCGTGTTTTGAATTTACACACCTTATTACTGTGCAGGTCTTAATCCAGCCCTGTCTTAGATAAACATCATTTCAGTCAGAAGGAATAATGCAATCGCTCTGACATTTGCATCTAGAAACGTATCTGTGGACACTTTTACCTGTGGCTGTGGAAAGTGTGTGTGAAGTAAATACATTCGCAGGCTGATGAAGGGCAACAGATATGCGGAGACTAGAAAATCCTGAATGGTAACCCGGTTATTGATTTCTATGGCCAGATGATCCGATTATTCTTAGAGAAATCTACCTCCGATTATTAGTTTCTCAGAGGCCAATAACCAGACTTCTGTAACCAGAATAAAGGTTTACATGGCATTTTGGAAATCAGGATCCTGTCAATAATTAGGTTATTGATGCTCATGTAAACTGTTAGGTATGCGTCATTCACCCAAAAGTGTCACCTCCCGATCAGGAGAATGCCAATGTGACAATCAAAAGGGGGTTGACACAAATATGAATGTGTTTTAGTCACTGACCAGGCCTGCATTTTATCTTTCGGTCTACTTGTTGGCTTCGTGAGCAAATTATATTAATAAAAATAAAACTAAAAAACGCCCCCACTCTGATTGGGTGTGGCTGGCAGAAGAAGCGCAGAGGCCCGGGGACACTTAGTCAGATGGCCTCACCGGTGACACACAAGAGGATGCACTTTATTAGATTTTGCTCCTGCTGATTATCTTCCTCGATTGTCTTTCCCATTTTTGCCTGTAATCACAGCTAGAGAAATGGAGAGAATATGTGAGCACAAAGAGAAGGCTCTTAGTTGTGATGTCCTAATTATAGCCTGACAGCTCCATTCAGAGCGCTGGATTCTGCTTCCTGCTTCATTTAAAAAGAGAGAAGGTGAGCCGAGTCGCCACAATGTAAACTGATTACAAAGAGGACGGTGACGGCAGGAGGATGAAAGGCTTGTATTTTAGCAGGAAATGAAGGCCCTCGGATAGGCAAAATTTGCTGATTGAGCCACGCTGCACATTGGCACTCCTTCATTTTTATTTCTTCTTCTTTATTAATATATTGAGTTATTTGCATCTTACGTTTCCTGAATTGGGAGTAAAATGAAATGAACCCCCAGCAGCCATGGCATACGCACCGGTGTGCCTGGCACCTCACAGGTCACCTTCTGTGTGGAGTTTACCCCAAGCCATAATGTAGGTCAGTGGTCTCGAACTCCGGTCCTGGAGGGCCGCAGTAGCTGCAGGTTTTCATTGTAACCCTTTTCTTAATGAGTGACCCGTTTTTGCTGATAATTAACTTCTTTTCCTTTAATTTAATTCACTTGTTTTTTTTTAAGATTTGTTCCCCTGAATTGCTTCCTTTCTTTCCTTCAATGGCACCCAAACAGAAATAAAATGTGAAGTGAGTGAGCTGACAGAAGGCCAACTGAGTCTGGGCCTCAAACTCCAACCAGTTACTTAATGAGGCGCCGAGTCTTGTCGTTCATTAAACTCGTTCTTTAATTCCATGGCTTGTTGCTGCTCTCATTCTGCAATAGCAGACATTTCCGTAATTGTTGATTTTTCTAAGAGCTCCGTTAAAATGTTTTGTGGACCTGAGCAGATTGACATACCTGAGACCTTCGCCTTTCTTTACTTTCAGATATTGCATGATGGACACCCGTTGTTTTGGCTCATTTTTGTATCTCATTAATTGTTTGGCGGCTAATTAAGGAAAAAGAAACAATTAAGGGGTCTGAATCTTCAAGAACATCCATCCATCCATTTTCCAACCCGCTGAATCCGAACACAGGGTCACGGGGGTCTGCTGGAGCCAATCCCAGCCAACACAGGGCACAAGGCAGGAACCAATCCCGGGCAGGGTGCCAACCCACCGCAGATCTTCAAGAAAAAGACAATTAAAATGAATTCAAAAGAATTCATTAGGAGCAAAAACAGTTCACTCATTAAGAAAAGGGTTAGAATGAAACCCTGCAGCCACTGCGGCCCTCCAGGACCCTGATGTAGATGGTTCTGGACCCCATATCAACTTATGATGGGTGTTTAAATACCCCACTGTTACACTACTTTAGTGTATTTTATTTATTTTCAGTAGCTGACACCTTCATCTACAGTCCAGTCATTTTTTTGGCTGTCCATTTAGAAATTGCTTCATCCCATTTAGAGTGGCACAAGGGCAGCACTGGGCACAAAGCAGAAACCAACCCTGAGCTGTGCTGTTCAAATCAAAGGGCAGACAAACGCGTACACTCGCCCTGGAAGTCATGTCAGAGCTGTCAGCTTCACAGACTTCACACAGAGAGAGCTGGCAGGTCAGGATATGAAGTTGTGTGGCAGAACCCTAACCACTGAGCCACCGTGCCATCTCACCGATTTCCAAAACGAACAGTTTAAAAAACGGGTGAGAAATGTAAAAGTGCATTAAGATGTCAGCCACTGGGTAACGCTGTGTGGTAGATTTAGTTTGTAATGACAGGTGGTCCAAAGTGGACATGAAATTATTTATTTGCAACTCTGATAAAAACATTATACTTGTATAGCAATTGATTCTAATTATTTTAATGTGAAAAGCGTCTCTCTTTCTTTCTTTCTTTTTTAGCAGTCTGATTATACAAACACCACGTTTACTGTCGTTGCTGTTCTGGAGGGTCTTCACCATCTCGGTAGCAGATCTCTCCATGTTTAGGGACGGGGCAGGAAAACCTGCACAGACAACCGCGAGAAAAATACAAACTCCGCACCGCATCCAACTTGGCTTGGCGTTCAGACTCTGAAGTCAGGACCCCCGAATCACGAGGCAGCAGTGCTAACCTGAAAGGGAGAAGTTAGGAGGCATTTAAAGCAAACAAACAAACAGTAAGCCAGCGCTTCTCAAACTCGGTCCTGGGGGCAGACCCCCCTGTGGCTTCCTACCAGCTTCTGTTTTTAATTGGACTCCTGGGATAATTCAGTGATGTGGTATTTCCCAAGTTTTGTGTTTCGGGAACAATATAGAAATTAGAAAACTAAGTTTGGTAAAAAAAAATATATGTATATACTGTATATATATTTCAATTTGTTTCTGGTCCTCTTCACGCCTTTGGGCAGAATAGATCCTAATGCCACAGCAGCCATCTTCTGGTCTGCTAGGGTCTAACACAGGGGTAGGCAACGTCGGTCCTGGAGTGCCACAGTATGTGCAGGTTTTTGTTCCAACCCAGTTCCTTAACGAGAACTCAATTATTGCTGATGAAGCACATATTGCTTAAGTGACATTTTAATGCTTCATTTTAGTGGTCTCGCTTGTTAAGGTTCTCCAACCTTAATTGCTTATTTCAATCTTAAACTGCTGCATTCAGTGTTTTAATTGCTCCTTATTAGCAATAAGATGTAAAACAGGGGTAGGCAATGTCGGTCCTGGTGAGCCGCAGTGGCTACAGGTTTTCATTCAACCCCAATTGCTTAATTAGAAACCAATCATTGCCAATCTCAGACCTTATTTAATTTTATGGCTTGCTAGTCTGTGCAATGTAAGGCTTTTATATCGTAGATTTTTTTCCTTTCCAAGGATATCATCCAAATGATTTGAAGCCTAAAACAGATCATTTTCAGTCTGTCACATTTTTCTATTAAGTGTTTTATTAAATCAAACCGTGCATGATGAACACACACAGATGTAACTGGAAAAAAGCTAGCTGGAGAACTGCTGGCTGCTTTGTCTTTTACATCTTATTGCTAATAAGGAGCAATAAAAACACTGAATGCAGCAGTTTAAGATTGAAATAAGCAATTAAGGTTGGAGAACCTTAACAAGCGAGACCACTAAAATGAAGCATTAAAATGTCACTTAAGCAATATGTGCTTCATCAGCAATAATTGAGTTCTCGTTAAAGAACTGGGTTGGAACAAAAACCTGCACATACTGTGGCACTCCAGGACCGACATTGCCTACCCCTGATCTAACAGACTGTAGTACTGGGGTTGGCCTCCCAGCTTTAACATTAGGTGAGTCCCCGTCCCCCCAAACCCCCCCCCCGTCCCCCCGGACTCAACACCTAAAGGACTGATCTGTAGATGCAGTAGCTTGTAGGTGACATCCATCTCCTAGCTCTGTACAAGACAGTGGGTGTCTGAAAAATGAATGTGGCATCACAGAACAGAACACGTCACTTTCATTTAGTTTTTTCTTATGAGCTATAATTTTGCATAATATTTATTTTTCACAATAATAAGTTACATATGTAGAACCATAACCATCTCAAGTATCTCTCAACAATTGACCAGGACAAAGTTTAAATGGAAACTCAGACATTCAATTGCAATGAATTGTGAAAGATGGACCCAGACGAGTTATCACATAGTGGGGTGGACATGTTGTTGGTTCTATTCAATAAGGGCGCGCACAAAAAGGCGACCTTCAAAAGGGCGACCTCAATTGAGCGCACGCAAATAAAGGAGCGCTTCAAAAGGACGACCTTTGGAGCGAATTAAATTAATTGTCCTTGATTATGCTAATAGACCACATCTCGAATATCTACGTGGCATTGCACATAATCTACAGCTTCAAGTGTAACTTGCTTTCACCTTTTTATACATTCAGTCATTGCCTTAATCTAATTCTCTGTAATTTTGAAAACAAGGAAATATAGAGAGCTTTAGAAATAGTTCGTTAGAAGTTCATGCATTAATTAATTGGATGTTTTAATATTCTTGCTTTCACCTTTTTATACGTTCAATCATTGCCTTTATCTAATAAATTTTCTGTAATTTTTTTGCGTTTGCCTTTATTCGCTACGCCCAATTGACGTCACCCTTTTGAAGCTCGCCTTTATTTACGCACGCCTTTATTCGGTGCTTAATTGAGGTCGCCCTTTTGAAGATCGCTTTTATTTATGTGCGCTTTTATTCGCCGTGCCCAATTGAGGTCGCCCTTTTGAAGGTCGCCTTTATGTGCGCACCCTTAGTGACGGATACCCATGTTGTTGGTAGCTCTCCGCCTCTCCCACCAAGAGATGTAACATTCCAGGTCCCAAGAGTCGGCCTGTGTGCCTTTGACTGCCAGGTCCCAATTCCTCCTGCAGGTGGTGAGCTCGCAGGACGGCCTTCCCACATTACATTATTCAGGCTGTGCCCGACTGGACCCCATGGTAGGCCTCGTCAGCAGGGACGTCTCCCAGGCCTGGCTGCCAGGAGGAGGCCCCGGTAACCCCATACATTATTATAGAGCTTCATTATTAGGGGCTGTGAAAACAGTGAATATACAAATAAATACATTGGGAGTTTCATGTAGAAACCCCTGCAGTGTTCCTGTAGGTCTAATGCACAGCAGATGCTACCGTAAAACATGAGGGGTGGGCACCATTACTGATTAGGCCAAATACCCGAACATCTTGTGCTCAGTAAAAAAGCAGGAGGCTCCTACAGTGGAGTAGGTGGAGTGAAGGCTCGTCTAATTAGTGTTTGTGTTGTGGAATATCACAGAACAAAGCGACTAATAAATTCTTTAAGTGAAGTTAATTAGGTTCTGGTTCATTATGCACAGACTAAACGACATTAATTTAATTAACCCTACAGATATAACAGTAAGGTCTTTAATAACTGTCATCGATGCTCGGCTGCTAATGGTGCAGCAAGTTGATGAAACTGAAATGTGTGTAACATGTTGCTGCATTTCAGAACTCTGAAGGCTACTTTTGGCTCAGAGCACACAATGTCTCTTTACTTTTCAGACCAGACATTGCAAATTGATGAATTCTTCTTCCTGACATTCAATTCCTTAGGTTTAGTGCAGACTGACACACCAATGCTAATTCATACCAAAGGATGCTGGGCCACCATAGCTATCAGACCTTCCAGTGTTTTATTATATATTCTACAGGAGGATTGTACCACTTTTAAACAAGAAAGTCATTTTTGTTAATGGGATTGAAAATCAGCATCAATTGAGCATTTCCTAAAGGTCCAAATCACTGCGCTTCTATCATAATCCCTGAACACACCCCATCTTCTTTTGGCTGCTCCCACTTGGGGTCGCCACAGCGGATCGTCCGTCTCCATCTCTCCCTGTCTTTTACATCCTTTTCTGCCTTCATGTCCTCCCTCACCACATCCATAAACCTCCTCTTTGTCTTCATCCATCCATCCATCCTCTTCCGCAGCTTGAGCAGAGATGCCCAGACTTCCCTCTCCCCGGCCACTTCTTCTACCTCTTCCGGGGGAATCCCAAGGCGTTCCCAGGCCAGTCGAGAGACATAGTCCCTCCAGCGTGTCCTGGGTCTTCCCCGGGGCCTCCTCCGGTTGGACGTGCCCGGAACACCTCACCAGGGAGGCGTCCAGGAGGCATCCTGATCAGATGCCCGAGCCACCTCATCTGACTCCTCTCGATGCGGAGGAGCAGCGGCTCTACTCTGAGCCCCTCCCGGATGACTGAGCTTCTCACCCTATCTTTAAGGGAGAGCCCAGACACCCTGCGGAGAAAACTCATTTCAGCCGCTTGTATTCGCGATCTCGTTCTTTCGGTCACTACCCATAGCTCATGACCATAGGTGAGGGTAGGAGCGTAGATCAGCTGGTAAATTGAGAGCTTTGCCTTGCAGCTCAGCTCCTTTTTCACCACGACAGACCAATGCAGAGCCCACATTACTGTGGACGCTGCACCGATCCGCCTGTCGATCTCACGCTCCATTCTTCCCTCACTCGTGAACAAGACCCCGAGATACTTGAACTCCTCCACTTGGGGCAGGATCTCGCTACCAACCCTGAGAGGGCACTCCACCCTTTTCCGGCTGAGGATCATGGTCTCGGATTTTGAGGTGCTGATTCTCATCCCAGCCGCTTCACACCTGGCTGCGAAGAGCTGAAGATCACGGCCTGCTGAAGCAAACAGGACAACATCATCTGCAAAAAGCAGTGACCCAATCCTAAGCCCACCAAACCGGACCCCCTCAACACCGTGGCTGCGGCTAGAAATTCTGTCCATAAAAGTTATGAACAGAATTGGTGACAAAGTGCAGCCCTGGTGGAGTCCAACTCTCACTGGAAACGGGTTTGACTTACTGCCGGCAATGCGGACCAAGCTCTGACGCCGGTTGTACAGGGACCGAACCGCCCTTATCAGGGGGTCCTGTACCCCATACTCTCAGAGTACCCCCCACAGGATTCCCCGAGGGACACTGTTCAACGCCTTTTCCAAGTCCACAAAACACATGTAGACTGGTTAGGCAAACTTTCATGCACCCTCCAGGACCCTGCTAAGGGTGTAGAGCTGGTCCACTGTTCCACGACCAGGACGAAAACCACACTGTTCCTCCTGAATCCAAGGTTCGACTATCTGATGGACCCTCCTCTCCAGGACCCTCGAATAGACTTTTCCAGGGAGGCTGAGGAGTGTGATCCCTCTGTAGTTGGAACACATCCTCCGGTCCCCCTTCTTAAAGAGGGGGACCACCACCCCGGTCTGCCAATCCAGAGGCTCTGTCCCTGATGTCCATGTGATGTTGCAGAGACGTGTCAACCAAGACAGCCCTACTCTTTGTCTTTGTTTTTTCCTTTTATTTATTTATTTTATTTATTTTCCTTTTATTGGCAGTTCCATCCTCAACTGACTTTTTCTGATGTACCTCTCATCTCTCCTCCTGCATGTACCCAAATAATCTCAACCTATTGTACCCTCTTTCACTTTGACCCCAAACTGTGTTGCCCCTCTAATATACCCATTCCTAATCCTGTCTACCCTCGTTACTCTGAGTGAGAATCATAGCATCTTCAACTCCACTACTTCCAGTCCTGCTTCCCGTTTCTTCACCAGTTCCACCATCTCCAAACCATACAACATAGCCGGTCTCACTACCGTTTTACAGAACTTCCCTTTCACTCCTGAAAGTACTCTTCCACCAGTCCACCCTGCCTGCATTCTCTTCTTCACCTCTCTGCCACACTCTGTTGCTTTGGACTGTTGAACCCAAGTATTTCAGTTTATCTACCTTCATCACCTCTGCTCCTTGCAGTCACACCCTTCCACCACCACCCCTGCTGTACTCTTCCACCATCAACCTGCTCCCTACTCTCACTACAGATCACAATGTCATCTGCAAACATCACAGTTCATGGAGACTCCTGTCTGACCGCATCTGTCAACTTGTCCATCACCATTGCAAGCTCAGAGCCAACCCTTGATGTAATCCCTCGGTCATTCCTACCACACACCTCACCGCAGTCACACTGTCCTTAAACATGTCCTGCACCACCCTCACATACTTTCTAGCTACTCCCAGCTTCCTCGTACAGTACTATAACTCCTTTCTTGGCACCTTGGCGTATGCTTTCTCCAAGTCCACAAACACACCGTGCAATTCCTTCTGACCTTCTCCACCCACACTCTTAAACATCGCATCTGTGGTACTCTTTCCTGGGATGAAACCGTACTTTAATCATCGCCTCCCTTTTTGAAAGCTGACTTCTGCTAATACACAGTGGAGAGCATGCAGTCGTGTATGGCAACGATAGCATGGCAGACTGCAAGGCCCTACTTTGGGTGATTAAAGTGGTCCAGTTCATCAGTGGAGCAAAGCTCCCATTCATGTGCCATGCCTGATGCACGTTTATACAGTGGATTCAAAAAAGGAATCACTTTCTGCACACTTTGGGTTGAAGGTTTAATTTTAAATGGGCAAATTTGCCATTTTGCCAATCAATGTACTCTCTAGATTCTGCTCCCATAATGACAAAGTGGAAGCATGTTTTCAGAAAGGTTTGAAAGGCTTGGTCCGCAATAGAAATAAAATCCTGCAGTACGTCCTTATATTCCTTGCTTTATGCCCCAATAAATGCAAGTCAGTCATCGCCAATATACTAACAGCCCAATTGTGCTTTACTCACTCAGAATATGGAACCAATGTAGGAAGTATTTTAAGACACAGAATCTTTTATCGGTGGCACCTCTGAACGAGAACCAGATTTTTCCGCCTTCTCAAACATATGCAGTTTTTAATGTCTGGAAAACATTTGGGATTAAATCACTTAGAGATCTGTATGTAGACGACGTCTTTGCGTCCTATGAAAAATTACATTCTAAATTTAACTTTCTAGCAACACCTTTCTTTCACGATCTTCAAATTCAAAACTTTGTTAAACAGAACCTGCCTGATTTTCCTCACCTCCTACCCTCCTCTATGCCAGAAAAAAATATTAAAATCAGTCGTGAGGACTCAGACAGCATTTCTGTAATATATAAAAACATTTTACAGTCCCTCCCTTTCAAAGATCCAAGAGTACAGTGGGAAAAGGATCTCTCACTCAACATTTCAGAAAAGGAGTGGAAAATAGCAATGTACAGAATTCACTTGAGCTCCATATGCACAAAGCATACAATTATTCAACTTAAAATTATATATCAAGCACACCTCTCTCGTTTAAAATTGTCCAAAATGTTTCCAGGGCAAGAGATCTAACCGGCAAACACTGCAATCAAGCTCCAGCCTCACTGGGTCACATGGTCTGGGCCTGCACCAAATTAACTTCATTCTGGACCAAAATCTTTAAATGCCTCTCAGACAGCCTTGGTGTCACAATCCCTCCTAATCCGTTAACAGTTGTGTTTGGTGGGCTCACAGAGGGGCTTAAGGTGGAGAAGGACAAACAAACTGTGATTGCCTTTACTGCACTATTGGCACATAGACTTATCTCGCAGCGCTGCTGCCTCGCAGTTGGGAGACCTGGGGACCTGAGTTCACTTCCCGGGTCCTCCCTGCGTGGAGTTTGCATGTTCTCCCCGTGTCTGCGTGGGTTTCCTCCGGGCGCTCCGGTTTCCTCCCACAGTCCAAAGACATGCAGGTTAGGGTGGATTGGCGATTCTAAATTGGCCCTGGTGTGTGCTTGGTGTGTGGGTGTGTTTGTGTGTGTCCTGCGGTGGGTTGGCACCCTGCCCAGGATTGGTTCGTGCCTTGTGCCCTGTGTTGGCTGGGATTGGCTCCAGCGGACCCCCATGACCCTGTGGTCGGATTCAGCGGGTTGGAAAATGGATGGATGGATGGGACTTATCTCGCTCAACTGGAAGAATCCCAACTCTTCTCTTTTAAGTCATTTGGGTAACTGATCTTTTATATTATTTGAAATTGGAAAAAATCAAATTCTCACTTAGAGGATCTGTGCAGAACTTTTTCCAAACCTGGCAGGATCAAATCAATAACATTTTAGAATAGACTTTTAAAGCACTGAGGAAGAAGATTCTCTCTCCTTTTTTCCTTTTTTGTTCTTCACCATTTATCTTTATTCATTTATTGAATTTATCTATTTACTTATTTTTTACTAGCGTCAAGTTTTATTCTCAGCGCGGTGGCGCAGTGGTAACACTGCTGCCTCGCAGTTAGGACACCTGGGTTTGCTTCCCGGGTCCTCCCTGCGTGGAGTTTGCATGTTCTCCCCGTGTCTGCGTGGGTTTCCCCCCACAGTCCAAAGACATGCAGATTAGGTGCATTGGCAATCCTAAATTGTCCCGTGTGTGTGTGTGTGCCCTGCGGTGGGCTGGCGCCCTGCCCGGGATTTGTTCCTGCCTTGTGCCCTGTGCTGGATGGGATTGGCTCCAGCAGACCCCAGTGACCCTGTAGTTAGGATATAGCGGGTTGAATAATGAAAGTTTTACTCTGCTGGCCTAGCTCTCTTTCTCAGGGGTGGGGGTTGATTTGTTTTTGATCCTATTTTTGTAAAAAGTTATGTATTTTTATGGAATGTTATGTGATCTCAATAAAAATCAAAAAAAAAAAAAAAAATTATTAAAAATCAAAAGCTGAAATCTCTTATTCATAGAATTATTCAGACCCTTTATTCAATACTTTGTAGAAGCCAGCATGGCAGCAATTACAGCTTGGAGTCTCCTTGGGTAAGTCTCCACAAGCTTTGCACACCTGGACGAAGGCATCTTATGCCATGCTTTCCTGCAGATCCTCTCAAGCTCTGTTAGATTAGATGGAAAGTATCTTTAAACTGCTGTCTTCAGGTCTGTCCACAGATGTTCTATGGAGATTATGCCTGGGCATTGTGTGGGTCACTCAGCCAGAGACTTGTCCCAAATCCACTAAAGCATTGTCTTGGCTGCATGCTGAATGGTGAACCATCACCCCAGTTTGAGGTGGTGTGCATTCTAGAGCAGATTTTCTTTGAGAACCTCTCTCCATTTGCCTGCATTCATCCTTCCCTCAATTCTGATCTATCACTGAGGAGCACCTCCATAAGCATGATGCTGCCACCACCATGTGTGGCCATAGGAATGGTATTAAGCAGGTGACGAGCAGTGCCTGGTCTGTGACAGACATTCTGGTTGGACTTCTACTCAAAGAGTTCAAGTTTTGTCTCACAGAATACAAGGAAACCTACTTTTTGTGTAGCACTTTTAGGTGCAGAACACTGAACAAATTCTCAGGTAAAATGCAAGTAAAGAATATACTAATTACTAAATACAGAATTAGTACATAGAAAGATACAGTTTTGTTAAAATATACAGAAAACAGTAGAAATGAATTAACATAAATGGAAACCAACAATATCTGGCCATTAATTAAATGATGAACCAAGGCCAGTTGACAACAAAGGAGATGAAAGCTGTAGAAGGGAAAGTCAAAGACAAAGTCCGTCAGACACAGTGACGGTCTTAATGACCTTAGCCAGCTGGCCACCTACACCCTCCTGGGTTTTCTATAGAGGAGCCTGCACTGGACGTCCATTCTGATCAGAGAATCTTTCCATCCAGATTCCAATGGTCCTTTATCAGCCTGGCAGTAGAAGGGCAGCACCAAGTGCCACATCAAGATACCAAGAAGCAAAACAGACTCAGAAGGGTTGTAATGGTTTATTAATATTGTGTTAGTCATCTATACAGAAATAAAAGTAACAAACAAACAGAGATACAAAATGCACAACTAATCAGCAGCTCTATTCAGGGTATGCCGGACTAAAGTCACGAGTCTTCAGCCTGATTTAAAAGCGGAGACTGAAGGGGCTGGCTGATCATTCCACAGCTTTGGGGTCCTGTAACTAAAAGCTCGACCTCCCACTGTTAGTTTATTAATCCTTGGAATCTTGAGATCTCAAAGTGCAGGTAATGAGAAGTTCAGATAATTAAGCAGTGCCTCTGCCATTAAAAGGAGGATTTTGAAATCAGTCCTAAACTTAACTGGGAGCCAGTGTAAGGTGTTCATATTTTCTAGTTTGCGTAATAAATCATGAAGAAGCATTTTGAATTAATTGAAAGCTGCACAAAGAACAAATTAGAACAGCCAGTGAAGAACACATTGCAGTGGTCAATCCTACTAGAAATAAATGCTGCCTATTAAGAAAATGCCTCAATTTTCCAACACTTTTAAGATGCAAATCATGTTTGATGGTTTTGCAATGTGCGTTTTAAATTAAATGCTACTGCCAAAGAGAACAACTACTTTGCATGCTGATTCACTAAAACTAATTTAGAGTCTGAGTGCTTATGCTTATATGAATGAGAGATTTCAGTGTTTCCATTTTTAATACATTTGCAAACCTTTCTGAAAACTGTTTTTTAATTTTGTGAGTTTTAGGTTAATGAGTATAGCTTGACAAGCAAAAATGGCAAAATGTTTTTATTTACAATTAAGTCTACAATACCATAAAGTATTCTGAAAGTGAAGGGATCTGAATGCTTCGTGCATTCTGCTTCCTGTATCTTGCAGCCAAAGGTTTAAAATGTGCCATTGTGATCTGTGAGATACTGAAGACTAGAGAGAGGACGTGCATTATCGTTATTTTTTTAAATTGTTTCCTGGAGATAACGGACTAATTTTATTGAGATCTCGAAAAAACAAAAGATCTTGTTTTCTCGAAATAATGAAACAATTGTATCTAACGTTTAATGTTGATCTTATTGATGCCATGTTCTGTTTGAAATGGCCGAAGAGCAGAACTGTATTGATCAGGGCGTCACATTTTTGTTCAATAAAGGGCGGACGCTGGCCGAAATATCTTTAAGCCTTAGTTTAGAAAATAACTATGGAAACCGAGAGAGGACGTGCAATATCGTTATTTTTTAAAATTGTCTTCTCGAGATAACATTCTAATTTTACCGAGATCTCGAGAAAACGAAACTTAACCTTTGCTCCTGGCATCAGGCTCGCTTAGATTGCGACGCTTATACAGCTGAAGCCTTAATTGCTAACCGTCTTTTTAAATAAACTAATAACCAATGTTATTATTTTCTAAACTAAGACATAAACACCTGAACACCAGCAAAACCAAGGAGCTGGTGGTGGATTTTAGGAGGCCCAGACCTCTCATGGACCCCGTGATCATCAGAGGTGACTGTGTGCAGAGGGTGCAGACCTATAAATACCTGGGAGTGCAGCTGGATGATAAATTGGACTGGACTGCCAATACTGATGCTCTGTGTAAGAAAGGACAGAGCCGACTATACTTCCTTAGAAGGCTGGCGTCCTTCAACATCTGCAATAAGATGCTGCAGATGTTCTATCGGACACCCTCTTCTACGCGGTGGTGTGCTGGGGAGGCAGCATTAAGAAAAAGGACGCCTCACGCCTGGACAAACTGGTGAGGAAGGCAGGCTCTATTGTTGGCATGGAGCTGGACAGTTTGACATCTGTGGCAGAGTGACGGGCGCTCAGCAGACTCCTGTCAATTATGGAGAATCCACTGCATCCACTAAACAGTATCATCTCCAGACAGAGGAGCAGCTTCACTGACAGACTGAGGAGATCGTTCCTCCCCCAAACTATTTGACTCTTCAGTTCCACCCAGGGGGGTAAACGTTAACATTATACAAAGTTATTGTCTGTTTTTTTTTACCTGCATTGTTATCACTCTTTAATTTAATATTGTTTTTTGTATCAGTATGCTGCTGCTGGAGTATGTGAATTTCCCCTTGGGATTAATAAAGTATCTATCTATCTAAACGTACTTTGGCCATTTGAAACAGGACGTTGCTTCAATACGCTGAACACTAAATGTTAGATACAATTATTTCATAATTTCGAGAAAACAAGATCTTTTGCTTAACCGAGATCTCGATAAAATTATTCTGTTATCTCAAGAAAAAGTTTGTTTTCTTGAGATCTCAATAAAAATTAATCTGTTGTCTCGAGGAAACAATTTTAAAAAATAACGATATAGCATGTCCTCTCTCTGCTTCTGTAGTGAGATTTATTCCATAATACATTATTTTACTTAAAATGGGCGACTGCAGCCATGAACAAACACAGCTGGGGCAAGGCAAGCCGAAAGGAGCATACATTACTGCTTTGTAAGCAACCTGACAGTAACTTGGGCAGGCCATTACAAGAGCGTCGGTGTACGCTGTGGTCTGATGGTCAGCTTATGGTCACTAGTTACTCTGTGCTATCTCCATTCAACTTATCTCAACAAAAGATTTCAGTCCATGTTTGGTAAGTGCATGTTCTTACTTTGGAACCAAAGCCTGTAAGAAAGTATAAAAAGCTCTGGCAACTGCACTGAACATTAGAGCTCGCATAAAAATGGATGGAACACATCGCTCCTGTCCATACCTAGAAAAACAGGTCTCCGCACTCTCTTAAAGTGGCCAAAGCCGACTGCAGGAACCCCATGACTGCATGTTTTGCCAGGAGCTTTCCTTCGAAATTGTATTATTGTGACTGTCCAACTGATATTAAAGGAAGCTACCGGGATTGGTTCTTGCCTTGTGCCCTGTGTTGGCTGGGATTGGCTCCAGCAGACCCCCGTGACCCTGTGTTCGGATTCAGCGGGTTGGAAAATGGATGGATGGATAAGTGTATCCTTTCTTTAGTGTTCCCCTTTTAGAATTACTGCTGTACCACTACGGAATGATACAATTATATATATATATTGTGAAGGGTGCTGCCCGAAACTCTTGCCCAGCAGGGACTCCCACAGCATGGAAGGATAGGCGGTGACAACTTGCATAGGGATTTGTCTTCCCCAGGGTGCTAGATGGCAGCCCCCCCTGGGTTGCAGCATCACCATAGATTCCTACAGGACATTGTGGGAATTGGAGTTTCTTGAGTTCCATGGGTGCTGCTGAGAGGACTGGTGAACCCTACATTTTTGGACTCCAACCTTAGCTGGAAGTGCTGCTGAGCCACAGCTTCAGGACACGGCAGGTACCAGAGTTGGGAAGTGGAGGACAATGCTTGCATGGAGGGTTGGAGGCAGAGAAAGAGAAAGAAGACAAAAGTACTGCTGTGTGCTGCTTTGGAAATGTGTCTGTGATGTGGGAAACACTTACCTGGAAGGGTTTACCAGTAACACAATTCTCTTATTTATTGAGGCCTCTGTCTGAGCCTTTGAGCCAGGTTTTTGGGATGCTCGAGTGCCCTCTACCATCCACACCTACATAAGTACACACTCCCTTTGGTTTAGTAAAAAGCTGCAATCTCTAACAAACATATTCCCAGGGAGTGTAAGCCCCCTGCTGAATGTAATCCGATACTTTTTTAATAATATGTTACTATTTGAAAATGTTACTGTTGCATATTAATTGTTGTGTATTGCTAGTTTTTTTTTGTTTATGTCATTGTATTATAAACTGCATTACACCTTCTCAAACCCACTTAATCCAATCAGGAAATGCAAGGGCCCCAGTATACCCTAGCAGCACTGGGTATAAGACCGGAAACAGCACTGAACAGGCTGTCAGTTCATTGCAGTGCCCATTCACACTCTGTCTCACACACACACACACACACACACACCCCAATTGGCAGAGTTGGCAATGAACCTGAAAATCCTTGGGAATTTGGGAAGAAAAATTGTAATACGTGGAAGAAAACTCCCTGGGATAACATCTGGGTATGGCCTTCAAACCCATATGCTGTATTCTTGAGGAAGCCGTGGTTATGTATTGTTACTGTATTGTTACCTTATTGTTGATGGTTCTGTACTAGCAAAACTAGCAACAAATATTTGTCATTGTATTGCGAGGTACAATAAAAAAAAATGTAATTGAATGAAAATGCCACAAACTAATAAAGATTATTACTAATATTGTGCAGGCTTGCTAATCATGACAGTCCTTTCACTCTTTAATTTATTGTTTTTATCAGTATGCTGCTGGAGTATGTGAATTTCCCCTTGGGATTAATAAAGTATCTATCTATCTATCTATCTATCTATCTATCTATCTATCTATCTATCTATCTATCTATCTATCAGTATTGTTAACTTTTTACATATGCAAGATGGGCAAATTAAGGAATTAAGTATGCCATAACAAAAAACAAACATTTTTTAAATACAGTAGGTCACTGAAAATTAACAAATTCACATCCATTTCTGAAAAGCTAGAGATATGCCAAGGACACCTCTGAAAACGTATTGTAAGAAAAGAAGCAAAAACAGGAAAAGCTTTGGGCCATATCCGTGACCCCGTATAATAGAAAGAAACGAAAGCAAAATCTCTTTTCAGACAGGAGTCCAATGCAGAACAGACTTAAAAGTGGCTGAACATCTGGTCATATGAGTTCCAGGCAGGAAAGGTCAAGTCCAGGAGGGCGGACAACGGAAGTGGCATCAGTGGTGGTGGTCAAATTTGAGTTTCTAGAGGGAGGAAGGCATTAGAACAAAGTGTGTGTCCCCGGGTTTGGCAGATAATTGCCATCACCAGAGCCCTATAGCTGCCTCCTAAACACACGCATGACTGTGTCTACTCTCTAATTATAGTTGTGTTCTATCTAAAGGTGCTGCACAGTCACACTCACCGGCCACTTTATTAGGTACACCTGTTCAAGTGCTAGTGAATGCAAATATCTAATCAGCCAGTCATATGGCAGCAATTCAATGCATTTCAGCCAGTAGACATTACCAAGACCACATGCTGAAGTTCAAACCAAGCATTGGACTGAGGAAAAGGCGATTTATGGGACTTTGAACGTGGCATTGTTGTTGGTGCCAGACGGGCTGGTCTGAGTATTTTAGAAACTGCTCACCTACTGGGATTTTCATGCATAACCATCTCTAGGTTTTACACAGACTGGTCCGAAAAAGGGAAAATAGCCAGTGAGCGGCAGTTCTCTGGGCAAAAATGCCTTTTTTGATGCCAGAGGTCTATTAGCTCAAACCAGTCTGGCCATTGAAGGGTAACTTCTTTCAGCTGCTCCTGTTGGGTGTTGTCCGAGTGGATTATCTTCTTCCACATCGTCCTTTTCCCAATATACACAGCATCTTTCTTCAGCACATGTCCAAACCAATGCAATCTTACCTCCCAACCATCCAACTTGAGCGGACCCTCTAATGTACTCACGTCTAATCCTATCCATCTTCGTCACACCCAGTGCACACCTTAACATCTTTAACTCTGCCACCTCCAGCTCGGTCTCCTGCTTTCTGGTCAGTGCCACCGTCTCCAGCCCATATAACATAGCTGGTCTCTCTACTGTCCTGTAGACCTTCCCTTTCACTCTTGCCGATACAAATCACTCCTGACACTTTTCTCCACCCATTCCACCCTGTCTGAACTCTCTTTTCCACCTCTCTTCCACAATCCCCATTACTTTGTACTGTTGATCCCAAGTATTTAAACTCATCCACCTTCACCTACTCTGTTCCCTGCATCCGCACCATTCCACTGACCTCCCTCTCATTCACACACATGTATTCTGTCTTGTTCCTACTGACCTTCATTCCTCTCTTCTCTAGAGCAGATCTCCATCTCTCCAGGGTCTCCTCGACCTGCTCCTTACTATCGCTACAGATCACAGTATCGTCAGCAAACATCAGCCCACGGGGACTCCTGTCTAATCTCGTCTGTCAACCTGTCCATCACCATTGCAAATAAGAAAGGGCTCAGAGACGATCCCTGATGTAATCCCACCTCCAACTTGAATGCATCCGTCACTCCTACCACAGACCTCACCACTGTCACACTTCCCTCGTACATATCCTGTACAACTCTTATGTACTTTCTCTGCCACTCCCGACTTCCTCATACAATACCACAGCTCCTCTCGAGGCACTCTGTCATATGCTTTCTCCAAGTGCACAAAGATGCACTGCAACTCCTTCTGGCCTTCTCTAAACTTCTCCATCAACATCCTGAGAGCAAACATTGCATCTGTGGTGCTCTTTCTTGGCATGAAACCATCCTGCTGCTCACTAATCATCACCTCACTTCTTAACCTAGCTTCCACTACTCTTTCCCATAACTTCATGCTGTGGCTCATCAATTTTATCCCCTTGTAGTTACTACAGTCCTGCACATCCCCCTTATTCTTAAATATTGGCACCAGTACACTTCTTCTCCACTCCTCAGGCATCCTCTCACTTTCCAAGATTCCATTAAACAATTTGGTTAAAAACTCCACTGCCATCTCTCCTAAACACCTTCATGTTTACACAGGTATGTCATCTGGACCAACGGCCTTTCCATTCTTCATCCTCTTCATAGCTGTCCTTACTTCCTCCTTGCTAATCCGTTGCACTTCCTGATTCATTATCTCCACATCAACCAACCTCTTCTCTCTCTCGTTCTCTTCATTCATCAGCCTCTCAAAGTACTCTTTCCATCTGTTCAACACAATCTCCTCTCTTGTGAGTACGTTTCCATCTTTATCCTTTATTACCCTAACCTGCAGCACATCTTTCCCAGCTTGGTCCCTCTGTCTAGCCAATCGGTACAGGTCCTTTTCTCCCTCCTTAGTGTCCAACCTCTCATACAACTCATCATACGTCTTTTCTTTAGCTTTTGCCACATCTCTCTTTACCTTGCGCCTTATCTCCTTGTACTCCTGTCTACTTTCTGCATCTCTCTCACTATCTCATTACTTTGCTATCCTCTTCCTCTGTATACTCTCCTGTATTTCCTCATTCCACCACCAGGTTTCAGTTTCCTTTGTCCAGATGTCACGCCAAGCACCCTTCTTGCTGTCACCCTTACTACTTCTGTTGTAGTTGCCCAACTGTCCGGTAACTCTTCACTGCCACCCAGTGCCTGTCTCACCTCCTCCCTAAACTCAACCTTGCAGTCTTCCTTTTTCAACTTCCACCATTTGATCCTTGGCTCTGCCCTCACTCTCTTCCTCTTCTTGATCTCCAACATCATCCTACAGACTACCATCCTATGCTGCTTAACTGAAGACTGCAAAGTGGTGGCAGGGGAAAGAACAATCTCCTTCAGATCAACTCTTCTGCATAGGATGTAATCTACCTGTGTGTATCTTCCTCCACTCTTGTACGTAACCCTATGTTCCTCCCTCTTAAAATCCGTATTCACCACAGTCATGCCCATCCTTTTGGCAAAATCCACTATCCTCTGACCTCCTTCATTCCTCTCCTTATGGATATTTTTTGCCCCCCCCAGACAAGCCAAATGCCCACCCACACATGATGTTCTGGTGGTCACACCTCTGATGAGGACCTTAATTTCCATTCATACAAAATGATGGTAGTGTAGGGACTCATTGGGAGAGCCGTAGAGAGTTGCGTGTGTGAACATTCTGCAAACCGTTCATCGATCCCAACCCACTCGGCTGCCTCCACCTCTTGAGAAATGTGGTACCTTTTGGCTCACCTTGTACTTTTTTTTGTAAAGTCAAAAAAATGAATTCTTACCCATCCAACTAGATACACAGTAAAATTCTTGATTCACTCAGTAAAAATATAACCTGCATGGAAAAAAAAGGAAAATAACTGCTTGTGTGTTATGGTAGGAGTCCAATAAAGAGAAGAAGTGGGTTGGGACAAAAACCTGCAGTCACAGAAGGTCTTGAGGACTGAACGATTAGGACCACTACTGTCCCAAACCAGCTAACAAATCACATCATTCGTGTAAGTAAATAAAAGAATGAATATCTGAGGTAAGTGTCAGATGTACGTGGGAGAGTGTAGATTATTGGAAAGGTTTTCACATTTTTATTTTTTAGTGGTGTAAGGGAATCATCATGGGTTTTTTTTTTTTTTTGGATATACTTTATTAATCCCCGAGGGGAAATTGTCTTTTAGCATGTCCTTTGGAGGCCCGACAGCAGGATACGCCATAGTACAGCACCCCGGAGCAATTTTCAAATTAAGAGCCTTGTTCAAAGGCTCAACAGAGTAGGATCCCTTCTGGAAGTAACAGGATTTGAACCAGCAGCCTTTCAGATATCAGTGCAGATCTTTAGCCTCGGAGCCAACATGTGTTAATTGTGCCCAATACAGAAGAGAACTACTACTAATGACATGATCTTTGAAACCAGAGTGCCTGGGAGAATGAAAGAAGACACCCATCATGAGATAAAGCAGGGCTTTCTGCAACAGCGAGCGCAACATTAGCTTTTAATTGGTGCTGCAGCAGACAATAACAATGGATAATCATATCACCCACCGCTGCAACAATCATGAGAAACATAGCTGCTCAACGCCACTTCCAATGTTTTATCAAGAGGAGTTCTTGGTCACTCCTGTACGTCACAGTTATAATACGGTTTCTGTGGTTACAGCTGACTAGCGTGGACAGTTTGTGGTTTTAAGTTCTGATTGGCTTCTAAGACTTTTGCAGCAAGTTCAGCTCAAAGAACTGCATTCTCGGCCTCATTCAAGTACTACGGCCTCATAATTGGGACTACTGCTTAGACGTGTTTAGCTTTATTATTCAAAATGATGATTTATTCATATTAAAATAAAAAAATAGAAAAAAAAAAATCCACAAGTATAAACAAAGGTACTCTTGGCACACAGGCTCCGACTACAAATTTCATTTCTGAATTTAAACTAAATTCCTCAACAGTACTCCAATTCATCTACTGGTTTCTCTCCACAATCGTTCTGGCCATATCACTGCCCTAACCAGAAAACCTACAATAACTCGCTTCCTTTCCATTGACTTGATTATTCATTTTTGCTTCCCCCCCCCCCCCCCCCCCCTTCCTGTTAACAGAACTTCTTTACAGTTTTGGTACCACCCTAGTGGAGATGGAAGAATACAATTAAGGCAGCTTTTCATTTCTGCCTTGTGCAGACTTCATCTGTTCTGTATAGCATAAAAATAAAAATCAGCATTGCTTTTTCTTCTAACTATCAAGCTATCAAGCTGCAAGAAGAGCGAGAGGATCGAATGTTTCCTAAACTGCAACTAACATATTAACTGTCATGATTCCATGGTTAAGAAACTCCTCTTTGTTGTGGGACAAAGCACTAATGAACTTCACGTGCCTTGACCATCTAAATCAGTGCTTCCCAACCCCGGCCCTGGGGGTCCACTGTGGCTGCAGGTTTTTGTTCCAACCGGATTCCTAATCAGTGACACCTGATAACACCGATCTCATTTAATTAGCTGGGATTCTTTTCCTCTTATTATAAATTCAGAAAAGCACAGCAGCATGATTTTTACAATTATAAGACATTTAGAAATATTTCTGCTTTTGCTATCGATTTAAATGTTTAATTTTCTTTTGTTGATTTCATTATATTTTTCTCTCTCTGCAGTTTTCTCCTTTGTTGTATCTTAATAACGACAATTAAAAATGAGCTGAGCAGACACCCAGGCAAACAACACGGAATAATCAAAGGCTGAAACTACTTTAGCGTCAGACCCACTAATTAGTAAACAATGGATTAAACAAACAATTAGAACACCTGGAAAAGTAGAATGAAAATCAAGATGAAAATACTGTTAAAAAGAAAAAAAGACATAATTCCCATTTAACTGCTTGGTACACTTAATATATTATATATTATACATACACACATTATATAATGTGTATGTGTATATATATATATATATATATATATATATATTACAGTACTGTGCAAAAGTTTTGGGCAGGTGTGAAAAAATGCTGTAAACAAAGAATGCTTTCAGAAATATAAATGATGATTGTTTATTGCTATCAATTTACAAAATGCAAAGTGAGCGAACAAAAGAAAAATCTAAATCAAATCAATATTTGGTGTTCCTACCTTTTGCCTTCAAACCAGCATCAATTCTTATAGGTCCACTTGCACAAAGTCAGGGATTTTGTAGGATTATAGTCAGGTGTCTGATCAACCAATTCTACCAAACAGGTGCTAAATGATCATCAATGTCACACGTAGGTTGAAACACAGTCATTAACTGAAACAGAAACCGCTGTGTAGGAGGCTTAAAACTGGGTGAGGAACAGCCAAACTCTGCTACCAAGGTGAGGTTGTGGAAGACAGTTTCATGTCATGGCAAGATTGAGCACAGCAACAAGACACAAGGTAGTTCTACTGCATCAGCAAGGTCTCTCCCAGACAAAGATTTCAAAGCAGACTGGGGTTTCAAGATGTGCTGTTCAAGCTCTTTTGAAGAAGTACAAAGAAACGGGCAACGTTGAGGATTGTAGACGCAGTGGTCGGCCAAGGAAACTTAGTGCAGCAGATGAAAGACACATCAAGCTTATTACCCTTCGAAATCGGAAGATGTCCAGCAGTGCCATCAGCTCAGAACTGGCAGAAACCAGTGGGACCCAGGTACACCCATCTACTGTCCAGAGAAGTCTGGCCAGAAGTGGTCTTCATGGAAGAATTGCAGCCAAAAAGCTATACCTCCGATTGTGGAAACAAGGCCAAGCGAGTCAAGTATGCATGAAACATAGGAACTGGGGTGCAGAAAAATGGCAGCAGGTGCTCTGGACTGATGAGTCAAAATTTGAAATATTTGGCTGTAGCAGAAGGCAGTGGTGCATGGTGGAGGTTCCTTGAATATTTGGGGCTGCATTTCTGCAAATGGAGTTGGAGATTTGGTCAGGATTAATGGTGTTCTCAATGCTGAGAAATACAAGCAGATACTTATCCATCATGCAATACCATCAGGGAGGCGTATGATTGGCCTCAAATTTATTCTGCAGCAGGACAACGACCCCAAACATACAGCCAAAGTCATTAAGAACTATCTTCAGCGTAAAGAAGAACAAGAAGTCCTGGAAGTGATGGTATAGCCCCCACAGAGCCCTGATCTCAACATCATCGAGTGTGTCTGGGATTACATGAAGAGACAGAAGGATGTGAGGAAGCCTACAGCCACAGAAGATCTGTGGTTAGTTCTCCAAGATGTTTGGAACAACCTACCAGCCGAGTTCCTTCAAAAACTGTGTGCAAGTGTACCTAGAAGAGTTGATGCTGTTTTGAAGGCAAAGGGTGGTCACACCAAATATTGATTTGATTTAGATTTCTCTTTTGTTCATTCACTGCATTTTGTTGATTGATGAAAAAATAAATGATTAACACTTCCATTTTTGAAAACATTCTTTGTTGACAGCATTTTTTTCACACCTGCCTAAAACTGTTGCACAGTACTATATATATATATATATATATATATAAATACATACATACACACACATTATGAGGGGCCGTTCAGGAAAAAAAAGATTGGTTCAGAGATATATCGGTTCTGATACGTTGGTTTTTAATACATCCGTTCAGATATACAGTATCGGTTCAGATGTATACATTGGTTGAGAGATTATATATATATTATATATAATAAATTGGTTGAGATATATACATCGGTTCAGATAGATATAGATAATGTATATATCTGAACAGATCTATGTGAACCTATATATCGGTTGGGATTTATGGGCAGGCACAATGCAGCCACCCAAGTTTAGCATCTCCCTTTTGCTTCATCATTGCTTCAACACTGTTATTATTGTGCATATTTTATACAAGTAGCATATGCCTGCCTGTCGCGTTTTGTTTCGTAAGCCGTCTTGCTTGGGGATCCTCGATTTCAAAGCACTTTTTTTCCTTTCATTGTTTAAAACACTCGCACAGATACCCTCCTCCTCGCCCCGCTCCAGCTCATTGTACCCGCCTCACTCGCTCCCTCCCATGAAGATTCTTATCAAAAGCCGATTATTTTTATATTATATATATATATATATAACCAAACTTAGTTTTCTAATTTCTTTATTGTTCCAAAAACACGAAACTTGGGAAATAACACATCACTTAATTAGCCCAGGAGTCCAATTAAAAACAGAAGCTGGTGGGAACAAAAAACTGAAGCCACAGGGGGTCCCCCAGGACTGAGGTTGGGTACCACTGAATTAAATGTTCATTTGGACAGGCTCAGCAAATACTTTTCATTTCCAAGTGTTTATAGTAGTTGTCTTTTCCACACCTGCCTCATTTATTTTCCGATTGCATTTTACCCGAGAACTTGTCACAGTGGTTCACATCCCAGGTCCTCACTGTGTGGAGCTTGCATGTCCTCCCCACATCTTGTGGGTTTCCTCCCACAGTCCAAACTCATGAAGTGCAGGTGGACTAGCGTTTCCCAAAACTGGTCCCAGTGGGTAGCTGAGGGATGTGTGTGTGTTTGCCCTGGGATGGACTGGTGACCTGTCGGTTTCTTTTAGGGGTCACTAGCTCCCTAGCTGGAATAAGTTTTTAATTGTGGTGTTTTAATCATACAAAACTATATAGATATAATGTAAAAAGGCGATCTCTCTCATTGTGATATGGCGGTAAGAAATCACATAAGAGAAAATAATTTAGCTTTCTTTCATGATGATTTATGCAGCATTTCAAACAGAGGAAGCCAAATGGCAAGACAATTACCCAGGTGGGATCTCGATATATACAGTCTGCCATTTTTCCATCGCTGCGATGGAAGGATTTTCAGGACGGATGACATTATCACTCATCTGTCCATCGGCTTTGAGGTGTTTGGCTGCTGTCCAAGTCTTTTACACTGTTTTCTCCATGTGTAGGCCCTTACTTAGGTTCCAAACAAGGCAAGGAGAGGATTCAATTTCATGTCTAACATACAGAAGTAGTACAATGCCCATTTTCGTAGTTGTGCCTTTCTCTCTTCAAAATGCTTGCCTAGCAGTTCTAAATGCGGAGAGCCCCTGTGTGCTAACTTTGGCCTGGCCTGTACATGTGAGTGGACTTATAAAATAATTTTTGTACAGAGCACAGTGACATTAGACTTACACTGCATCCGGAAAGTATTCACAGCGCATCACTTTTTCCACATTTTGTTATGTTACAGCCTTTTTCCAAAATGGATTAAATTCATTTTTTTCCTCAGAATTCTACACACAACACCCCATAATGACAACGTGAAAAAAGTTTACTTGAGGTTTTTGCAAATTTATTAAAAATAAAAAAACCGAGAAATCCCATGTACATAAGTATTCACAGCTTTTGCCATGAAGCTCAAAATTGAGCTCAGGTGCATCCGGTTTCCCCTGATCATCCTTGAGATGTTTCTGCAGCTTAATTGGAGTCCACCTGTGGTAAATTCAGTTGGTTGGACATGATTTGGAAAGGCACACACCTGTCTATATAAGGTCCCACAGTTGACAGTTCATGTCAGAGCACAAACCAAGCATGAAGTCAAAGGAATTGTCTGTAGACCTCCGAGACAGGATTGTCTCGAGGCACAAATCTGGGGAAGGTTACAGAAAAATTTCTGCTGCTTTGAAGGTCCCAATGAGCACAGTGGCCTCCATCATCCGTAAGTGGAAGAAGTTCGAAACCACCAGGACTCTTCCTAGAGCTGGCCGGCCATCTAAACTGAGCGATCGGGGGAAAAGGGCCTTAGTCAGGGATGTGACCAAGAATCCGATGGTCACTCTGTCAGAGCTACAGAGGTCCTCTGTGGAGAGAGGAGAACCTTCCAGAAGGACAACCATCTCCGCAGCAATCCACCAATCAGGCCTGTATGGTAGAGTGGCCAGACGGTAGCCACTCCTTAGTAAAAGGCACATGGCAGCCCACCTGGAGTTTGCCAAAAGGCACATCCGCGAAATGAAACCGTCAGCTCCGCATTTCTATTTTTTTTCTTGATGATTTCAGTATTTTCTAGGAGCCCAGGCTTCTTACAACACGGACTTACATAGCAAGTTAATAAAATAATGGATTAAATGAACTGGACACCTGGAACAACAGAATGAGAAATTGGGATGAATATAGTATCATTTTTTTCTCCATTATCCAACTGCTTACTACATTTTAATATAAAAAAATATATATATATCTCAAATTTTTTTTGTGATTTTACACTGACCTCAAAAAGCACAAACTGGGTAATAACAGCTCACTTAATTAGGCTAGGAGTCCAATTAAAAACAGAAGTTGGCTGGAAATGGAGCCTCAGAAGGTCCCCAGAACCGAGTCTGGGGACCACAGATATAAGCTATGTACATATCTGAACGGAGTACTTTTGCTGTTAATAACACAAACTTTATTTTAAAACGGATTTCCAAAAGACACAGGACATGGGAAAGGCCAAGCCGCCAGATTGAAATCATAAGTAAAGGCTCATAGGATGCCCACCGGGACGAAGAGAGAAAAGAGAGTGGGTGGGGAAATGGAGAAGATAGTGGTAGAAATATTCCTATGTCAGGGGTGTCCAACTCCGGTCCTGGTGGCGTGGTGGCTGCAGGTTTTCATTCTCACCTTTCTCCTAATCAGTGAGCAGTTTTCACTGCTAATTAACTTTTTTTCCCCCTACATTTTAATAGCCCTGTTTTTAAGAATTCAGTGCTCTGAATTGATTCATTTCTTCATTAAATGGCAGCCAAACAGAAATGTGATGTGAAACGAACCAAACTAAAACTGGAACGTCAAACTCCAGCCAATTTCACTCCAACCAGTTTCTTAATGAGAAGCCAATTCTTGCTGTTAATTAAAGCCGTTATTGAGTATCAGGACTTGTTGCTGCTCTTATTCTGCAACAACAGATTGGTGATTTTCTGATTCTTCTAAGATGTTTTGGTGACCTGAACAGCCCAACATGACTGAGACCTTCACCTTTCTTTATTTTCAGGTCAGCTGGTCATGTGGCGGCTTGTTTCGAGTCTCATTTATTGTTTGGCTGCTCATTAAGGAAAAACAAACAACTAAGGCTGGGGTTCCCAAACTCGATCCCGGGGACCCCCTGTGGCTGCAGGTTTTTGTTCCAACCAGATTCACAATCGGTGATAATAATCAACAACTACTGATCATTTAATTAGTTTGTTTTTACTCTTATTTTGCATTCAGAAAAACACAACAGTATGGATTTTACATTTATAAGACATTTAGAAATATTTTTTTCTAAAGCTATAAATGCTTAACTCTTTTGTTGTTTTCCTATTATCTTCCCCTTTTCTTGTGTAGTTTGCTCCCTTCATTTAACCTTAATAGTGACAATTAACAACCAGCACAGCAGACACCTGGGATGATGAAAGCAGCCACGACTTCAATGTCAGACTCGCTAATTAGTAAATAATCAGTTAAATAACCAGAACACCTGGGGGGTATTTTTCGTACGTGGATTACTCGTTTAGCCGGATGTAATTGTTGACGATTTGGCCTGATCCTGGATCTGTCGGTTTTTTGAAACTCTTGCTGGATGTGTTGTCATAGCAGCACATCCAAATCCTCAAAGCTGCTCGGTGCAGGTTTGTTCGATGTATACAAGGATTAGCTCACACACTTAGTCGGTGTCTGTGCGTGGAATTCATTCAGTCATGGCTTCACCGTTCATGAATGAGCAACCAACTGACATCGGTGTGGAAATTATAAGAAGACAATTTCATACAGAGAGGGTTCTCCACCATCGGCAAGATCCTTTATTGCGCTCGGAGGAAATTCTTTTCGAAAGATTCTGCTTTAGCCAGGGGGGAATATTGTACCTCAAAGATTTATTAGCACCTTATATTCGAAGTCAAAATCGGTGAAGTCGGGCTCTCACAACTACACAGACAGTAGGCATTGCTTTGAGGTTTTTTACAAGCGGCACTTTTTTTATATACTGTAGGCAATGTGGAAAATCTATTAAAGTGCAGTTTGCCAGGCAATACGTAAAGTCTGTTTGGCTCCGAGATATTTTCTTTATGTTTCCAGAGTGTTTCCTGGACACCTGCGTGTGCAGACAATAAAAGAGTCGTTTCATGCCATTGCAGGTAGGTAATACACAGGCTAAAACACCCACAGTGCCATAAAGAATCTCACAATCAGCCTAACATTCTCATTACCCAGGGTTTCCAAATGTGATTGGGGCACATGAGACTGATCAGAGTGGAGTTTGATCAAACATTATTTGGAAAATGTACCTCTCCTCCTGATGAATTGTGTCTTCATCAAATATTTGACCTTCGTCAATATCTCGTTGGTCAGACACAGGTTCAAGGGATATGACATTCCCTGCAACTGACCCAATAAAAAAAAAGAGGGCTATATGGAACATACCTATGGCACACATGGAGGACAAATATATACAATGACCATCCTTTACCTGAAATGAAGTGACCACTGCATCCTGCCACATGGTTCTGAGGAGGAGCTTCCCCTGGAATGCTCTCAGAAACAGGGCGATGGGCATTTTGCTGGAGAGCCAACTCTTCTGCAGGGGTTAGGTGTGGACCGCGTGGACCTCCACCTGTTTTTTTGCTTGTCTGCCTTCTTATTAGCTTTAAAAATTCATGTTTTTTATATTGTGATTATGTCAATTCTTTAAATAGTTATATACCAACACTTACCAGTTTTTATAGTATAGTCTTGTACTTCACTTTAACCTGTTCCCATGTTCTCCTTGTGCTCACGTTTGATCTGGAATTATGACATATTAAATAATTAATCTAACACATAGGAAATGAAATGCTACATTCAGTAAGTACAATGCACACCACTTAGCGTTTAATTTGTCGGCCACTTTTTGCCAGGCTGCTTTTGCAGCGTTACCCCTTGTGCATATTAAATCTTGAAATTCTTCATGTCCTTCGAATAAAAAGGTCCAGCTCCGCTTGTGTGAAAAAAATGCGCCCGTTCTTTCATCATTTTGTTACAGCCTATCAAAGACTTGCTGATCATGTTTTCTAGACTCAATATATATGGGCGCGCATTCATCTCGGATGATTAGATCCAGCTCGACGAATCTACTCAGGGCCAGATTTTCCTATAGGCTAACTAGGCTTCAGCCTAGGGCCTCAAGATCAAGAGGGGCCTACATTCAAATTGTTAGCAAAATTTTATTCTCTCTCATGTAATTTACAAACTTAAAAATGGAAGGTGAAAGGGCCTCATAAGTGGAATAGCCTAGGGCCTCTTTTCATATAAATCCGGCCCTGAATCTACTACACGGCTGCGTTTGAAAAACCGACTTATTCCGGATGAGTTTCACCGGCATTAACTCATCCAAGATGAGGCATCTGATCTCGGATGATTTAAGCGATGAAAGGAAAATACTCCCCCCCCGGAAAAGCAGAATGAGAATGAGATTCAAAATACAGTTAATGACTTAAAATAAAACTTAGATATTTATATAGACAGATATTTCTATGGGGAATATGTATCTAAAAAAAAAAAAATTCCCCTTGGGATTAATAAAGTATCTATCTAGAACTGCTTATTTTAATAAAAATCTAAAAGAGTTTGTAATTTCTATACAAACTTCAAAAACACAGAAATTGGGAAATAACGACTCACTTAATTAGGCTGTATCCAATGAGAAACAGAAGCTAGTTGGAATAGAAACCTGCAGCCACAGGGGTCCCCAAGACCGAATTTGGGAACCACTGGACTAAGGGGTCGGGGTCACGTCATTTAAAACAAGTTAATCAGCAGCGAAAACGGCTCACTGATTAAGAAGATGGTTAGAATGAAAACATGCAGCCCACCAGGACTGGAGTTGGGGACCCCTGCTCTATGCAATCGTGGGGAGTGGACGGAATTACATGGAGGAAGCGCCCCCAATAACGTCCATATTGCTCTGGCCGCGGGATTCAGGCCTAACAACTTTACCACAGTGGCGCAACCCCATAGGAACAAAAAAAAGAGAAATCTTTAAACTCGGACAAAACAAATTCACACAACTGAACTCTTCGTCTCTGCAACATTTTAACAAATCTTGTTTGTGATTTCTAGATTGACGCTGAAAAAGAAACACGGAAACACTGTATTGCCATCCTTTAGTTAAATTCAGGTAAAAAGAAGCTGAATGGAGTGAAAACCTACCGCCACAAGACTGAATTTTAGACAGTATATAGGCAGGGCGGATTTATATGAAAAGAGGCCCTAGGCTATTCCACTTATGAGGCCCTTTCACCTTCCATTTTTAAGTTTGTAAATTACATGAGAGATAATAAAATTTTGCTAACAATTTGAATGTAGGCCCCTCTTGATCTTGAGGCCCTAGGCTGAAGCCTAGTTAGCCTATAGGAAAATCCGGCCCTGTATATAGGACAGTCCGGCGTCCCGTTCAGGGATTTTTTTTCATGTCTCAACGCGAAGTTAACTGGTTCTCCTCCAACCTGTAAAAAGTACATAAAACAACGTCAAACAAGCTGCCAATTCTCCCCATTTACGTTACCGTCATAACCACGGATTATATCAATTACGTAAAAAAAATCCATTCACCCGGCATAGCTTTCAGTTTTGAAAGTCTATAGTTGCTTATTCTTCATTTATGTATTTCCGGCAGCAGCTTCAGGTTTAAGTTACCCGCCGTCTCCGCGAGCAAATGCTTATCAAGTTCTGGTGAATAATTAACGGCGCGTGTCGGTGTCAGGTGTGCGCCGCCCGGGCGCGCTGCAAAAAAAATCAGTTCTACAGGAGCGCGATGGCAGGTAAGATTTGCGGATCTAATAATAAAATTAATAAAGAGCAGTTAGGATCTTTGGCGATAACCTACGCTGGCGTCGACGGGTCTTTCATTTCTTGTCACAGTGGTAGCGCTGCTGCCCTGCAGTAAGGAGGCCAGGGTTCACATCCCAATTCCTCCCTGTATGGAGCTTGCATGTCCTTCCAACGTCTTGTGGGTTTCCTCATAGTGCTCTGGTTTCCTTCCAAATTCATGAAGTGCAGGTGGACTGTTTTTTTTTTTTTTTTTTTTTACATTTTTTAAATAAGGATTTCGAGCCCGTCCCGGCAACATGTGTGCGAGCCAGGAGTCACATCTGGACGCGGTCCATTGGAGGACAAAAGCGCACACTCTGTATTCAGGAGCGGACTGGGTCTCAAAACCGGCCCGGGCATCCTTCAACGAGTGAGGTGACGAAGTAGACCCACTCGGCCCCATTATTCATTATAATTTGCTTAAAATTTGTAAGGAGTTCGCGACTCGCTACTTGCTATGAGCCTATGATATGAACTCTATCTAAACTGTTGCCAAACTTAATCTGTACACTGTGGTTTAGACACAACTTAAAATGTGACGACATGCTTAGAAATAAAATTTAATGAGAAATAAAAATGTAGTAACCCGGCTTACATGTTATTAGAGTACATGTCAAATGTCATGTCCAAGTGCCAGTACCCTAGTAGCTTACGCAGTTCGCACATCATCAACAATACTGTTAGTGTTAGTGTCAAGTTTGGCTAGGATACTTTTCTCCACCGACATAAACATGACCGCCTCAAGATGTTTCTCCTCGTCTGTTTTGCTTCATCCATATTTGGCAACAGACGCTGAATGGCTGAAATGAACGACAACGATAAGAGGACGAGGTCATGAGTGGGTGTTAATAGAACTTTACTCAATTCAACGCCAAATAATTACCCGTATAGGCGGTTAGGCGGCCTGAAGCAAAGTAAGTGATTACAGGTATGAAACAATTATTTTCAACTCGATAATCAAACTGCTCATTTACAATGGAGTAAATTATAACCAAGGTTATAATGAAAACCTCACATGATTGAAATATTCCATTAATTTAACTATAAGCTAAAAATGTTCCGTCCTAAAAGAAAAAAATCCTATCCTGTGCTTTAGTACTAGGGTGTTGTACCGTGTTAGCCATTATGAATGCAGAGAAAAGCCAAGCAAAATGACACCTTTTATTGGCTAACTAAAAAGATTACAATATGCAAGCTTTCGAGGCAACTCAGGCTCCTTCTTACCTTCTTATCTCGCCTGAAGAAGGGGCCTGAGTTGCCTCGAAAGCTTGCATATTGTAATCTTTTTAGTTAGCCAATAAAAGGTGTCATTTGGCTTGGCTTTTCTCTATATCCTGTGCTTTATAACTTTATTTCATCATACTAATAATCGCAGCTCAAAACCACTAATCATCGCTCACACCGACGAGCAGAGAACAATAAAATGCATAATACATAATGTAAACTAATTATTAGTACCAAAGAATTTAAGTACTAGATATGAGATAAAATAAATTGCAATAATGTATATGGTAACCGAAATGTAGCGGTATCGAAACAGAAATTGTCAAAAGGCAGTTTTGAACAAAAGTTTTCGCTGCAACGTTGTGTACTGACAAGTAAAACAACTTGATGATGTAATACGGTATATTATATAGGACTATAGAAATCGCAATACCGGACAGATAATGTTTAGTAGTTTAGAAAATTATTTTTAATGTCAAACAGTAGCCAGTATATAAAATGTATTTCATGAAACGGCCAGACCAGAGTCCGCGGCCCACCGGGCATTGCCCAAATGCCCAGTCCGCCCCTGTCTGCATCCAATACACGTACATACGCACGAAGATCATTGCAAGGTGGCGACTTTGCGTCTTTGTGAAAAGATTATATCGACGTTTTAAACTGGTTTATAGTTTCCATCGTTTGATATGACTTGACCTGCGGTGGGTTGGCACCCTGCCCGGGATTGGTTCCTGCCTTGTGCTCTGTGTTGGCTGGGATTGGCTCCAGCAGACCCCCGTGACCCTGTGTTCGGATTCAGCGGGTTGGAAAATGGATGGATGGATATGACTTGAGGTAGGGAATGAAGAGAGATACTGGGGGAAAAAAAATTCAAAAGCAAAATTGGTGACGGTGGCGCAGTGGGTAGCGCTGCTGCCTCGCAGTTAGGAGACCTGGGTTGGCTTCGCTTTGCATGTTCTCCCCGTGTCTGCGTGGGTTTCCTCCGGGTGCTCCGGTTTCCTCCCACAGTCCAAAGACATGCAGGTTAGGTGCATTGGCGATCCTAAATTGGTGTGTGTGTGTGCCCTGCCCGGGATTTGTTCCTGCTTTGCGCCCTGTGCTGGCTGGGATTGACTCCTGGAGACCCCCGTGACCCTGTGTTAGGATATAGCGGGTTGGAAAATGACTGACTGACTGACAAAGTTGGTGAAAGAAGGCTGCTACTATAAACTAATGACTGCTGTCATGGTCCTGAACGCCTCTGTTAAATAAACTCATGAGTGGAGAGGTGGGATTACGTTGGACTGTCAAGAAGCAACACCTTTTGCACAATTGTTCTAATTGTAGGTTAACCATCTAGTGCAAGGGTTCCCAAACTTTTTTCAGCCTCAGACCCCTTTACCAAAAACTTTTAAAACCGTCAACCCCCTAATTACATGCAATGGTTTTTCATATCCGCACTTGCTTTGATATGTTCGATAAGACAATGAACAGACATGTTTGTGCTCATGTATTTTCATGCATTCTTACGTGTGACTCTTTTAATGACACATTTGACCTTTTCGTTCGCAAATTTGGTATGTAATGTGTTTTTTTAAAATGATTTTACTTCTTAATTAGGTACCTATTGGAATCATAGATATTTTGAAGTAACAAACAAATAGCAGTAGTAAGGGGGTCTATTTTTGCTGTCGTTGACCCCCAAATTTTTTCATTGAAACTATCGACCCCTAGAAAGTTCAAATCGACCCCAGGGGGTCAATATCGACCACTTTGGGAACCCTTGATCTAGTGCATCTTTCTGGAGCAGTTACTCTTTTTGTGGTCTCCTCACAGATTTCTGCATGAATTCACTCTAATGATGTTTGCTTAATAGCTACACGTTTAAAAAATGAATGTTTCCTGCATAAGCTTTGGGTGACTCTCATGTTTGTCAGTATTCATTTATCTCTCTCCCTCTATTCAAACACCTAAAAAAACTTCATGTATAAAGTTTAGGTGGCACAGTGGTTAGCACTGCTCCCTCACACATCTCTGAATACTGCATCCATGTGTTGTCTGTGCCAAGTCTGCATGTTCTCTCCAGGCCACATGCTCTGTGTGTGTGTGTGATTCCAAATGGAGTGTGAGTGTGTGCGAGTGTGTGTGTGTGGGCCATGTGATGGACTTAACCTCCTGTCTGGGGCTGCTGTTTGCCAATCACCCTGCACAGCTAGAAAATACTTAGGCTCCCTAGCTGTGGCCCTGAATTGGATTATGTGGGTTTAAGAAAATTTATATTATTTTATGTGCATAGAAAATTAAAGTACAGAGTCCAATCGATGCTTAAATAGGCTGTCAAGTAAGAACAAGCCACTAATTATAAATAGGAAATCTGTGCACATCACTGGGGCCTGGGGAGCAGGTGCTGAAACCAGCCGATGAAATCCAGCAGCATACTGGTCAGTGAGGGGACATGAGTGAGAGTGAAGTGATGAAGACTGCGGCAGTGCTCACTAAAACAAAGTAAGAAAAGGAAAATCTGCAGCATATGGACATAGAAATAACTTGGCCCTTGAAAGATTAAAAAATAATTTTTAAAATCCTGTGGGCACTCTCATTACACCTTGTCTGCAATTTAGATTAATTAAATCATTGATTAAGATTGGTTCATCGAGAAATTTTTGTAGTGTGTATATAATCTTTAAAAATGAAAAAGAAACATTAAATTTTAAAGGTTTTATTATGTTTTGTTGTGGGACAGTAGGTGAAAGACATTGACTGGGTTTAGCAGATCAGGAAATTGTTGTCAACCTACATATTTATATATTTTTTTGTAAGCTATTGCAAGCAGTTTTGTATGTTAAACGTTAAGTCTTTAATCGTTACTTTTGAATTATTGTTTATAAATGACACCAGAGAGTGGAAACTTGTTGTATGTTAGTTACACTCACACATGCAATTAGAATTTAGAAAATATGTTTGGAGGGCTGGCCATCTTGTTCACCACCAAAATAACGTCAAGCTGAGATATGTAATGAATAACTCACTGTATTCTGTACATGTGATATTGCAACCATTAGTACTGCATTACATTTATTAATTACATTTTTGTTAAAAATAACTGAAATAATGAGTACAAAAAAGTCAAAGTTGATGTGTAGATTTTGAATTTGACCAAGTGCTTACAGTTCTACAATAACAATTACCAGGGGTGGTGCATTAAATAATAACGCCTGAGGCAAGGCACTTCTTTGATATGTATGTATCTCTTAATGCTTCAAATGTAACTCTGATTGTTGTATTATTATTTTGTAATGTTAAAAAAAGTCTTGCATGAAAATACAACCTTGACCAAAGTGCTGCCTGATTCGATCTCCTCTCCATCTCACCCCATGTACTGACCCTGATGTGTGGCATGTGTGCTTGGCCACATTCAATGTGTCATCCTATAAGAGAAAGACAAGACCACGATAAATAATTGGGGTACCACCCTGGAACTCCATATAATTAAATGACATGTAAACAAAAGAATACAAGCAATAACTACAGAGACGTCTGTGGTCTTGAGTCCTTCCAGCAGGAAGATGTGGGTCCTGGTGGATGGACACCAGAAGTGACATCTGTGGTGTTAGAGCTGCCAGTCTTCCAGTCTGCAGAGGGCGGAAGAGAAAAGGCATTAGGACAAAGTGCCAGCCTCTGGAGCGGCACGGAAATTACAATCTCCAGAACCCTCAAGCTGTCCTGTTTGCACACACGAGTGACTATAAACTGCTCAAAAAAAATTAAAGAAACTCTTTAAAAACACATCAGATCTCATCAGTCCACAGCATAACATTCTCCATGGCTTCTTCAGACCCTTTCATGTCTGTCACATGTGTGCTGGGTGAACCTCTCATCTGTGAAAAGCACAGGACACCAGTGGTGGACCTGCCAATTCTGGAATTCTATAGCAAATGCCAATTGTGCTCCACAGTGCTGGGGAGTGAGCACAGGGCCCATATACAGTATATATATATATATATATATATATATATATATATATATATATATCTATATTATATGTCACATGAAAAAGTTTGGGAACCCCTCTTAATTCTTTGGATTTTTGCTTATCATTGGCTGAGCTTTCAAAGTAGCAACTTCCTTTTAATATATGACATGCCTTATGGAAACAGTAGTATTTCAGCAGTGACATTAAGTTTATTGGATTAACAGAAAATATGCATCATAACGAAATTAGACAGGTGCATAAATGTGGGCACCCCAACAGAGATATGACATCAATACTTAGTTGAGCCTCTTTTTGCAAATCTAACAGCCTCTAGACGCTGTCCTCCTATAGCCTTTAACGAGTGTCTGGATTCTGGATGGAGGTATTTCTGACCATTCTTCCATACAAAATCTCTCCAGTTCAGTTAATGTGATGGCTGCCGAGCATGGACAGCCTGCTTCAAATCATCCCATAGATTGTCGATGATATTCAAGTCAGGGGACTGTGACGGCCATTCCAGAACATTGTACTTCTCCTTCTGCATGAATGCCTTTGTAGATTTCGAGCTGTGTTTTGGATCATTGTCTTGTTGGAATATCCAACCCCTGAGTAACTTCAACTTTGTGTCTGATGCTTGAACATTATCCTGAAGAATTTGTTGATATTGGGTTGAATTCATCTGACCCTCGACTTTAACAAGGCCCCCAGTCCCTGAACTAGCCACACAGCCCCACAGCATGATGGAACCTCCACCAAATTTGACAGTAGGTAGCAGGTGTTTTTCTTGGAATGTGGCGTTCTTCTTCCACCATGCAAAGCACTTTTTGTTGTGACCAAATAACTCAATTTTTGTCTCATCAGTCCAAAGCACTTTGTTCCAAAATGAATCTGGCTTGTCTAAATGAGCATTTGAATACAACAAGCGACTCTGTTTGTGGTGTGAGTGCAGAAAGGGCTTCTTTCTCATCACCCTGCCATACAGATGTTCTTTGTGTAAATTGTGCTGAATTGTAGAGCAATGTACAGATACACCATCTGCAGCAAGATGTTCTTGCAAGTCTTTGGAGGTGATCTGTGGGTTATCTGTAACCATTCTCACAATCCTGCTCATATGCCACTCCTGTATTTTTCTTGGCCTGCCAGACCTGCTGGGTTTAACAGCAACTGTGCCTGTGGCCTTCCATTTCGTGATTGCATTCCTTACAGTTGAAACTGACAGTTTAAACCTCTGAGATAGCTTTTTGTAGCCTTCCCCTAAACCACGAGACTCAACAATCTTTGTTTTCAGATCTTTAGAGAGTTGCTTTGAGGATCCCATGCTGTCTGTCACTCTTCAGAGGAGAGTCAAAGGGAAGCACAACTTGTAATTGACCACCTTAAATCCCTTTATATCTCATGATTGGACACATCTGTCTATGAAGTTCAAGGCTCAACGAGCTCATCCAACCAATTTGGTGTTGTAAGTAATCAGCATTGAGTAGTGACAGGCATTCAAATCAGCACAATGACAAGGGGACCCACATTTGTGCACAACCAGTTTTTCACATTTGATTTAATTTCATACAACTAAATACTGCGTCACTAAAAATCTTTGTTCAGAAAACACCGTGGTACTCAGATGTTCCTAGGAAATGAAAGACATACCACTGTTATCTTTTTTGTTGAAAGGAGAGTCAATTATTGTGCAGGCTGAGAGGGGTTCCCAAACTTTTTCATATGACTGTAATATATATACAGTATATATATATATATATATATATATATATATATATATATATATATATATATATATAAAATGTGTGTGTGTATGTGTGTGTACATTTTTTTAGATTTTACAAAACTCCAAACTAATACTAACTGGGCTCATGCTTCATATCCAACATGTACCCACCCAAAAATGCACGTGTGGGTGGGTACATCTTGGATTTGAAGCATGAGCCCAGTTAGTATTAGTTTGGAGTTTTCATGTTTCCTCTGTGTGTGTGTTTTTTCCCTCTTGTAATCAATGTTTCTCCCTACAACGTACAGATGTAAACTGACGATTTTGAAATTGCCCTTAGGTAATTAGTTGAGCCCTGCAAAAGACTAGTACTTCCTGCAGGGTTATTTTCCTTTGTGGTGCTAACTCAGTAGCTTCTGGTAAACCATAATGCTGAAATGGATTAAGTTTATTTGATAATTTTATATTATATATATTTTTAACAAATAGTTTTACAATGTATTTATTGTTGTTGAGTCCCTTTCAGGGTCGGCTTATTCCTTGTGCCCATTTCTGGTCTGCCTTTGGCTTCCGCTGCTCCCTGGACCTGAGTGGCGACTACAGAGTTTCTGTTTTAGTCGGGTTTAATTGTTTGCCAGACAATTCAGGGACAGACTGGACAGCAGTGGTGTGTTGACTGATTAGATAGCTGAGTTATGCTTAGAGATGGACTTACATACAATATTGTCAGTCAGTGGCAGTTCTACACAGGAGTTACAGAATATCTATCTGCGTGTGTATTTGCTTTCTTTTGCACTAATCAGAATAAATAATATACTGTTTTAGTAAAGCAATCAATACTGTAATTGATTTTTTGTCTGGCAGACTCGTGGAGTAGTTTGTGTTACCACCTCACGGCTCTTAGATGTTTTTCCCTTTATTTCTTTGGAGTTACTCAGTGGTACAGAAAACAAAAAAACGCATTCATTCTTTTCCTGCACTTGCTTTCTTCATGACAGGATCATAGAAAACTAAGTTTTCTGCCAATAGCATCAAGCGCAGAGCAATAACACCATCCAAGATGCAATACCCATTCGTCATCCATTATCAGTCAAAAGGGGTGAATTTAGGGTGGCCTCTCAATGGGACAAGCATATCATTGGAGTATAGGAGGGAACCAAAGCATTGGGATGAAATGAACACAAACTTTGAGAGAACTTCAAAGTCCATAGAGTAGCCAAACCTGGGTTCTTCTTCAAACCTTGGAAGTAACAGCTACAGTTGTAACAATAATGTGCTATAATTTTTTCTGAAATTTTCTTTAAAGCTTCTTTTGGCATCCTGTAAACATTAACAAATTTAATAATGTAAGAGTAATTAAATTATTGAATCCCCATAAATCTATTTCAAGGTGTTGGGAAGCTGCAGCCTATCACAATAGCAAACACATCTTACAATACTGTATGTGCATTCAAACACCCATCCATCCATCCATCCATCCATCCATCCATCCATCCATCCATCCATCCATCCATCCATCCAGTAACTATAACAATACTTTTTGCCCAACTTATGGGGGCTTTGCACAGAATGTGCAGTCTTCCCTTTTAATTTTTGCTATGCAGTTTTCTATTGTAACTTACTAAGCTGTAAATAAGGTTTGTCTTTGTGTATTATACATGGCAGTTTGTGTTTTTGTAATAGCTTACTTTACCTTATTTAGTGTTATAACCAGTAGATGCCCTAAGAACCTGCAAGAATACAAAAATGTGTGCAACTATGGATCCTTGTGGCTTGCACAGTGGTGCAGTAGTTAGTACGGCTGCCTCGTAGACCCCGTGTTCCAAGGACGTGTGTATAAGGCAGCGTTTCTCAACCTTTAAGTATTTGTGACCCGAGTTTTCATAACAGTTTTAATCGCGCCCCCCTAACATTTTTTTGAAAGGAGCCCACTATACCAATTTGTTCTTTTTTAATTAATGATATATCTTAGATGCATATTTTATTATACAGTACCTACTTAACTTTTATCAACATTTATCTAACTCTATATTTATTTTTCTATCATCAGAATGTAGTTTAAGTTAATTTTGTTTTGGTTTCAATAGATGTATTTTTCATATTTTCGATTCTTGTTTTCTTTTTTTCACATCTTCGCTCCCCCCTTTTTGTTACTTCACGCCCCCCTAGGGGGGCCCGCCCCACACTTTGAGAACCACTGGTATAAGGTGAACTGCCAACTCCAAAATGTGAGTCTGTGTGTGCCATCCATCCATCCATTTTTCAACCCGCTATATCCTAACTACAGGGTCACAGGGGTCTGCTGGAGCCAATCCCAGCCAACACAAGGCACACACACACACAGCACAATTTAGGATCACCAATACACCTAACCTGCATGCCTTTGGGAGGAAACTGAAGCACCGGGAGGAAACCCACGCAGACACAGGGAGAACATGCAAACTCCACACAGGGAGGACCCAGGAAGCGAACCCGGGTCTCCTAACTGCGAGGCAGCAGCGCTTCCACTGCGCCACCGTGCCGCCTCTGTGTGTGCCCTCTGAGGAAATAAAGTTCCATCTCTTTTCTTCAATGTCTTGCCCTCTGCCAGATTTTGCTGGTATGGACTCTGACCTCTACAACCCTGAACTGGATTCAGCAGGTTCAATAGCGGATTGATTGATAGATTTTCTTAAAGGTGATGGCTGCAGAGAAAAGCTGTATATAAAATATTGATTATGCTGTGCAATATATGTGAATCAATACAGAAATGAATTACTTAGAAAATACATACATAAAGCCACCAATGAGTTTAAAATGATGTAGGGTTGTGTCAGACCTACAATAAATCTGCATATATCACTTATAATTAATACAAGAAAACCTCAAATAATTGTTGGTATGATGCATATTAAACTTGTTAGTTTTATAGGAAATTGTAAATGTACTTAAATTACTGTTTAATTATGCAAGACTGCTTTAAAACTGTTATTTATATACTGCATATATGTCTGTATAAGAAAGTGTGCCCAGTATTTCATTGTTTTTTCTATGATTTTTTTTTATTTATTTATTGTTGAAATTTTATTTATTGCCAAAATTCAATAAAGAGTAATCTATCTATCTATCTATCTATCTATCTATCTATCTATCTATCTATCTATCTATCTATCTATCTATCTATCTATCTATCTATCTATCTATCTATCTATCTATCTATCTATATATAAAATATATATAAAATCCTAAGCCTAAAAGTGCAACCGTGACATTTTTAATGTCAAGTTTTTTGTCAGGCTTTATTTTAACACCTACATATATATGTTTGGTATCATTCTTTTCAGAATTTATCGAACTTTAATGTGATGTTGTTAGATTTTCAGATCCTTATTCTGTTTTTTAAATTATAAACTAAAAATATATCAAGAACTCATGCCCCACAAGATAAGACTTTGTGCCATGAGATTTAACCACACCTGGGGCCGGAAATAAAAGACAAAGAGTAGGACATCTGCTGTACAGGCTTTTAAATGTTTGAAGTGCCGTGCGAGATGCAGATCACGCCGCACGGCAGCAGCGACAGCAGCAGCTGATCGGGCAAAGAGGAGGTAAAAAATAAACTGTATTTGTTTCCCATTGTATCACCGTTTAAGAGGGGGTTTCAGAGGAGCGACCGCGTCTCCTTGGGGTGCGTTCAGCTGCCCTCTTCACAACGTGAGCGGCAGAAACACAAAGTGGCTGGCAAGTGAAGTGCGCAGGGGGGATCCCCCTAGTATTAATAATAATAATAATTGTAGCTGCGTTTACCTAAAATGACCAAAATTCTTCAGCTTCAGTATGCTTCATAGGATTCTGACAAACAGCTAGACATGTTGAAATGATTCCACAGACAAAATATCTTCGTTTTAAAAATGTTAGTGAAAATTCCAAGTAGAACAGTTCACACAGAAATAGAGAAAAAATTGATATTGCAAGAAAAGAAAAGCCTAGAAAAGTGTAAGGCTTATATCTTGTTTGTTTTGTTAAGTTCTCTCTTATAGTTGTACCATTTCTAAGCTGTCAGAAACTGTCTGCCTGTCCCATTTTCACGCTCTAAATGGGTCTTCAGTCCCTTCTAGCAATGGGGCCTGTTATAAACAACAACTCCCATTCTGTTTTTTCTTCTTAAGTGCACTTCCTCTTATGAGCCCAACACACCATATCACACTTGACTTTCTGCACACTTTATTGGGTTGTAGATTTAATTTTGTTAATGGATAAATTTGCCATTTCTTTCAATCAGTCTTCGCTCAATAACTCATAATGACAAAGTGAAAATGGTTCATGAAAGGTGTGCAAAAGTATTAAAAACTCAAAAATGAAGTCACTCATTCATAGAAGTATTCAGGCCCTTTATCTGGTACTTTGTAGAAGCCCCTTTGACAGCAATTCCAACTTTGAGTCTTCTGGGGTAAGTCTCTACATGCTTTGCACACCTGGATTTAAACATACTAGCCAACCTGCGGCGTAGCAAATGCCGCATAATTATGTATTGATGGATGAACACTTCCTGAAAGACACAGTTGTCCAAATGGGGTTGGTTTTGAGGATACGACTGCAGGTGAATGAAAAGATGGAACTCTGGAGAGGGCAACATACAATACAGTATTTTACACGCTGCATACAGCAATTCACATCGAAGCATAGACACTTCTAAGACCATGAGATACCCCTCGCAAACTGTTTTACACGCTGCATACAGCGATTCACATCCGCGACAAATATGATTCTTCTTAGATGGTCCTGTCACGTCCACCCTCGCTCTCGAAGCATACACACTGCCTGGCCATGTGCCCGCTCGCAAGAGCAACTACCAGAGACCCGCCCACCAACTGTAAGATGGAACTCTGGAGAGGGCAACATACAATACAGTATTTTACATGCTGCATACAGCAATTCACATCGAAGCATAGACACTTCTAAGACCATGGGATACCCCTCGCAAACTGTTTTACATGCCGCATACAGCGATTCACATCCGCGACAAACAAACTGTTTTACATGCTGCATACAGCGATTCACATATGCGACAAACATGCTTCTTCTTATGGGGTGGGTTTGAGGATACGACTGTAAGGGAACTCTGGAGAGAGCAACATACAATTGTCTGTGACTGAAAACTGGAGGACTGCCACCGCACCCCCACCTTCCAGAGCGAGGGACGGGGCTGGACGGCAGTCGCGAGCGGAGGGTGGAATGGGGTGTGTCGTCAGCATTGTTTATGGTCAGAACTACGACGGTATGTGATCGTCTTTGAACCTCCGACTTTCGTTCTTGATTAATGAAAACATTGTTGGCAAATGCTTTCGCTCTTGCGTGAATTGTTGGTGGGCGGGGCTCTGACGTGCGTGTGCCATGGTTGGCTGCTTAGTGAATTGTTGGTGGGCGGGGCTGTCTTGCGTGCGTCTTTCTTGCCATGGACTTAGTGAATTATATATATAGATTCTCCCTGTCTTCCTGTCAAATTCTCTGAAGCTTAGTTAGACTAGACGGATAGTGTCTGTGAACTGACATTTTCAGGTCTCTCCACAGATGTTCAATGAGATTTAGGTTTCGGCATTGGCTTTGCCACTCCAGGACAGTCCGAGATTTGTCCCTATTCCACTCCAGTGTTGTCTGGACTGTATGCTTTAGCTCATTGTCACGCTGAAAGGTGAACCATCAGCCCAGTCTGAGTCAGTGTGCTCTCAAGACAGGTTTTCTCCAAGGAGCTGCTCCGTATTTGTCTGCGTTCATCCTTCCCTCAATTCTCCTTGTCCCTGCCACTGAGAAACATCCCCATAGTGTGATGCTACCACCACCATGCTTCACTGTAGGGATGGTATTAGGCAGGTGATGAGCAATGCCTGGCCTTTGCCAGACACAGGACTTGAAGGTCTGCTCAACCATCAGATCTTTTTCTCATACTCTCAGAGTCCTTCTTAGTGTCTTTGAGACCCAGTCCATGATGACTGTCAGATCGGGCAGAGAGGTTCCCCCTTGGAGAATTGCTGCTGATCATCATAGCATCCCCCTGATAGAATTACCGCCGACAATCAGAGAAGAGCAATGGAGATTGTTTAAGCTGCCTGTGAAACACTTAGAAAAATGTCTGTGATGCCTTTTCCATTGAATACAACAATGAGTCACGACACTGCATCACCCAAAGTGCAGAAATTCGTTACCGATCTTGGGTCGCGACCCATAGTTTAGGAAACTGATTGATGAAGTGCTGCTGAAACAGCTGTCCATCTCAGTGGAGGATTTGTGTAGCTTTGTTAAAGTGACCATTCCATTGGGTCCTTGGTCACCTACTTGACCAAGGCTCTTCTTGCCCGGTTACTCCTGGTGGTTCCAAACATCTTCCATTTCACAGTTATTGAGGCCACTGTGCTGCTGGGAACAGTCAAAGCTTTAGAAATGGTTTGATACACTTGCCCTAAACAATGACTCACTACGATTTGATTGCGGAGATCTACAGAGAGTTCTTTGGACTTCATGACTTGGTTTTTGTCCCGACATGCAGTGCAAATTGCCGGACCTTCTATACACAAACATGTGCCTTTCTAAATGACATCCAATAATAGTTAATTTACCACATGTGGACTCCAATCAAGTCATAGACACATTACAAGGAGAATTAAAATAAACAGAATACACCTGTGCACAATTCTGAGCAAAACAACAGAGAGTCTGGAAAAGATTTCAGTTTTTGGTTTTTAGTAAATTTGGAAACATTTCTGAAATCATATTTTCAGTTTGTCATTTTAGTTAATTCAGTGTAGACTGATAGGCAAAATGGCAAATTTATCATTTTAAAATCTACAACATTGTAAAGTTTGTAGAACGTGAAGGGATCTGAATTTTTTTTTCTGACAATAAGTAGAACCTAAAATTGAAGTTTGATAGCTGTGGTAAAAAATTTCAAAAACTCTTAGCCTGTGTAATGAATTTGATTTGTGTAGATGTGTTGTCTCCTGATCTGGTAATGGCACTGTATATTAGCCTTAGGTCTGTGTACCGTGAGAGACAGCCGGGATGCCCCTAAGATGGAAGGATGGGGGGAAGGCAGCTACGTGTGGACACTGCCTCCCCCAAAATGCTAGATGGCAGCTCCCTTGGAGTGTAGCTTTGGAGTGTAGATTCCCACAGGGCATCCTGGGACTTGGATATCGGTTACTCAGCCCTGTTGGGTACTGTGGGTGCTGCCAGGGGGAGCTGTGAACGGACAGGAGGAGTCTTACCTCATCCATGGCCCAGAAATACTCCTGAGTCATGAGGGCGGAAGCTCCAAAGTACTTCCAGAATGATGAAAAGTCAAGTTCTTCTTCTTTTTCCAGCTTGTTTTGAACATCTTCATGCACGGTCCCAACCAATAGGGGTAACTGCACTAATGAACATTTTTACGGTGTGAGATTACACTCCAAAGTTACTATTTAGAATTCTGCATCAATCAAATTTGAGAACACAACAGCTAACAATCTTATGTGGACGTTAGAAGTCGCTGTTGCCCCTTTTAACCCAAGATACAGTCGCCCAGGACACAGGGTAAAAGTATTTTTAATACTTCTCCAAAACAACACCCGAAGCACCTCAGCCACAATGAACAGGCAAATAATACACAATAATCAATACAATTTCTCTTAATCTCTCCTCTACACCTCCCAGCAAGCTCGTTCCACCTCCACCCAATTCTGGCTCACTTGCTGGGTCTTCAGCCGTCCTTTATAGAGTTCTTGACCCAGAAGTGCACAGAAGACAGAAACACTTCCAGGTCAAGAACTCTCTAAAGGACGGCTGAAGACCCAGCAAGTGAGCCAGAGTCGGGCGGAGGTGGAACGAGCTTGCTGGGAGGTGTGGAGGAGAGATTTATAGAGAGAGTATTGTGAGTTCTATTGATTACGTGCCTGTTTATTGGTGGCTGTGGTGCTGGAGAGGAACTATTTAAAGAAGAAAAATATTTAAAATACTTTTTAGTACATTTACTCTGTGTCCTGAACATCTGTCTGTTTGGGTTAAAGGGGCAACAGCGCCCCCTAGTGTCCTACAGTACATAACACGTGATTATTATCATCAAACAATTGAGCATAGAGTGAGGTACAGTATGAATAAAGTTTGAAGAGTTTGTTGAGTGAGGAGAACGTGAACAAGACTTGAATGTTAGAAATGAAGGGTGGCTAGAGTATAAATAAGCCAATGTCAGTGCAGTGGAGAGCCAAGCTCCTAGAAAGGAAGAATACATTTGCTGACGTAGAATTGCCCAAGGCAGTCAGGTGATTTTCAGTTTTCTGCTAGCATTGTTTTTACGAACTCTTTGTATTCTCTTACTTTGTATGAGAAAATAAACCACTGGCACAGTTGAATTGTCTATCCAATTGTAGATGGGTGTGCCTCATTATCCTAAAGGACACCTGCAGTGATAATCACACACCATGGGACGCTATATCTGCTTCTGAAATGCTTCAGGGATCTTTGTCTCATTAAATATTTGTACTTGACGTGTTGTCTATTCTATTTTTTTTTTCTTTTCAGAGAAATCAATGGCTGTCTTTCCTGGATCACAATGCAAACAGTAAGATATGTTTCTTTTTATGCCGTTGCAAGGCAATGAAATTATGTTATTAAATTCATATGAAAAGATTTTCCCCTGTTTCCAAAGCTTATACATCCTCCACCAAAAAAGTTAAAAAGGATACTTGTTGTGGCTAATCTTCGTTAATTATAAAACACTTAGGATGCATCTGTCGCCATAGAGTACAATTGTCTCCACTGGAGTTACTATTGCACAGTTTTTGTCTTGCGTTTTGCTTTCCCCCTGTTCTCTCATAAAGTAGACTGTGAACATGGCTGCTCTCCAACTTATTTTACATAGTGGTGTTTGAGATGGTTTTCTGTTTGAATTATAAAGAAACTTGAGCGAAGGAAACAAGGTTTGTCTATTCATTCCCCATACTGATTTTTGTGATCAATTCATTAGTGTTAAACTGAACCAAAGGCACATTTTCTGTTTGCAAATGCTGAGAATCAAATGGCACACAGTAACAGCCCCAGAACTACCATATTCTTGAAGCACTTCCACCACATACTGTGAGTTACACCCTCATAAAGTTCTTCCAAGTCAACAAAGCATATCTAGATATGCAAACCCCAATGACCGCTCAGATATCTGAGGAAGGGCAAAGAGCTGCTCCGTCGGTCCACTTTGCTTTTCTTTGTTCTGAGGTTCAACTGTTGGTACGAGGCTCCATTCTGGTACCTGGCATAGGCTATCCCACCAAAGTTGAGAAGTGTGGTCCCTCTTTATAGCTACCTCCACTACTAAGAAGCACAATGCCAAAATTAATGCAACATAAAATATAATTCAGTTATTGGCTTTGAATAAGACTTTTTAAAAATTGAATTATGTATGAATGGTGACATTCATTTAATCTGACAGCCCTAGTCTTCACCACAATTGAATCCCAGAATGTTACAATTTTTCTATCAAGCCTTAGACTCGTGAGCAACAAACTCTGCATTAAGGATGTTGTAGTTACTGACAAAAGGGAAGTCAGTAAAAATGTGTGAACGAGGATTAGGAGAAAGAACATAGTCAGAAAAATCTACTCAAAGGTCAAACCCAGAAGATGACAAAACCAGAATATCAGAGTCAAAGTTTTAAAGCTAAATATCAAACTCAGGGAATAACAAAAAGAGTGTGACAAGAATCGCTGAGTTCATCCAATCTGAGATCACTTGGGGCTGTACAAGATGACCTTAATGTAACGTCCGCCATGCATCATGAGAAGATTACCAAGGCAATGGGCAATGTGAACTGCACAAAATGATGGTGGCATTTACCAAGTAAAATGACATTTAAAAAGCATGAAAAAATATTTAACTTTTAAACTAAGGTTTAAACTAAAAAGAAAATGGTAAGGAATGGATTCTAGGGGTCAAAAAAAATTTTTTTTTTGGGCTAAAAGGTGCTAAATGTGCAAAAAGTATATTTATGTCATTAATTACTTACATTTATGTAACAACTTTCTAACGATGTGATACAGGACTACAGGGAGTGGGTTTCCATGGCTATTATTGCCAGACAGTTTCAGATTTATTAAATTATTTTGCATATCTCACCCAACTAGTGTGTGCGTGTGTGTGTGTGTGTGTATGTATATACTATATATATATATATATATATATATATATATATATATATATATATATATAAAATATATATATAGTACTGTGCAAAAGTTTTGGGCAGGTTTGAAAAAATGCTGTAAACAAAGAATGCTTTCAGAAATATAAATAATGATTGTTTATTGTTATCAATTTACAAAATGCAAAGTGAATGAACAAAAGAAAAATCTAAATCAAATCAATATTTGGTGTTACTACCTTTTGCCTTCAAACCAGCATCAATTCTTATCGGTCCACTTGCACAAAGTCAGGGATTTTATAGGATTCTAGTCAGGTGTTTGATCAACCAATTCTACCAAACAGGTGCTAATGATCATCAATGTCACACGTAGGTTGAAACACAGTCATTAACTGAAACAGAAACAGCTGTGTAGGAGGCTTAAAGCTGGCTGAGGAAGAGCCAAACTCTGCTACCAAGGTGAGGTTGTGGAAGACAGTTTCATGTCATGGCTAGAAGATAAGACGTGAGGGGCTCCTTTTCATGATATTTGTGGTTTCGCCCCATGCTCACTTTGCTCGCCAATCACTCCCGCCCTCCCCATCATCGCTACGGGCCATTCTGAAGATGGGGCTGAATGCACCCCAAGTAGATGCAGCCACCCCTCCGAAACAGTGATACAATGGGAAACAAATACAGTGTTGTTTAAACCTCCTGTTTGCTCGATCAGCTGCATGGCTTGCTGCTCCTGCCGTGCCACGTGATCTGCATTTTGTGTGGTGCTGCGATCGTTTAAAAGCCTGTACAGCACCTTCTTGTCCCCCAGACAACCTCAAACACTATGTGATCTCGTTTCGCTGTTCCGGTATTTCACCAAGTAATATTTTCCATTTGTTTGCGCCAATGTGATCTTTACTGTCATTTTTTTGACACTTGCGAATTTTCCTACTTCCATTATCTCTGACCTGTTCTGCATTTGTATCTCGGGACTTGCTTCCAAAGGTTGTGAGTATGACGTGACTTGTCCATCTCACGGGACGTGAAAGTGTCTCTGTCTCTCTGTCGCTTTTCAAAAGATCTCTGTTCCAAAGATCACATCTCGTTGCAAGATTTTTTTTTATAATAGAGAGAAATGAATGAAACTTTGTCATTCTCTATTAAATTAATTACATTATGTTAAATGAACATGTCAATAAAGCATAATATTTTAACAATTGTTTTATAAGCGTTATAAAATATGCACCTCAACGAGTTACTTAGCTATAACCTTTTTAGGCTGTCAATTACACTTGTTCCAGTATCATTTTATAGTTCATGTTCAAAGTTATTAATAAGAAATAAACAGGTTTGCTTATACCAAAACTAGTTTTATTTGGTAAAAACAATACTAACCAACAAAAATACAAAAAATTAGTATTCAAAAGCTGAAAAGTACAGCAGTTGTACAAGAACACTGCTTCTTTGGCTGTGCCAGAATGCCATGACCGACGTATAACTAAACAGGAACACAAAATGCACCATGGATAGAGTGTTACATTATAAAATACATTTATTTATATTTATGCAACTGTATATATTATAGAATACCTGTTAAATAATGGTAAAATATAAAGTGCAAAAATTTCTGCTTGGCACCTTCTTTCACAAAATAATTTATAAAAAATTTTTATTTTCAAACGAGCAGATTTGGCAGCTGCATTGTGTTGTATTCAGGTGTGTTATTGATTTGTTTGTATTAATAGTATTCAATTGGTTGAGCAATATTATAATACTAATGAACAGTAATGCTGAAAGTAGTGGTCAGAACTTTTTGTTTTTTAAGTATGTAAACGTACCTGTACTAAGTGAGTAAATCTAGACAACTTAATAGAACATTTACTGACTTGTGATGGTAGTTAGTGAGATTACAGTTTGATAAAACTTTAAAAGAGAATACAAGGAAAAACAGAAACCCGAGTAACATTAGCCTATGTGATTTAAGTGTTTTAAATGAATATCTGAATATTTCTCATGGTTATATTTTTTTTTCTTCTTTTTTTAACTGTTATTTCTCTAACCTTTTGCTCTTAACCGGCGACAATAACTCAAAACGTAACCTACAAAGCCTTAAACGACCTTGCGCCAAACTACATCAGTGACCTTCTCTATCACTATGTGCCTGCCCGCCCACTGAGATCCTCTGATTCTGGCAATCTTGTTGTACCCCACACTAATCTACACTCCATGGGTGACAGCAGGGCCTTCAGCGGTATAGCACCCAGACTCTGGAATGACCTACCAAAATTAATCAGGTTATGCTGACTCCATGAATTCTTTTAAAAAACAACTCAAAACTCATCTGTTCAGGAAGGCTTTTAGCTCTACTTGACTTTATTACTCTTCTCTCAGTTTACCTCTCTGTCAAGATGCTCATGTAACCTGTGTGTGTGTGTGTGTGTGTGTGTGTGTGTGTGTGTGTGTGTGTGTGTGTGTGCTAGACCAGGGGTAGGCAACGTCGGTCCTGGAGTGCCACAGTATGTGCAGGTTTTTGTTCCAACCCAGTTCCTTAACGAGAACTCAATTATTGCTGATGAAGCACATATTGCTTAAGTGACATTTTAATGCTTCATTTTAGTGGTCTCGCTTGTTAAGGTTCTCCAACCTTAATTGCTTATTTCAATCTTAAACTGCTGCATTCAGTGTTTTAATTGCTCCTTATTAGCAATAAGATGTAAAAGACAAAGCAGCCAGCAGTTCTTCAGCTAGCTTTTTTCCAATTACATCTGTGTGTGTTCATCATGCACGGTTTGATTTAATAAAACACTTAATAGAAAAATGTGACAGACTGAAAATGATCTGTTTTAGGCTTCATATCATTTGGATGATATCCTTGGAAAGGAAAAAAATCTACGATATAAAAGCCTTACATTGCACAGACTAACAAGCCATAAAATTAAATAAGGTCTGAGATTGGCAATGATTGGTTTCTAATTAAGCAATTGGGTTGAATGAAAACCTGTAGCCACTGCGGCTCACCAGGACCGACATTGCCTACCCCTGTTTTACATCTTATTGCTAATAACTAGCAATTAAAACACTGAATGCAGCAGTTTAAGATTGAAATAAGCAATTAAGGTTGGAGAACCTTAACAAGCGAGACCACTAAAATGAAGCATTAAAATGTCACTTAAGCAATATGTGCTTCATCAGCAATAATTGAGTTCTCGTTAAGGAACTGGGTTGGAACAAAAACCTGCACATACTATGGCACTCCAGGACCAACGTTGCCTACCCCTGTGCTAGACCATCAATTATGTTGTCTGTTACGCTTTTCTCTGAATTCACTGTCGTAATCTTCTTTATTTATTTATTTGGTTTAGTACAATGCTATATACTGTATACCCTGCCGTTCTCTCTTAAACTATGTGAAGTGCCTTGAGCATGGGAAAGGTGCTATATAAATAAAATGTATTGTTATTATTATTAAACCCACAACCTGATGCTTCCTTAAAAGTCACATGACTTTACGGCCAAGTGATCCAGCCTCCACTGATGATGAATCTACTTGGTACGTATTAATTTCTGGTGAGGACTAAATACAGTTAGGTCCATACATATTTGGACGTAGACAACTTTTTTCTAATTTTGTTCTGTACATTACCACAATGAATTTTAAATGAAACAACTCAGATGCAGTTGAAGTGCAGACTTTCAGCTTTAATTCAGTGGGGTGAACAAAACGATTGCATAAAAATGTGAGGCAACTAAAGCATTTTTTGAACACAATCCCTTCATTTCAGGGGCTCAAAAGTAATTGGACAAATTAAAGAACTGGAAATAAAATGTTCATTTCTAATACTTGGTTGAAAACCCTTTGCTGTCAATGACAGCCTGAAGTCTTGAACTCATGGACATCACCAGATGTTGGGTTTCCTCCTTTTTAATGCTCTGCCAGGCCTTTACTGCAGAGGCTTTCAGTTGCTGTTTGTTTGTGGGCCTTTCTGTCTGAAGTTTCGTCTTCAACAAGTGAAATGTCTGCTCAGTTGGGTTAAGATCAGGTGACCGACTTGGCCATTCAAGAATTTTCCACTTCTTTGCTTTAATAAACTCCTGGGTTGCTTTGGCTGTATGTTTTGGGTCATTGTCCATCTGTATCATGAAATGCCGCCCAATCAATTTGACTGCATTTAGCTGGATTTGAGCAGACAGTATGTCTCTGAACACCTCAGAATTCATTCGGCTGCTTCTGTCCTGTGTCACATCATCAATAAACACTAGTGTCCCAGTGTCACTGGCAGCCATGCACGCCCAAGCCATCACACTGCCTCCCTCCACCGTGTTTTACAGATGATGTGGTCTGCTTTGGATAATGAGCTGTTCCACGCCTTCTCCATACTTTTTTCTTGCCATCATTCTGGTAGAGGTTGATCTTGGTTTCATCTGTCCAAAGAATGTTTTTCCAGAACTATGCTGTTTTTTTTAGATGTTCTTTAGCAAAGTCCAATCTAGCCTTTCTATTCTTGAGGCTTATGAGTGGCTTGCACCTTGCAGTGCACCCTCTGTATTTACTTTCATGCAGTCTTCTCTTTATGGTAGACTTGGATATCAATACACCTACCCTCTGGAGAGTGTTGTTCACTTGGTTGGCTGTTGTGAAGGGGTTTCTCTTCACCATGGAAATGATTCTGAGATCATCCACCACTGTTGTCTTCCATGGACGTCCAGGTCTTTTTGCGTTGCTGAGTTCACCACTGCTTACTTTCTTTCTCAGGATGTACCAAACTGTAGATTTTGCCACTCGTAATATTGTAGCAATTTCTCGGATGGGTTTTGTCTGTTTTCGCAGCTTAAGGATGGCTTCTTTCACCTGCATGGAGAGCTCCTTTGACTGCATGTTGTCTGTTCACAGCAAAATCTTCCACATGCAAGCACCACACCTCAAATCAACTCCAGGCCTTTTATCTGCTTAATTGATAATGACAACGATGGACTTGCCCACACCTGCCCATGAAATAGCCTTTGAGTCAATTGTCCAATTACTTTTGAGCTCCTGAAATGAAGGGATTGTGTTCAAAAAATGCTTTAGTTGCCTCACATTTTTATGCAATCGTTTTGTTCGCCCCACTGAATTAAAGATGAAAGTCTGCACTTCAACTGCATCAGAGTTGTTTTATTTAAAATTCATTGTGGTAATGTACAGAACCAAAATTAGAAAAAAGTGGTCTCTGTCCAAATATTTATGGACCAAACTGTATAACTATTTTGACTTCTACTTAAATGACTGAAATTAGTATATTGCACATCCCACGAGATTCAATAAATTAAACATGATCGAGTTATGTTCAAAAGTGGAACATAAAAAGTACATGTTGTCAGAAAAACGAACAACAGACATTATAAAGGTTTGGGGCAGCCACCCGTATAATATGCCTTGTCTGCAAAAGGTTAAAGTTTCAAGAGTTGTTCACAATACTGAGTCCAAAACAGAACAGAATATGAGGAGGTAAGATGGTGGCTTTAAAGGCCGGTGGAGGAAGTGACATCATCACAAGTGCCGGGATCTGGAAGTGATGTCATCAGAGGCGCTGGAACCCGGTGGGATTTCTCGAGAATGGTCTGTAAGGAACTGAGAGAAAAAATAAGCGCACCTCGCCACCCCCTGGTCTGGTGTAGAATTACAATTGCTCAAGCCCTTTAGCTGCCTCCTATACACATGTGTGTGACAATGTAATATAAAGTACAGTAAATACTTTTTTGTAAATGTAACAACCTGCCATTTCCCCATTTTTCAGTGTGTTACACACACAAAATTGGCTAACTGCTTCAGTGATGGACTGCTTGTTCCAGAAGCTTTGATCATAAAAGTATTTGCAAGACACTTACTCTGGCCAAGGCTGTTTATCTATATGATATCCAGCTCCATTGTGAATACCGTCTGGTATTTGAGTTATAGACCGAGTGGTCATTCTATCCTAAGATGAAATGTGAGTTATACACAGAGATAAAATAAAAATATGTACAGAGTTGACTTAGATAGAATACATTGGATGATAAACTAAAACATGAAAAAGATTCTCACAGCAAGTTTCAGACTTGTAAGTAAAAATGAGTTCAGTTACAGTTCAGCACAGCTCAGCTAAGCAAAGCTAAGGGACAAAGCAGTCTACTGTGGTGTCGGAAGTCACAAAGTGGCAATTCTGAATCGTCACCTCCTGCAAGGGAACTCGGGAGAGACACGGGGTTTTGTAATGTATTGGACTAGCAGCTCCATTGATAATAAAATACTACACACAAAATAAAGCTACATCTGCATATTTTTTAATTGGTCATTTTAAAATGTTTTTTTAACTTGTTTTAAAACAGTCACCAGATTGGTGTTTACTCGATTATGTTGATCTCTTTTTTGAGCCACTTTGGATAAAACCATCTGCTATGTAAATAAATATAATGTAAATGTTGAATGAGTGCTATCCTTCAAACCCGAAGGCAGAACCAAAAACTTGAGGCTGTACATACATACTGTCACAATAACAGTCCAGAGACATTGAAAAAGGTTTGGGGCAGCCACCCGTTTATTGTGCCCTGGCTGCAAATTGGGTAATTTTGTAAGAGATGTTCACAGGTTTGAGTCCAAAACAGAACTGACTAATTCAGATGAATGTGGCGTGTTTAAAGGCCAGATAGGGAAGTGAAGTCATCAAGAGCAGAAGTGGAAGGGTCGTCTTCCATAGGATCGAAACCCGGATGTGATGTCATAAAAAAGGGCTAGAACCGGAAAGCTCTTTGTCCATAGGTTATACACCGGAAGTGATGTCATCCATGGCACTGGCACCTAGTGGGATTTTCCGTGGATAGTCTGCAGAGGACAGAGAGAGAAAGCTAGTATATCTCGCCAACCCCTGGTCTGGTGTGGTACTACTATTTTTTAGGCCTTCTAGCTGCCTCCCAATCGCATGTGTGTGACAATACACATAAGCAAATGTCAAAAGGCCTGCCAAAATAACCTGAGAACAGACCAGCGACACCTGACACAAACACAATTACACATCATTAAAAAAATATTTTTCTAGATAGGAAATTGCATTAAGCATGGAAAACTGAAAAAAAAATGCTGTTTAAGATGGTGGAGCAACAGACTCAGTATCTCAATTTTTGGAAGCACTACCAAACCTTGATTGCTTTTTGTTTGTGTAACGTTGCTAGTTTTGGCTTTTGACTTTCTGCAGTCATTTTGGACCTTTACACTTCATTTTTGATTTTGATGAAAGATCATTTAGCCATTTTATTAACAACCTTTTGCCTTACTTTAAACTATTTAAATCTTGTCTTCTTTCTGACGTTATTCTCATCTCTCAATCATTTCACTACTCTTTACCTTTTATACACATTTTTCACTAGGCTGTACTTGACAAAAACAACCACATTGCTGAATTATCTACAAATTAGAGTGAATCACCACTATCTGCTGATCTGCTATTCTAAAAGTGCAACACATGTCACGACACCCACAATCTAATGGCACACTATCTGCAGGTAAGGTCATTGCTGCAGGGTCGGGAGGACATTAATGGTTGTATTGGTAGCAAATGCCCAGCAGAAAAAAAAATCTGAGAGGCCTCTCACTCATGAGCAACATTTGAGATTAACCAATAGCAGGTCTGTGATGCCCTCAGATGTCTGGGGCTTCATGAATGATTCACTGAATGGATCAATGTGTGTCTTGCCAGCACTGAGAAGTGTGGGTAAACCATTAAACTCCATTCATAATGGGGACCAGGGCTTGCAATTATTTCCCTGGAACACGGAATTCCCAGTGAGTGCAGGTCATTAGCTTGCACTGGTCAAGTCCCTGCCCATTGTGCACACTGCCTGTCGCTACTACTGATTGGATGGTTTAGTGAGGCCTTCAGATCTGATCTGCTGTGATCACTTGTGGCCTCTGGCAGAGCACCCAGAAGGCGATCGAGGAAGTAAAAGTCTTAATAAGGTTTCTGTAGGTGAACCTGTGGAATTACTGAGCCTTGAGGGACCGATGTGTCTGCCCGACCCCGACTCACATCAACTTGGTTTCACACCAGAACTTATTCCCATTTTTTTTCAATAGCATTGATGCTTCAGTATTCATTTTTTCTGTATCAGCAGGATTTTTTAGGAATGTAACCCCCTTGTGGATAATGAAAATCGAGTGTAATCCTCTTTAATAAAACCCCTGTGTGCGTCCATGTGTCCGTGTGTGTGTGTCTTCTGGCGAAGTGCGCATGCGCGGGGCACGGTGCGATGCTTCAAAGCAGATGCTTCGAAGGCCGCCTGACGCGTTACACAAGACAGAGAGGGCGGGACCTATAAAATATTGAGCGGCCGATCCAATTGGATTTTGGTAAATGATCTAAGACCTAAAACATAACGCGCAAAAAATCCAATCGGGTACTGAGACGCGGAGACCAGCTTCCCCAAAGAGGTGGGATTAGTGTTTGTTGTGCATGTGTTCACTCTGAGGATGTCAGATTTGCGATTAATAAACTTGGCCTGGTAAAGTGTAAAGTGTCAGTCGTTGAAGGGGTTTTCCTAAATATATGAATTTTCATGATATTACAATAGGATGACTTTTAAAAGTAGATTTATTTTCGCTCACATAAAATCTGTTGCTGGGGAGACGCCATACATACAATAATCAGCTGCACACCAGCACAGATTAAAATACTTGCTGGGGAACTGCACAGTACTTGCTGGAGAGACGTATTACTGCGAGAGAAAATTAAAGGCACACTGTACAGTGACGTATATTACAGCCACATACAAGCCAGGATTACTGTAACAGAAAATAGACGGTCCCTAGCCATTTAATATAGACTGTTCCTACTAATGTTTATGCACTACTGTTCTAGCGCCCGTTATTGTAACGGGCTTAATGTCTAGTCATTTAATAATTCAGTAAGATCAGTTAACTAAGTCCCCGAATACACTTGAACGTTATAGAATTTTCTAACTTTTTACAAAATGGAATCACTACTTCTCTCTGCTTGTCTTAAGTTACCTCACCTACCTACCTATTGAACAGTATTGTTAATAAGAACAATCCCAGAATTTTCACTTTCAGCACTTTTTGAAAGATCTATAACACCCTCACATTTCCTCCACAATGGAGTTCTTTGTCACCACAGTCACCTTAACCACAGAAATTAATCCAATATCAATTGGTGCTTTTAGTAACGGCTCCACTGGGTTTAGGAACACCTCAATGTACTCCCTTCATTACTGACATTATCCCAAGTTGAAGTCAACAGCCCCTTGTACTTATTGAAAATAAATTTGGCAACAACTAACCTCTACGTCCTGAATCACTGAATGTTTTGCTTGAACTTTGTTTGTTGGGGTCACCTGATTTTCAGTCTCAAAGGCCTCAACAAACTCCTACCTGACCTCAGATGTTTATTTTGCCCACTGCTGCAGACACCATCTTCTTAACCTTACATTATACCTCACTCAAGTGCAGAGACTAAAACTATGAATAATTATATATGTCAATGATTTTTTAGTGTCCACCTATACATTCTGAAATTGCCGGGTAGTAATTTTTGGCCACCGCTCTTTGAGTCCTTTCTGACATTATATTCCTTATCCTCCCTAAGATGCAGGAGAAGCTCTTCTGATGATGGAAGTATAACTAAAGAGAGGCACCTACCAGCAATTCCCAGCACACTCTGTCTTAATATTTGAGTCTCCCAGGTGTGTCCAGCAGGTGGTCTATTCACCTGAACCAGCATGCCATCAATTGATGGTCAATAGAGAGTTCAGCATCTTTTCAGAATATTCCGGATTCCCTCACATGAGACATGCGCCACTGTCAAATAAATCCATTAACAATTCAGCAATTAAAGTTCAGATCAGAAAACCTGAAGCACTCAATTATTCTCCTGCAACTGCTTTTGTCAAAGTGTTTGAGCCTCTAAATAGAAGTACTGAGTCAGTAGGTCAGTCAGTCAGTCAGTCAGTCATTGTCCAACCCGCTATATCGTAACACAGGGTCACGCGGGTCTGCTAGAGCCAATCCCAGCCAGCACAGGGCACAAGGCAGGAACAAACCCTGGGCAGGGCACTAGCCCATCGCAGTGAGTCAGTAGGTGGTATCCCATTAAACACCAAATCCCCAGATCCTAAAAAAGTCGTATTACTCTGAAGAGGTGTTAAAAATGTAAGAAAACCAAACTTTCCATCAAGTTGCATTGATGTGACCCAAATCCAGTTGTACCTCACACATAATCTCAGGAATTGTGAGTATCCCCACTCTGCCTTGGGACTCTTTTGTGGGGAAACCTTACAGTAGAAGAAAGACAACCCTTTATAAAAGACATTTCCTTTCACTTGTCATTCAAACTCTTCTTCCTTTTCTGTTCTTCTTAAAATGTTTGATTTCTTTCTATATTTTTATTTATTCTATAATTACTCTTTGCTTTCCGCCATGCTTATTTTTAATGGCTGCACATCCTGCTGCCTTGATATGTAAGGGAAATTTTTTACTCTTTTATTCTATCGAATTCTGCTTAACAATTAATGGTTCTGTTCATTCTGCTTTTTTAGTTTCTAGTTTTCTTTAGTTACTAACTTGATATTAGGCATAAAGCAAAATACTTAGCTCATGCTGCAATTCATACTGTGATTCAGGCTTATTGATACAATATTCCTACTCAATTTTCATAAAATATGTGTACTTTATGTTTACTGTTACTTATTATTAGACATTCTTAATTCAAAATACTGAAAAATAGATTCAGTAGATTGAAACTAGTGCACAAGTTATAATATAAAATCTGCAAGTGTTTTTTTATTAAAATAAAATATTCTTACACTGGTGTGCAAAAAAAAACATTGCTTCCATTGAAAACTGTATGTGTTATTTATAGACTTCAGGGTGCTGAATCCAAATGTGACAACATAATCTATCTATCTATCTATCTATCTATCTATCTATCTATCTATCTATCTATCTATCTATCTATCTATCTATCTATCTATCTATCTATCTATCTATCTATCTATCTATCTATCTATCTATCTATTATATAGTGCCTTTCATATTCTATCTATCTATCTATCTATCTATCTATCTATCTATCTATCTATCTATCTATCTATCTATCTATCTATCTATCTATCTATCTATCTATCTATCTATCTATCTATCTATCTATCTATCTATCTATCTATGTAATTGCATTTTGTTCACACATGTTACTGCTGTTAATCTACCTTCTACAATCAGATTAATTCCTTCATATTTCGCAGAAGTCATTGCAGACTTGTACTGGTTGTAGATAGATAGATAGATACTTTATTAATCCCAAGGGGAAATTCACATAGATAGGGATGAGGATACATTTGCTCCAGTCCTTAGGTATAATATCTTCCCTTCAGATTACATAATAACATTATTTCCTATATCCAAAGCTTTAATGGATTCCACCATGACCCCCTGATGGTCCTGGTGCTTTCCCCCCTTTTTGTTCTCTTAATGGCATTTGCCACCTTTGCCCTTGTAATTTCCATTTCATGCACATCTACCTTGAGGATCACTTCAACAGATTCTCTTTCATTTTCCACTTCAAAAGCTCTTCAAAATAAGTTCTCCTTCTATTTTATATAGGAGGTTATCAGTGCTCTAAATAAATGTATTTCTTTAACTCTATAACTCTACTGTCCTCTTTACTTTTTACAGTTTTATTAATTCATTGCACTCCTTTTCCTGTCTCTATTTTCCTGTATATCTTATTCACTTTCTCATTTTTTTCTTTACAATCGGCCTCTTCAGCTCGTGTTTATTAGTTTTAAATTCTTCCTTATCATTATCCACGCAGCACCCACTCGTCCACAATTTAAAGCCTCTTTTCTTTTTCCATTGCTACTGTAGCTGAATTTCTATATCCTGCACAATGTTTTCCTTTCTATACCTCGGGTCTCCTCCTTCCACTTTTCATTTGATACCCCAGCACTGGCTTCTTTAAACTTGTTTAATGTTTTCCCTGGATCCTGTGTTGGCTTTTCCTTCACCCCTTGCAGCCTCTGTTGCAGCCTTTTTCAAATTTTATAATCTGCCAGTCTTCACCATTTTATTGTAATCTCACTGTCCATCTTCATGAGCCTATTGCTTCTCTCTACAGATAGATCAGCAGGCAGTAATCAATGCTACAGAACCACAGAATCTCCAGGAACTACTCTGCCATCTTTCAACAATCTATCTTTTGATCTTAATAGTAAGATGTCAATCTGTGCCTTTACTCTAAAAGGCAACTAACTCTGTGCTTGTCTCTTTTATAAAATAAGGTATCAGCAAAGCAAAGATCACAGCTATCTGGCCATTACAGTTTTTTTCACATTCATCATTTCTAACATCAAACCTTTTACCTCCATGAATTATCTTGAAAATTCAGTTTGCTTACTTATTCTGATCAACTACAACATTAAGACCCCCTGTCTAATGTTGTGTATGACCCCCTCATGCCCTCACAACATCTCTGTCCCATCAAGACATGGACTGCACAAGCCCTCTGAAGGTGCCCTGTGGTATTTGGTGCCAATACATTAGCAGCAGGTCCTTTAAATACTGCAAGTTGTGAAGTGGGGCCTTCATGGATCAGACTTGTTTTTCTAGCATATTCCCCCAAATGTTTGATTGGATTGTGATCTGGGGAATTTGGAGGCCAAGGCAACACCTTGAACTTTTTGTCATGTTCCTCAAACCTTCATGAGCAATTTTTGCTGTTTGGAAGGGCACATTATTCTTTTGAAAGAGGTCACTGTCATCAGAGAATATTGCTGCCATGAAGGGATGGACGTGGTCTGCAACAGTCTTTATGTAGGTGATACGTCTCAAAGTAACATCCACATGAATACCAGGGCCCATAGTTTCCAAGCAGAATATTGCCCAGCGCATCACACTGCCTCTGCCAGCTTGCCTTCTTCCCATAGTGCATCCTGTTGCCATTTCTTCCCCAGGTAAATGAAGTACAGGCAAGTGATCTAAAAGGCAATATGATTCATCAGACCATGCCACCTTCTTCCATTGCTCCATAGTCTAGTTCTGACACTCACATTCCCATTGTAGGCATTTTCATGGTAGACGGGGGTCAACTCTGAGAGGTCTACATCTATACAGCCCCCTGTGATGTGTTGTACAGAGACCTTTCTCTCATGGCCAGCATTATGTTTTTCATCAATTTGCTCAACGGTAATTCTTCTGTGGGATTTGGTCAAATGGTCTCTCACCATGTGCATCAATGAACATTGGGTGCCCATGACCCTGTCACCTTGTTGCTTGTTCATTGGTTGTCCTTCCTTGGACCACTTTTGCTAGGTACTAACCACTGTATACTGGGAACACCCCCACAAGACCTGACATTTTGGAGATGCTCTGACCCAGTCATCTAGACATCACAATTTGACCCTTGCCAAAATCATTCTGATCCTTACGCTTGCTCATTTTTCCTGCTTCCATCACATCACCTTCAAGAACAGACTGTTCACTTGCTGCCTAATATATCGCAGCCCTTGACAGGCTCCATTGTAACAAGATAATTAATGCCATTCACCTCACCTGTCAGTGTTTTTAATGTCGTGGCTGATCGGTGTATGTGGCAGCAACAATTTATCTCTTGGAATTCTACTCACAAAGTGCTTATAAAATGTATCTTTTTCATTCTTTGTGCATCCAAAATAGGGTCCATATCCAGGCATTGTATGTAACACTCCCTTTTCGGATGTTAACTGGAATGACATCAACCTGTCATTAACTCTTAGCACTTGCACCTCTCTGCTTGTCCAGGTTTTATTTTATACTAAAGCTATTTCTTCTGATGTGATGTCCTTCATGTCAAATTTCATAACCGTCACCAAGTTTTTTGATTCCCTCCTTCTTCTATTTAGTTTGTTGAAGAAACAATATTTTCACTTTATGATGCTTCTTAGTTTTCACTATTTCTTGATTTCTGTCTGTCAGACTGTTGCAATTCTCACAGTTAAGAGAATTGATTTTTCATATGTCAGTTTTCACAGTTCTACCTCCCACCTTCTTTTCAGATGTACTGTATGTGTGAGGTCTGCTGTCCATGTGGTACCCCTTGCACACTTTTCACTTGGTATCAAGGTGTGCATCCCCAATGGTGAATGTCCCAGCATTGTGACCAATTGTTAAACCAGGACTTGGCATTTTAGGGTCTACTTTTACAACTGGCTGGCCGGCTTGACATCTACAGTTGTGCTTGAAGGTTTGTGAACCCCTTAGAATTTTCTATATTTCTGCATAAATATAACCTAAAACATCATCAGATTTTCACTCAAGTCCTAAAAGTAGATAAAGAGAAACCAGTTAAACAAATGAGACAAAAATATTATACTTGCTCATTTATTTATTGAGGAAAATGATCGAATATTACATATTTGTGAGTGGCAAAAGTATGTGAACCTTTGCTTTCAGTATCTGGTGTGACCCCCCTTTGCAGCAATAACTGCAACTAAACGTTTCCGGTAACTGTTGATCAGTCCTGCACACCGGCTTGGAGGAATTTTAGCCCATTCCTCCGTACAGAACAGCTTCAACTCTGGGATGTTGGTGGGTTTCCTCACATTAACTCCTCGCTTCTGGTCCTTCCACAACATTTCGATTGGATTAAGGTCAGGACTTTGACTTGGCCATTCCAAAACATTAACTTTATTCTTCTTTAACCATTCTTTGGTAGAACGACTTGTGTGCTTAGGGTCGTTGTCTTGCTGCATGACCCACCTTCTCTTGAGATTCAGTTCATGGACAGATGTCCTGACATTTTCCTTTAGAATTCTCTGATATAATTCAGAATTCATTGTTCCATCAATGAAGGCAAGCCGTCCTGGCCCAGATGCAGCAAAACAGGCCCAAACCATGATACTACCACCACCACGTTTCACAGATGGGATAAGGTTCTTATGCTGGAATGCAGTGTTTGCCTTTCTCCAAACATAACGCTTTCATTTGAACCAAAAAGATCTATTTTGGTCTCATCTGTCCACAAAACATTCTTCCAATAGCCTTCTGGTTTGTCCATGTGATCTTTAGCAAACTGCAGATGAGCAGCAATGTTTTTTTTGGAGAGCAGTGGCTTTCTCCTTGCAACCCTGCCATGTACACCATTGTTGTTCAGTGTTCTCCTGATGGTGGACTCATGAACATGAACATTAGCCAATGTGAGAGAGGCCTTCAGTTGCTTAGAAGTTACCCTGGGGTCCTTTGTGACCTCCCCAACTATTACACGCCTTGCTCTTGGAGTGATCTTTGTTGGTCGACCACTCCTGGGGAGGGTAACAATGGTCTTGAATTTCCTCCATTTGTACACAATCTGTCTGACTGTGGATTGGTGGAGTCCAAACTCTTTAGAGATGGTTTTGTAACCTTTTCCAGCCTAATGAGCATCAACAACTCTTTTTCTGAGGTCCTCAGAAATCTCCTTTGTTCGTGCCATGATACACTTCCACAAACATGTGTTGTGAAGAGCAGATGTTGATAGATTCCTGTTTTTTAAATAACACAGGGTGCCCACTCACACCGCTTTGTCATCCCATTGATTGAAAACACCTGACTCGAATTTCACCTTCAAACTAACTGCTAATCCTAGAGGTTCACATACTTTTGCCAGTCACAAATATGTAATATTCGATCATTTTCCTCAATAAATAAATAACCAAATATAATATTTTTGTCTCATTTGTTTAACTGGTTTCTCTTTATCTACTTTTAGGACTTGAGTGAAAATCTGATGATGTTTTAGGTCATATTTATGCAGAAATATAGAAAATTCATAAACTTTCAAGCACAACTGTAGGTTTATTTTTGGCCTTGTCATTTCCATAGGGATGTTGCAGTCACTAACTGAAGACTCCTTTCTACCCCTGTGATACCCATTTGCACTCTTAAAAATATTGATTTGTAATGGCATGTTATGGTTCTTTATGGGGTTGTGTGGTTTCTCGTAGAACTGTTGCTTATCAAAGCAACATTTAATTCTGGGAAGGGTTATTTGCATATGATGTAGGTTCTTTGTGATTTGAAAAACTTCCTAATATATTAGAAAAGGAAATATTTAAGATATGGTACACTACTTAGCATAGCACTAACAGATAGAGAATATCTGGACTTAGTCTGTGTTATTATATGCAGTCAGAGTACTTTTAAAAATTATTTTAAAATCCTGACCCACTAGTATTTCTCAAATCTGTTACGATCTATGTATGGCTATTTGGTGAATGGGGATTGTTGCAAATCTAAAGAAAAAAGATTTCTGGAACCTTCATGTCTTTTGGGATACCAAAAATGGTTCATCTTTGGCATTGCTCTGAAGAGCCACTCTGGCACCTTTAGTTTTAAGAGTATGGCTGCTTTTGGCATTTATTCCAGCATAAGTTCAACTGCATCCTTCCAAAAGTACTACCTGGCTAGTCATACATGCATTCTGTTTCTTATTTCTTTGTAGGTATAAATAATTAGAATAATCTTTAAATTACTGAGGAATTTACCCTTGAAAATTACACTGTATTGACTTTAGAGTCTCCTTCAGTGGGTCTCACAAATCTACAGTATACTTACATTCACACTCTTGCTACATAACATAGTTTTTTTTACCATTTCTTGTAATATTATGGTTGCTTTCTAGAAAAAATTACTTCATGAATTCTCATTTGTGGATTCAGAAGGTATTCAGTCCCCTTCACCTTTTTCACATTTTGCTAAATTGCAGAGGGTGGCACAGTGGCGCAGTGGTAGCACTGCTGCCTCGCAGTAAAGAGACCTGGGTTTGCTTCCCGGGTCCTCCCTGTGTGGAGTTTGCATGTTCTCCCCGTGTCTGCGTGGGTTTCCTCCTGGTGCTCCAGTTTCCTCCCACAGTCCAATGACATGCAGGTTAGGTGCATTGGTGGTCCTAAATTGTCCCTCGTGTGTGCTTGGTGTGTGGGTGTGTGTCCTATGGTGGGCTGGCACCCTGCCCAGGATTTGTTCCTGCCTTGCACCCTGTGTTGGCTGGGATTGGCTCCAGTGGACCCCCGTGACCCTGTGTTAGGATATAGTGGGTTGGAGAATGACTGACTGACAATTTTGCAGCTTTGATTTAAAATCATTTAAAATACTTTTGTTCCCAGATCAAGTAACACCTAATACCTCTGCATGACAAAACAAAAACATGATTTTAGAAATTTTGAAAATTCATTAAAATAAAAAAATTAAATATCACCTGACACAAGTATTTAGACCCTTTACTCAATACTTACTTGAAGTCCCTTTGGCAGCAATTGCAGCCCAGAGTCTTTTTACTTCTTTACTTAAGGGGTCTCTTTTTGAACTGCCTTTCCCAAGGTTTCTTCCATTTTTTCCCTACAAGGGTTTTTTTGGAAGTTTTTCCTTGTCTTCTTAGAGAGTCAAGGCTGGGGGGCTGTCAAGAGGCAGGGCCTGTTAAAGCCCATTGCGGCACTTCTTGTGTGATTTTGGGCTATACAAAAATAAATTGTATTGTATTGTATTGTATTCTGACACAACAAACTTTGCACACCTGGATTTAAAGATGTTCTTCCATTTGTCTCTGCAGATCTTCTCAAGCTTTGTCAGGGTGGATGGAGACCATCAGTGCATAGCCATTTTCAGGTCTCTCCTGAAATGTTCATTTGGGTTAAAGTCCAAGCTCTTGCTTGTCTACTCAAAAACATTCCCAGAGTTGACTGTGTTTGCATTGTGCTAAGGTTCATTGTCCTGTTTGAAGGTGAAGCTTTGGCCCAGTCTGAAGTCCAGAGTGCATTGGAGCAGAGTTTTATTAAGGATATTTCCATAATTTGCTCTGCTCTGCTTTCCATCAACTCTGACTAGTCTCCCAGTGTCTGCTGTTGACAAACAACCTCACCGTATGATGCTGAAACCACCAATGCTCATTTTTGGAATGGTATTGCGCAAATGATGAGCTGTGTACGGTTTCCTCAAGGCATGATGCTAATTTTAATTTCATTAGACCACATTCTAAGAGCCCTTTAGGTACTTTTTTGCAACTCCACGTAGGCTTTGATGTGTCTTTCACTGAGGAGAGACTTCCGCCTGGCTATTCTGTCATAAAACACAAATCAGTGGAGTGTTGTATTTATGGTTGTACTTCTGGAAGTTTTTCCCATTCCCATACAGGTTCTGTGGAGCTCAGCCAGAGTGACCATTGGGTTTTTGGCCACCTCTGTTACCAGGGCATTTCTGTCACTATTGCCCAATTTGGCTGGGCAGTCTGCTCTAGCAAGGCTCACGTTTGTTCCAGACATCATTGATTTAAGACTTATGAAGACAATTCTGCTTTTGGAAACCTTCAATGGTTCCAGTTCTCTACCTTGTCACAGCCCTGTTTCAAAGCTCTGCAGGTCATTCCTTCAACCTTGTGGCTTTGTTTTAATCCACATTGTCAATAGTGGAATCTTTTACAGACAGATGTGTGCCTTTCTTAATCATGTCCAATCATTTAAACTGACCACAGATGGATCCAAACAACATCTCCAAAACTATAAATAGAATGGGATTCACCTAATTCAGATTTCAAGTGTCATAGGAATGAGTCTGAATACTTGTGTCAATGTAATATTTCAGTTTTTTATTTTTAATACATTTTCCAAACTTTCTAAAATCATGCATTCATTTAGTCATTCTAGTACACTGAGTGTGGCTTGATGGAGGGAAACAAGGCTACAAAATAGCCAGATGTGAAAAAAGTGAAGGGGCCGGAATACTTTCTGAATCCACTGAGTATGTAGATTACATATTGTGCCCACTAGGGGTTGCAACACTCCCAACTCTAGGCACAACCACCCGGACCTGGGTTCAAATACAAGGTTTATTTGTACAATACCTTACAAAAGGCTTCTTTATAATAACAAGCACCAGTACAATTCTCTTCATCTCTCTTTTCCTTCTTCCACTCCTTCAGGCAAGCTTTGTCCATCTACCACCCAACTCCAAGCTGGATGAGGTTGAGTGGCTTCTTTTATCTTAGACCCAGAACTACTTCTGGTGGTAGGGTCTAGCCCATTTAAGCACTTCTGGGTCAGGTCAAGTGGAAGCCCCACAATGTTGGGATCATGGGTCCCTGCAACACCCCTTGGTGCTCAACTTACAGGCACAACCAACCTTCTTAGACCAGGCTCAAGTTCCTGCTGACGTCTGAGGCCCTCGACAGGGTGCTGTGCCTCGCCTCACCTTGATCCTTTGTGTCTCACTGCCACTCCTCAGTCTTATGTGGGAGCCCACTCCAAGATGTGAATGAGGCACCGGACTGGTCCGCTTGCCTTTGTGTGTGAATGTGCAATCAGCCAAGCACACCAATCACCCCCGAAGTGAAGTGCGCTTGTGCACACCCACATCCGACTGGTGTCTGCACTTCTCTGTAACTTGATTATTTATTTACAAACCGCACAACAGCGTGGACCACTTATGGTATCACACATTCATCTGTCATGAATTAATTTGATTAAATTAATTTCACATTAATTCAATTTAGCACTTTATGCATCTTGGCCCCATCATTATTTCCTCCAATTTCATAAAGTCTGAACTACTACAGTTACCTGGTTTTGAGTTTGTTGTCCCCATACTGCTTCTTCCACAGTGATAGGTTTGACTGTCAGTTTGTATATGCTTTATGATGAACAGGCATTGATTTTAAGTTGAACAGAGTATAGAGTAATGATGGGTATGTGTCTGATAGACCTGCTGGAATATTGTCTTTTCGGCAATGTAACTTTGATGATGGAGATGACATTTACCTTTCTCATTTCATGCCTGGTCATGCAAACCTACTGTACTTTGAAGCTTCTTCTAGAGTCATTAGGTTTTTATCACAAAGTCAATGTTTACATAGTACATAGTAGACAGTTTTCCACCTGCATCCTCTTGTCTGTCTCATCCCCCTTTAATGATACACCCCATAAGTGAAGAATGATCTGAGAATTTCTGCAAGTGACATGACCCGGTGTTTTATTTATAGTCTGAGGTGTACAGAGTGAAGAGAACAGAAGGAAGACCTGTTCCTTATGATGCCCAGGTGTTGCTCACATCTGTATTAGAAACTCAGTCCTTGAGTCTCACAAACTGCGGTCTGCCTGACAGATAATCCATTATCCAGGACACTAAGGCTCATCCATCTGCACATCTCAGAGTTTACAACTTAACAGGAATAGCCTGATGGTATTGAAGCCCCTGGAAAAATCAAAAATCATAATCCTCACAGTGCTGCCAGCTTTGTCCAGGTGAGAATTAGCCTTGAGGAGCAGATAGATAATTGCATCCTTCTCTTCAGTCTTTGTCTGATAGGCAAACCGCAGTGAGTCCAGGTGGACTACCACAAGAGGACTCATATAGCCCAGGAGCAGTCTCTCGAAGGTTTTCATGATATGAGACATAAGTGCCACTGGTCTGTAGTCATTAGGTGAAGGGGTGCCTGCCTTCTTTGGAACAGGAACAATGCAGGAACATTTCCACAGCAGCTGCATTTTCTAGAGACTTCGAGACAGACTGAACACAATGGAAAACACAAATAGATAATGTTGCTCTCAAATCTTTGGCCTAGGCTTATTATCACAGGTTTAAACTGTATAATGTTTTGCACTGTGACTGACCAATACACCATACCCATGAATTATGGAGCCTCAAACGTTTTTGCAGAGGATCCTGAAGTTTTATATTCTAACTGGTGGAGGACTGATTTGGTAGCATTGAGTTTAACAATCCATTTCCTTAAAATGTTAGCCACACTGCCAATGTAACAAATGAAATCATAAAAATTTTGATTTCTTTGACTAAAAAGAGCAGAAAAAGTAAGCACCTGTGTGCCTTACCTTTTTGCTGCGTTACATCTCTGCCATGAAGAGCTCTGTTCTGTAAAGGCGCTGCATCTTTGTATTGTCTGCTACATGTTGTCCCTCTTGTAATACAGTGTATCACATCCTGGATTTCTAGTTAAATAACTACATTTCCCATGAAGCCTAGGGGAGTCAGGTCCTTTCTTGAATGTATATGATTGGTGTTGTAAAGAAATACAAATAAAAAAAAGTCAGTTGAACTCACATCCCAGGTGTGGTGGTATTCTTTTATAAAACTTAGCCCTACCCATGAAACAAAAGATATTACACCTCTCACATAAATAAACTTTGTCTAACAGGCCCACTAACCTTGCCGGCTAGCTGTATTAGCAGGAAATTTATTCTACCATCTGTCTTGGATGCCATAAAATGACAGACAAGACAAGAAATAAGCAGTCATTGCTCTGACTGATTCTGTCCTTTTTCTCTGGATGCTGAAAGAAGATTGATAAGACAGAATGAGGCTCTGTAGTTATTTATGGACATTAATTATTGTTTCTTCCTGCCAGTTATATTTGCAATGATAGTCATATTATGAGTAGTGTACAAAGCCTTCTTCTGTTTCCATTTTGTTCAGCTTCCTGGAGTATTTTCTCCCTTTGAAATAAAAGTGAATGAGTGAGCACTAAGATTTTACAGGAAGCTGACAGTATCAGGTATTACCAAAGCCAGAATACGATCTGAATGACAGTGTCGGTAACACTTCAGTCTAGGTACTGCCAAAAATACTTCGATTATTCCTTTTCACTTACATGACAATATCTTAACGAAGGCTTCTTTTAGTGTTAATTATGTTTATAAAGCATCCATAAAGTGTTTATTCATCTCTGTATAGTGTGGCGGTGTGATGCGCTGGTAAAATTAGTTAATGAACATGAAAGATTCACAGGTCTTATACTGAAATATGCATTATAAAGAGAAATACACTACCAGTCAAATGTTTTACAACACGTCAGTTTTTACAGGTTTTAAAACAGACAGGATTTTCAAGTAATCAACAGAAGTTGAGACACTAGTGCAAATTGTTTGCTTTAACTTACAAGGCGTCATTTACTTTAATTCTTGCAGAATATCTGTAGGTTGTAACCTATTAGTTATTCCATGAAAAAGGCCCATTTATAATGTTCTGAAATTTCCTGTTTACTTTCTTGTATATGAATACAAAGTATAGGGAAAGTATTTGATGTCGAGATTGTGATGAATCTCGATGTTTTAGACCTCCCTGACTTTATCGTATATGAAGTGTAAGGAAAGTATTGGAATCCTCCTAAAATTCCATTTCGAGATTTTGATGAATCTCAACATTTTAGACCTCTCTGAGTCTGAAAATACAATTTTTGGAATTATGTCTGTGTGTCTGTCTGTGTGCGTGTGTGTATGTATGTAAACTCGATAGCCTGAGTACGCTTTCACTTAGATCAACAAAATTTTGCATACAAGTATTAGGTACAAAACATACATTTCTATCAACTTTTGGGCTATTTCTGTTAACCGCAAGTGGTACTTTACCTTTTATTCAGGCAGCTGCAGAGTCCGATTTATTCAACTTTACTTTTATAATAATTGTTCAATATATTATTAATTTGATTTGTTGTTGATGGTTCTTTAATGTACACAATATAAAAATATAATCATTGTCTTATGGTTTACTCCTCAAATATCCATCCCCATATCTGAGTATATGAGGAAGTCCAGTTTTTTTGCAGTTTTTGCTAACCTAAAGTTTAAAGTTAAACCTCTGGCAGTTTACTGCTTACCTTTCCACCATTTTACATCATTCATTGCATTTCTACTGATTACATTTGAAAAGAAACTGGAAAAACCGAGTGTCAAAATGTCAGAGTCAAAATGTTTTGACCGGTAATGCATGTCTCACTTAAGACATTTGTGATTGTTCCAAAGTGACATTAATTTAGTGGCCACATTGCACAGATGAATAAACACTTTATTGATGCTTTGTGAGTGTGATTATCACAAGACATAACAGCATATCAGTGATTTATGCGTTCTTGCATTATCTAAAGTGTTACCGTAATATCCTAGAGAACACTTTGGCAACAGAAAGATTGAGAAGTTGTATTATTTAAAAAGTAATTTTATGCTAAATCATTTGTTCTTCTTCATCTTTTCTATTTAAACTATAGGGATGCTAAGAAAGATCCCAAGACTGAAAGTCACCTCACTGCAAAAGAACTGTTTTCCCTTCATGGAAGAATTTGGTAAGAGGCAAGAAAAATTAAATTCTTTTCTTTGTTAGGTTAAGTCAGTTTGTTTTATAGAAATTATAACCTTTGCAGGCAGGTTAGACAAAGTCCACAAGTAGTAAGCAAAAATGGCTTTTTCTCACACATGATCATGAAGTTGAAATAAGAAGTACTAGCCAACCTGCGGTGTAGCTTACGCCACATAATTATGTATTGATGGGTGAACACTTCCTGAACAACACAGTTGTCCAAATGGGGTGGGTTTGAGGATAATGACTGTGAGTGAATGAAAAGATGGAACTCTGGGGAGAGCAACATACAATTGTCCGTGACTGAAAACTGGTTTTGGCAGATACAGGCAATGTGTGTGTGTCGCTCTCTCTCTTGCGCCTGTGTATGTGTTTGTCTCTCGTGCGCCTACACAGATGAAAGCGACTCAGGTGAGGAGATGGGGGCGGGCACATGAGCAGGCAGTGCGCATGCCTTGGGGAGGAGGGTTAGAGTTGGCGGGCGGGGCTCTGTCTTGCGTGTGTGTGTATCCCATGGTCGGGCGACTTGTTGGATTATATATAGAAAAGCAGGCGGAACCGAAAAGAACAATGAAAAGTCAACATGGCTCAGAGGTGCACGTGGACTGTAGCAGAGACGAAAGCGACTGAGGCGGTGTTTGGTGAGGTGCTACATGCCTCGAGAGCGAGGGTGGACTCGGGAGGAGGGTTAGAGTTGGCGAGCGGGGCTCTGTTGTGCGTATCCCATGGTCTTAGAGTTGGTGGGCGGGGCTCTGTGAGTTAGCGGGCGTGGCTCTGTCTTGCGTGTGTCTTGCTTGCCATGGATTTAGTGAATTATATTTATAGATGATAGAAATCCACCCCAAGGCCATACTGCTCATCTTGCATTTGCTGACGTCCACTTCCCTCTTTGGCTGTAGGAGAGAACTTCCCAAGCACTTCACTTCATGCACTTTTTTATTCTTCCCCTTGACCACTGTGCATGACTGGTAGACATTTAGCCCATTTTATAGTACTATTAGAGGTTATTTGTTTAGAATTTCTGTAGGTGCTGTAGATATGAAAATATGTAAAGTGAAAATATGTCATAGCAACGATAGATTGTATTTAATAAAGTAAAAAGTCAGTACATGAATACACTTAGGCACTGGGTATTTTATAGGAGCACATCTTATATATAAACGTCTACGCGTGGAAGTGTGTGTGTGTCTGTCCGGCCCGGAAGTGAGAGGTGGAGTCGGGGTAAGGGCTTCTCCTCCGAGGAAGCAGCAAAATCACTTAGCCGCTAATAACACAAGCGAGGCCAGCACGTCAGCAAAATGAAACCTCAGAGGAAAGACAAAGCCGCTTAGTCGCTAACATTGGCAAAATGGTATCCTTTTTCCTTTTCCTCCCACGGCTAATACACAAGTGAGGCGAGCATGTTGGCAAAATGAATCCTCCTAGGAGAGAGATGCCCAGAGTAGTTCCTTTCAATTACCTGACATCTCTACATTTCCATTTTTTTCTGACGATTTCAATAGTTTCTAGGCTTCTTACAGCACAGGTTAACACAGCTAGTACAGTATAATGGAAAAAAGGACATACCTTTCAACTAATGACTTATTGTTTGGCTGTTCTCAACATGCATGAAAAAATCATTTTGTATTGTGTATACAGTACTGTACAGTTCCTATAAACATTTTCACATTTTTTTGTTGCACTACATTGAATCATAATGGATTTAATTTGGCTTTTTTGGCAAGGATCAAATGAAAGACCCTTTAATGTCAAAGTGAAAACAAATCTTTGCAAAGTAGTCTAAATTAATTACAAATATAAAACACAAAATAATTGATTGCATAAGTATTCATAAGTAATATATCATGTCATTTTCTAACCAACTTTATCCAGACCAAGGTCACAGGGTGCTGGAGCCTATCCCAGCAAGCATTGGGTGCAAGGCCGGAACAAACCCTTAACAGGGTGCCAGTCCATTACCAGGTGAACACACACACACTAAATGTTAATTCACTTAACCTGCATATCTTTGGACAGTGGGAGGACATTGGAGCACCCAGAGGAAAACCACGCAGACACTGGGAGAACACCCCATTTATTAAAGGATAAGTTTGGTATTTTCAAGTCAAACGTATTTCTTCACAAGCATGGTATGTATGCATTTTCAATGTGAAATTGTTTTCAAAAATAAGCATTTTGCATAAATTAAAAAAAATATATCTTGCTGTCATTGGCAATTTACAATGGAGGGTACACGGCATGAAGAAAAAGCTTAAAAACTTCCCAGATATGTCAATTTTTCAAGCCAAGACAGTTGTCAAGTATTGATCCACGCTTTCTGTGTTTCTGACACATGATTTTGACAACAAAAGGGATCAGGAATTACAGTCCAAACCCTCTTAACCGGCCACCTTGGGACTGGAGCCATGGCCAGTTGCCGTTTTGGCCAGTTAATCCGACGCATACCTATTTTCATGTAGAAAAATATTTCTAAAGTATGTAGCCTACTGTACCTCTTCGACGTTCCTGATGAAACCATATCCACAAGGCTTCATCCACGATTTTGCACACGGGTTTTTTCTCGTACAACGACTGGACAGTGTGGTGTAGAGGGTCCACAGCTCAAGTCAAAAAGGCCACTTTTTAAATAAATAATCGCCGCACTCGAATCCCCGTGATAAATAGAAGCGCAAGGCAGCTAGGGGGAGAACAGGAAAGAACAGGAGGTTAATGGAGAAGGAAGCAGATAGAGGAAAGCTGGTGCAGGAGAGCGAGAGCAGATTCGATGGAGTAAAGGCAGGCAGCTGGGAGGTGAACCCCTGCAGAGGAGTGTTTGGCTGACACTCGGTGGGGTTGAAAAAAGCGGTTGCTCCAGTTCAGCGTTCACGGAGCTGGAGTGACTGGTATTGAAGACGACTGGCCGTCAAAAGGCAGCAGCAGTCGTAGAGGCTTTGGGCTGGTTTAGCCCCAGCGTGAGCACCCTGGCCGCTGGGGAAAGAACCCAAGTCTCGGTCCAGATCAGTCGGACCAGTGTGGAAGGCAGCTGCACCTGCAGGTAGGGTGACTCCCCTGTTGCGAAGCTCGATGGGAGAAGCAGGGGAGCCACCAGGTAGAAAGAAGAAGGCACCATGGAAAATTCATAAAGGAAAATGTAAACGGAAATCACTCTGAGCGTAGGAGCCCTCTCACCTTCCAGGAAAGAAGGAAGTGCATACATATAACATAAAGAAAAACTCAGGATTAAAAAAATGTTTTTTTATTTTATTTTATTTTAACAGGCCGGTTAATGCGAGGCCAGTTAAGAGGGATTTTGCTGTAATCATTTTATTGCATATTCCTGGTACTATTTTTCCAATGATAAGGATACCTTTTCTATTCAATTGTGTGAATTCTCACAAAAATACTGAAGTAAATCAAAACAAAATCAACCACATGGCACAAAACGTTTACTCTGATTTGGTCTTGTAAGAGGGAACCACACCCCCAGGGTGAAAAGGGCTGAGCTACAAGTGCTGCACACAGCTAGTCGTCTTTTAAAACGGCTGAATTTCATAATATTGGTAGTGTTTTGTTCAAGCTATTTTTACACTGTGTGTGTAATTATCACAAGACAGGAATCAATATTTGACCACTGTTTTGACTTGGAAAATGTATATTTTTGTTAAGTTTTAAGCTTTTCCTCCATACCCCATGTCCTCCATTGTAAAGCATCAGGGCAGGCAAGATATTTTTTTTAATTTATAGAAAATTCTTAACTTTACTACATACTTTTGTGTGACAAATGCATAAAAAACATGTTTCGGAAGACAAAACTTTGACTTGAAATACTAAAGTTATCCTTTAATTTGATATCCTTTAAATCATCACTGGGGCAGCCCATTGGTTTTAGAAATCATATCATTAGCCCAGTCTGTAGCCAGGGGTTTTCAGTTGATTGTAATCAAAATGCATCTGTATGTGGAAGGTCCAACTTGTAGTGAATTAGTATTGTGGCCTAACCTACACAATGAAGACAGAAGAACACTCCAGACAACTCCATGGAAACATGATTGAAAAGCACAAGTCAGGGGATGGTAACAAGAAAATATCCCAAGTCACTGAATATTCCTTGGAGTCCAGTTAAATCAGTCATTAAGAAATGGAAATACTATGACACAGCTGTAAATCTGCTTAGAACAGGCTGGCCACAAAAATCGAGCGATCATACAATAAGAAGACCAGTGAAGGAGGCCAACAAGAGACCAATAATAGCTCTGATGAAGTGACAGGTTACAGTGGCTGAGACTGGAGAGACTGTACCAGTCACAGCTTAATGGAGATGCACTTACTTCAGCAATTTACTCTGAGCATGTTAGAATTTTATGCAGTGTTAAAGGAGGTCCTTTTCATCACAAGTGACTATTTGTTTGGAGGAAATAGAGGCATGGACGATGCTTAATTTCCTTCAGCTTAACAGATCTAAAACAGAAGCCATTTTAGTTGACACACCACACCATCTTCGTTCTTCTACTATCACCAGAATCACTTTCTCTGGTCAAAACATTCCTCTTTCTACATTTGTTACCAATTTGGGTGTTAAAATGGACTCTCAATTCACTTTTGACACCCACATTAAACATCTCTGTAAGTCATCTTTTTACCATCTCAGGAACATTGCTAAACTTCGTCCAACACTTACCCTGGCAGATGCAGAGAGGCTTGTCCATGCCTTTGTCTCGTCTAGGCTGGATAACTGTAATGCGCTCCTCATTGGGATTCCTGGCAAGAGTATCCAGAGACTCCAGTACATTCAGAACAGCGCTGCCAGGATCCTGATGAGGGTGCGAAAGCATAGCCACATCACTCCTATCTTGAAAACCCTTCACTGGCTCCCTGTACCAGTTAGAATAGAGTACAAGGTTTCCCACCTTACCCATCAGTGCATCTATGGATCTGCTCCCCTGTATTTACAGGAACTCCTTATCCCTCATACTTCCTCACGCACCCTCCTCTCTGTGCATATTAACACTCTTCAAGTTCCCAGAACTAAGCTTAGCAGTATGGGTGATAGGGCCTTTTCTTCGGTGGCACTGAGGCTGTGGAATTCTCTCCCTGATTACCTGAGAGCCCCACAGTCGACTGATGCTTTTAAACGAAACCTTTTTAGAAAGACATTTTGTTAACAAACAAGACAATCTACAAAAATAATTTAACTTATTCTTATTTTGTAGCACTTTGAGATTGTTAAATATAAAGCGCAATATAAATAAAATGTATTATTAAATTTATTAAGTGGAGGCAGGGCAATCCTTTTAAAGACAGTACATGAAAAATACAAAAACAACAAAAAATATAGCAGGCACCTATCATTCTCATTGAGGGAACAATATTCAGACCAATCCCATACTTCTCTCTTCCCTACCTTCTCTTATCTCTTGCTCTTTTGTGGTCATCCTTCATCCATGTTTACAGTTAAACCATACTTCATTCTATCTTTAAGTGGATTGCAGAATGACAGGAAACAACTATGTATTTGTAAGTCACTTCTGTACCATTCCTAGGCAGGGCAAGTCTTTGAGCCACTACGCCACAACTCTCTCCGAACTTACTTCAATCCCTGTCATATCATTAGCAAGAAGGGAATCGCTTCTGTTTTTTTTTTTTTTTTTTAAATATGGCAGGACACCCCTGGTGTACTTGCCTTCATACTGTGATTTATGAGGAACTAGCATGTCCTCTGCAATGTCTTTTTTGACTTCACTGTTCTGAAATGCTCTCTATTTGTTCAGGGTCTTAACGAACTAACTAACAAACTAACTAACTAACTAACTAACTAACTACATCCACTGCCCCTGGTAGAAGGCTGTTCAGGGTCAGGCCTCTTCTGCCTACTTTGTGAGCCCTAACTGGTGTGTTCTGTGATAAGTTTGAATTTGTGCTGCTCTCTCTATGCTGGTTTTAAATGCCGTCTTCCTGAGAATCACAAGGATCCTTTCATTATGAAAATTATGGACTTCATCTTTCAGTGCATATCCTAAGTGTTAAAGTGGCTTGCTTGACATATGCAAAAGAGAGATATAAGAGTTTTATGATAATGTTTCTCTTATGAATCTTCTAATCTTGATATAATTTCACATTTTCATTGCACAACTAAATTTGAAAGTTTTTCCAAATAGTCTGACATAGCTTAATAGAGGTCACTAGATGCAATTAAATGCTAAAGATTATCCATGAAACTGAATAATAATGCACAGCCATCTGACTGAAAGCTTTGCTGAATATGAATCAGTCTATTATTGAGGTCATTTATGTTAGGTAGAATGCCTAGAGGGGGCTGGATGGTCTTGTGGCCTGGAACCCCTGCAGATTTTATTGTTTTTTCTGTCCTCCCTGGCCATCTGCTGATCCTAATGTGATGTGGGAGACCTTCTGTGACAAGACCCTGAAGTTTGCTACTGTTCCCAGATGGAGGTGTTTCATCTCGCAGGGCACCCTGGATATCATTGAGAGGAGTCGCAGCGCACGGCTCAATGGCAACTCTGGTCTGTACCGGGAACTGAGAGGGACGGCTGTGACGGCTCTGAGGGCAGATAAAGTGGCGTTTGTTAGAGGAATCTGTGAGCAAGTGACACACCATCTGTGGTCTAGCGACCCATGTCCTGCTTACAGATGAATCGAAGCATTACGCACATCTGAATCTGTTCCTCGGAGAGTTGCAGTCAGGGCAGCTGATGGAACGGTCCTTACGGATGACACTGCAGTTGTGACCCACTGGGCTGGTTACTTTGAGCAGTTGTTCAAAGCTGACCCTCCGGCTAGGACGTTGGATATCTCTGGGTCCACAGTTCTTGAGGCTGATCCTCCAATTAGCTGTGAACCACCCAATCTCACTGAGATTGCACAGGTGGTGAACCAGCTGAGGGGAGGAAAGGCTGCAGGGATCTGTGGTATCCGGGGTGAACTTCTCCAGGCTGGTGGTAAAGCTATCCTCCTGGCATTGCAAGCAATCTTTGCTTCCATTTGGGACACTGGCATCTTCCGAACTGACTGGAAAATGGGACTTGTCATCCCTATCTGGAAAGGGAAGGGTGATCGCCCGGATTGCAGCAACTACAGGGGGATAACACTGCTATCGGTGCCAGGTAAGGTTCTTGCTAGGGTCTTCCTCAATAGGATCCGTGATCACTTGCTCACCTACCAGTAACCGGAACAGTCTGTTTTTACACCTAAGAAGTCTACCATCGACCACATCCTGCTACTGAGGGTTCTCATAGAGCACAAATGCGAATATCGGCAGAGTTTCTTTGCAGCCTTTGTTGATTTCTGCAAAGCATTCGAGTTGATCAAGCTGCCCTGTGGGACATCCTAAGGGTTCGCAGGATCCCCCCAAGGTTGCTGGATATCATGGCACACTGGTACTGTGAGTGCTATGCAGAGTGGAGGCAGGACCTCTGCGTTTTTCCCAGTTGATTCTGGGGTTCATCAGGGGTGTGTTCTGCTCCTACTCTGTTCAAAGCTTTCAAGGACTGGGTGTTGGGCAAGGTCATGGGGTCCAGTTGGTGAAGAAAGATTCACGGATCTTGACTTTGCTGACGATGCTGTGATCTTTGCGGAGTCAATTGAGGCTCTGATCGGGGTGCTCAAGAGACTGAGTGAGGAGTCTGAGTGTCTGGGATTGTGAGTGTCCTGATAAAAACCAAAATCCAGGCCTTTAATGACCTCTCTTGGGCATGGTCATCAGCAGTGTGTCTGTTTGTGGAGAGAGTGTTGACCTTGTTGAGAGGATTACTTACCTTGGGACTGACATTCATGTCTCTGGTGACTCTTCCTGTGAAGTTAGTAGATGGATTGGGAGAGCATGTGGGGGTCATGAGGTCACTGGAAAGGGGTGTGTGGCGCTCCTGATACCTGCAAAAGGATGTAGGTCCAAGTCTTTAGAGTCCCGGTGCTTCCTGTCTTGCTATATGGTTGTGAGACATGGATGCTATCCAGTGACCTGAGACGAAGACTGGACTCCTTCTGTACTGTGTCTCTTCTGAGAATCCTTGGGTACTGTTAGTTTGACTTTGTGTTGAATGAGCGGTTGCTCATGGAGTGCTGAATGAGGCAAATTACCTGCATTGTGAGGGAGCGTCAGTTACGGCACTTCGGCCATGTGGCGAGTTTCCCCGAGGGCAGGGGTGGGCAAATTCATTCCTGGAGGGCCGCAGTGGCTGCGGGTTTTTGTTCCAACCCAGTTGCTTAATTAGAAAACAATCCTTGCCAATAATTACATTTCATGGCTTGTTAGTGCTTTAACTCTGCTATGTCAAGTCATTCTCATATCCTAGATTTTTTTTTCCATTCTAAGGATATCATCCAAATACCTTGAAGTGTAAAATGGATGGGTAATTCTCAATCCTTCACTTTTTTCTCTTCTCTTTCCTTCCAAGTATTTAATTAAACCAAATAGTGCATGATAAATACACACAGGTGTAAAGGGTAACAAGCAAAATGGATAACTGCTGGTTTCTTTTGTCATTTGCATCTTATTGCTAATAAGGAGCAATTAAAAACCAAGAATGCAGCTGTTTAAGACTTAAATAAGCAATAAGGGTTCATAATCTTAATGAGGGAGATAACTAAAATGAAGCAGAAGTGTTTCTAGAGCAATAAGGGCTTCTTATTAAGCAACTGGGTTGGAACAAAAACCTGCAGCCACTGCAGCCCTCCAGGAATGAGTTTGCCCACCCCTGCCCGAGGGTGATCCGGCTCATAAGATTGTCATTGTTGAAGACCAAGTGGTTGGACCAGGCCAAGGAGTCGCCTACGTAACACCTGGCTGCAGAAGATAGAGGGTCATTTCTGGAGGGTAGGACTGGGAGGTTGCCAACCGGGATCCCAAGCTGTTTTGACGTGTAGTGGGTGCGGCAACGCACTGTACCAGTGCATGCTCCCCAACTTAACTTGACTTGACCTGGCCATCGGACCTTACTTTTTTTCTTTTTTTATTGATTTTATTGTAATCATTCCATACAAATAGATACATTTTTACAAAAAAATAGGATTGAAAACAAATCAACCCCCACCCCTGAGAAAGAGAGCATAGCCAACGGAATAAAACTTAAAAACAGTAAAAATAAATAAATTGATGAGTTTAATAGGCAGATACAGTGGAACCTCGGTTCACGAACGTCTCGGTACATGTACAACTCGGTTTACGACCAAAACATTCTCCAAACTTTTGCCTCGGTTTGTGCGCGCCAATGATTTCCGCACGTGTTGCATTGTTCTCGGTCAGACGTGCGTGCTTGCACGTGCGTGCATGCTTTCGCTGTGAACTCTTTGTGCTCTATTTCATTTCCCTTCCGGTTCGTACGCGCCGATTACTGTATTTAAGCACGTGTTCAGCCTCTCCCTGTTCATTGTTCTCAGTCAGACGTGCTTTACCTGTGAACTCTTTGTGCTCTACAGTATTTCGTGTGCTTTTGCAGTTAACCATGGCTTCTAAGCAAGTGAAGAGTGGTGAGAAGAAAGTGTTGCAATGTTACTTTTCTCTTTTTTTCAAATGTTTATTTTTTTCCATGTGCTTAAAACTCATTTAAAAAGAGTGCTTACAGCGATTGGGTTGTAATGCTATTCGTGTGAACTCCTGCAATGTTACTGTCTTGGTTGGCTTTTAAATAAAGTTCAGATTTGTTCAAATGTTCCTTTTTTTCCCCCCCTGTGCTTAAAACTCATTTAGTTGAGCTGAGCAGGGAGCCTGGGTGTTTGTGTCAGTGTTATTCAATGTTTTTACATTAGTTTACTATTACACTGTGCATTCTATGGTGTAATTAACTATATTTGTGCTTAAAAATCTTTAAAAAAATATATTTACATACAGTTCATACGGTCTGGAACGGATTAATTGTATTTACATACAATCCTATGGGGGAAATTGCTTCGGTTCACGACCAAATCGGTTTACGACCAGAGGTTTGGAACGAATTATGGTCGTGAACCGAGGTTCCACTGTAAATGGAGAAGAAAAAGAAATAGGGAGAATCTACTTCCTCAGTGCTTTAAGAGCTTATTCTAAAATATTATTGATTAGATCTTGTCAAGTTTCGAAAAAGTTTTGCACATATCCTCTAAGTGAGAATTTGATTTTTTCCAATTTCAAATAATATAAAACATCAGATACCCATTGACTTAAAAGAGGAGAGTTAGGATTGTTCTAGTTTAGCAAAATAAATCTGCGTGCCAATAGTGTAGTGAAGGCAGTCACAGTTTGTTTGTCTTTCTCCACTTTAAGCCCATCTGGAAGTACACCAAACACAGCCGTTAGTGGGTTAGGAGGGATTGTGACACCAAGGCTGTCTGAAAGAAACTTAAAAATTTTTGTCCAGAATGATGTTAATTTGGTGCAGGCCCAAAACATGTGACCCAGTGAGGCTGGAGCTTGATTGCAGCGTTCACAGGTTGGATTTTGCCCTGGAAACATTTTGGACCATTTCAAGCGAGACAGATGTGCTTAATATATAATTTTGAGTTGAATAATTGTTTGCGGCGGCACGGTGGCGCAGTGGGTAGCGCTGCTGCCTCGCAGTTGGGAGATCTGGGGACCTGGGTTCGATTCCCGGGTCCTCCCTGCGTGGAGTTTGCATGTTCTCCCCGTGTCTGCGTGGGTTTCCTCCGGGCGCTCCGGTTTCCTCCCACATTCCAAAGACATGCAGGTTAGGTGGATTGGCGATTCTAAATTGGCCCTAGTGTGTGCTTGGTGTGTGGGTGTGTTTGTGTGTGTCCTGCGGTGGGTTGGCACCCTGCCCAGGGTCGTTTCCTGCCTTGTGCCCTGTGTTGGCTGGGATTGGCTCCAGCAGACCCCCGTGACCCTGTGTTTGGATTCAGCGGGTTGGGAAATGGATGGATGGATAATTGTTTGCTTTGCGCATATGGAGCTCAAATGAATGCTCTGTATTGCTACCTTCCACTCATTTTCTGATATGTTGAGTGAGAGATCCTTTTCCCATTGTCCTCTTGGATCTTTGAAAGGGAGGGACTGTAAAATATTTTTATATATTGCAGAGACTCTGTCTGAGTCCTCGAGACTGAGCAATATTTTTTCCTGCATAGAAGAAGGTGGGAGATGAGGAAAATCAGGCAGGTTCTGTTTGACAAAGATTCTAATTTGAAGATAGTGAAAGAAATGTGTTGTTGGAAAATTAAATTTGGAATGTAATTGTTCATAGGATGCAAAGATGTTGTATATATAATGATATCTAAGCAATTTAATCCCAAGGACATTACTTTTATTCTACGTTAATTAGTGTTCCCTTATTTTAATTCTTATTTTTTTTGTCTTTTTTCTATTTCTTCATCATGTAAAGCAATTTGAGCTACATTCTTTGCTTGAAAATGTGCTATATAAATAAAATGTTGTTGTTGTTGTATTATTAACAATGGAGAATGGAAACAACTGCACCAGTTTACTGGGGTCTCTTGACAATTGCTTCTGCTCACGCACTAAGTATAGACTTACTATGAATTTTACAAAACCTGTTTTTTCTTTACCAAAAACACTTGTAAAGGTAAATTGTAAGTTACTAAATGCTGTAGCTAACACATCCGAATCAATGGAGTTTAGCAAGTTAGTCCTGAGGCCTAATTTGTAAAACTTGATTTGAACATGAAAATATACGTATTCCAAAAAACAGGAGAATGTATACGCTTAAAAAAAATCTGATTTTATAAAACCTGATGTACACACATTTCTATGCTGTTTACCTTTATAAATCACAATCGTCTTGTGAGTGTGCATATATGAACATGCCTTTGACTCCGCCTAGTTGCCACTCTGAAACAACCATAAATGGACAATGCTAATGAACCTCTTACATATGCAATCATAATCCTGCAGAACTTCCTTGACTGGTAGTGTTAGCCTCCCTCCCACCACACTGTGATGTACTCCACAACTGGGTGCACCAAGAGCATGTGTGGCATTGTAGTGTCTATCCTCTGCGCTCTGGGTGTTGGACTGGCATAAAGTGCCAGCATTTGATGGGGTACTCATTATCATCTGACACACGTGAAGACATTATTGCTGTTATTACAGTGAATAGTATAGGCCAGTTGAAAAGCTGAGGGCTCAGCCAGTTATTTCACCCCCAAGACACACACCATGTACAGCACCATTAGCAAGTCATCTGATAAATGCTGGTTTGCCTCAAAATGAACGAATCATGGGTTGACCCAGGCCGCCACATTTGTCAGTTTCATGTTGGCATCCCAGTAGACTTGTGTGTTAATGGAATGTAACTGCTTATGATTAAAAAAGCAGCTTTGTTCTCGTTAGGTGACCTTACTGCAATTTGAGTTCAGTAAAGTGCTCCGATTACATCAGGAAAACCCGACTCTGCTATAAACTGAATTTTTATGTAGGCAAAGACCTGCTATGTTTTATGCTTGTACACCCACACCAAATGAATACTGAATGTAACACCTTGTTGGTCATTTAATGGCTTCTACTACAGCGGGCATAATGGAATAAAGCTTGGCTGAGATATTCCTGACCTGCCAGCCACTTTCTGAGAAGTGACGACAGGAAGTGTAAACTGACGAAATACTCAAAAAAAGTTATTCAGTGCAAGTATGCAGACAAACAGGGAACTAAAATACAGTCTGTACATCATATTCATCACTTTTGAGGTGTAATATGTTTGTCATGTCAGCACACATTCTAATAATAGCTCACTGGCATGATTTATGTCATAATTTAGGTAGTTTGGGTGCGTTTCCCTGCTTTATCAAGGGTGTCGCTATTTTCTTCAAAATGTTGTGCACGGATTAATCAGAGTTGCGGTAAATTTTCTCTGCCAAGTTTTCTTTTATTAATCCCAACGTTTGAATGGAAAGCTGCATATGTATATTTAAAGCCTATTTTTGTACATACTCAGGTTTTATAAATCTGACCCCTGGTCAGAAAGATCCTTTTGAAGATATGTAGAGCTATTTACATGCTTGTCACTTTATATCTATAATAATAAAAGGCAAAGCCCTCACTGACTGACTCACTCACTGACTGACTGACTGACTGACTCATCACTAATTCTCCAACTTCCCGTGTAGGTGGAAGGCTGAAATTTGGCAGGCTCATTCCTTACAGCTTACTTACAAAAGTTAGGCAGGTTTCATTTCGAAATTCAAAGCGTAATGGTCATAACTGGAACATATTTTTTGTCCATACACTGTAATGGAGGAGGCGGAGTCACGTATCGCGTCATCACGCCTCCTACGTAATCACGTGAACTAAAAACAAGGAAGAGATTTACAGCACGAGTCACACGCGGGAACGAAGGTAAATGACGTTAATTTTTGACTGTCTTTTAATACTGTGTAAGCATACATATTAACACATGTGCAATTAAACGTGTGCATTTACGGGGTGATTTCTCAGGCTTAAAAGCTCACCTTTTATCAAACGCGGGAAGAAAGGTAAGTGACGTTGTTCACTGTCTTTTAATACTGTGTAACCATACATATTAACACATGTCCAATTAAACGTGTGCATTTACGGGGTGATTTCTCAGGCTTAAAAGCTCGCCTTTTACTAAAAAGGTAAATGCAAAACTATTTTCAATCAGTTTATTGAAACGCTCCCGTTAAGGATTGCAATAACATATTCGCGAGATAAAAGAACGAAGTAGGGGGAAATGGAGGAACAGCCGCAAACAGCGAAGAGCAAAAAATTAATTAAACAATTGAGAACGGAGCGAGTTAAGAATACAAGCATGTTCATAAGGGAAACAAAGCACGGTGTAAAACGTAAGTTTCAATTAAGTTTATAGAAACGCTCCCGCTGCGGATTGCAATAACATATTCGCGAGATAAAAGTTTAATGAGAAGACACGAGGTATAAACGAACCACACGCCGTGGCGCAACGTTAGGGGCAACAGTTTCAACCATTCTATGATCTGCTTCTCGCAACTGAAAGACGGCACATGGCGGATGTTAGCCGACTTGCTGACCGCAACGTTAGGGGTTTCAACTATGGCGCTGACGCCACATCTCAGTGCCAACACTTTGCAGACTGTACTTAAAAGACACGCCCTCCTCACTGGACAGTTAAAAACACCAATCAAACTAACGATGACATCAAGTATTACCCAATCCAAAGTAGGAAAGGAGGCATCTTCATAAAATGCGTGTGGGATGATTTGCATGAGACGCTGCTTTAAAAAAAAAATGATAAAAAAATACGGGATAAATCCCGTCCAGTATTGATTCAAAACGGGACGCGCAATTTCATTCTCAAACGCGGCACGATTCCGTATTTTAAAGGACGGGTGGCAACCGTACAGTGCCAGGTAACCACCCATACAATCAGATTGTGATTCAGACTAGGAATGCAATGAATGTAATTACCCCGATCTACATACAAGGCGAAAGTCTTGCAACATTCAAAGATGATGGTTTGGGATAATTAGTACTTATTAAGTACACCATGGCACATAAAAGAGCTTATGAAGCCTTGAACCGAAAAAAGCAAGATCTCAGAGATCGTAAAAAAAAAAAAGGAGGTAATGTCGTTTTACTCGCTGTACATTTTAGTCAAACATTACCAGTTATTCCACGAGGGAGACCAGCAGATGAACTCAACGCGTGTTTAAAATCCATGCTTCTCCCACGCTCGGTTATATGTCGCGTGTTCTCGGGTAGGTACACCAAAAAATGTATACATTTAAGCATGTAATGGGCAAACAAAAAATGAGGTATACCCGAAGGCACTGCAGTAGTACTCAATGTAACTTTACTTCTTAAATGTTAATGTTTTACTGTTTAATAATTTATACGCTTCTTATATATTGTTCAAATTCTTTTATCAAAATACCAGTGACAGCGCAATGCACGATAACATGGAGTGAATACACCATACGCATCTGCCCACGGCCGCCCTGGTGTGCGCAGATAGGAGTTGATTCTAAAATAAAATAAACATAAAAAGAGTAATACAATCATCACCCATAAAGCGGATAGCAGACGTGACGTATTATATGTGTACCAGATTTCAAGTCAATAGGTGAAACGGTTTGCAAGCTACAGGTCATTTAAAATCCTGGACAGACCAACGAAAAGCCACGGTAGCAAATTATAGAAGAAGATTTTACTGTTTAATAATTTATATTTATATGAAATGTGCTTCTTATATATTACTTCATATTCTCATATGATAATGATGTTAATGTTGTTTATATTGATTTCTATGTTATTGTAAGTGTATCTATGTGTGTATATGTATGTATGTATGTATGTATGTGTATATATATATATATATATATATATATATATATATATATATATATATATATATATATATATATATATATATAAAATATATATATAAAAAATATATGTGTATATGTATATATAATATATCTGTATATGTGTGTATATGTGTATATGTATATATATATATGACAGCAACACTCATAACAATGACAACACAATTACATTGACAATCATGTTACGTTATTTTTAAAATGTTTCCTTTACTTTTTCATAACCTCTTTAACACACTACTTCTCCGCTGCGAAGCGCGGGTATTTTGCTAGTTCAAGATAATTTACATTTGTTTTGTTTGTACTGCATATATAAAATCATGCCAGCAATGCACACAAAGCAGGAACCTACCCTGTTTAGTGCAACTTTCCATTGCAGGATGCAAGTGCAGAGACACCAATCATTCTCTTACCTCAGTGGTTCTCAAACTGTGGGGCAGGCCCCCCTAGGGGGGAGCGAAGTAACAAAAAGGGGGGCGCGAAGATGTGAAAAAAAGAAAACAAGAATCAAAAATATGAAAAATACATCTTGTGATGGATGGCCGGCTAAATATTCCGGCCCACACCTCCAGGCCGCCAGGTGGAGCCCTCCCAACAGCATGGAGGTTCCCCGAATTCCAGCAGGGCCTTATGGACCTTGCAGTTTGTATACACAGCCCTGCTGGATACCTTGGGGACCACCGGGAGTCGCTGTAGGGAGGCTGTCAGACTCTTATGTGCCCTATAACCCCGAAGTGCGTCATGATCACATGACCAGAAGGAACGACGTGCTTCCGGGTTGAAGAAAAGGACTTTTACTCTGACCCGGAAGTAATGAGGACTTGTGGATTGTTGGACAGGAACCACCTCCGGGTCAGGGGTATAAAAGGACGCTGGGAAAGCCCAGACATTGAGCTGAGCTGGGAGGAAGGGTGTGAAGTGTCTGGGAGAGGAGGAGTGGTTATTGTGCTTTATTATTGTTTATTGATTATTGATTGTTGTATGTGTAGTGTGGAGTGGAGGGTGCTTAGTGCACATTATTATCATAAAAATAAAAAGTCTTGGACTTTTACCTGGTGTTTGGCGTGGTACCTGAGGGTTCGAGAGGTCGATAACAACCTCATCTGTTACAATCTATTGAAACCAAAACAAATTAACTTAAACTACATTCTGATACTAGAAAAATAAATACAGAGTTAGATAAATGTCGATAAAAGTTAAGTAGCTATAATAAAATATGCATCTATGTATATATCATTAATTAAAAAAGAACAAATTGGTATTAGTGGGCTCCTTTCAAAAAAACATTAGGGGGGCGCGATTAAAACTGCTATGAAAACTCGGGTCGCAAATACTTAAAGGTTGAGAAGTGCTGGCCTAACTTAAGGGAAATGTAGAGTTTTGATTTGATTTTGATTTGATTTACTTGGCAAGTAACTAACATGCACGTCTTTAGGATGTAGGAAGGAAATTGAAGCAGATTGGGCCTTGGACTCTACTCCATTTAGCAGTGAGGTAATGATGTTAAATGTGGTGCAGTGGTTAATAAAACTTGTAAAGTGGAAACAACAAGCCTGTTATAGCACAGTAGCTTATATTTAACTTATTTCTCATCCACATCGTCTTTGATTATGAAGATTTACATGTTTGTACTGTATGTATTTCACTAGATTTTTTGAGTTGTGATTTTTGATTTTAGGCTTGTTGAGCATATGTGGTGAAGGAATTTATTAGAATACTGACATACGTACATTCACACCAATATCAAGATGCCATTCTTTCAAATAAAAATAAAAACACTACACATTTATTTTATTAAAAGAAATGAAGACATTTCTCACATCTCACAAAGACAATAATAATACAAAAGGACTGAAGGCCGAATACTTACCGTCTAAACCACTGAGGTTTACAGGGGCTACACAGTTTTGTCTGAGGGCTGACCATTCCATTAGGAGGAAAGGCACATTTTAAATGACACAGATAGATAGATAGATAGATAGATACTTTATTAATCCCAATGGGAAATTCACATTCTTCAGCAGCAGCATACTGATACAATAAATAATATTAAATTAAAGAATGATAATAATGCAGGTGAAAAAACAGACAATAACTATGTATAATGTTAAATATTAACGTTTACCCCCCCCGGGTGGAATTAAAGAGTTGCATAGTTTGGGGGAGGAACGATCTCCTCAATCTGTCTGTGGAGCAGGACAGTGACAGCAGTCTGTCGCTGAAGCTGCTCTTCTGTCTGGAGATGATACTATTTAGTGGATGCAGTGGATTCTCCATAATTGATAGGAGCCTGCTGAGCGCCCTTCGCTCTGCCACAGATGTTAAACTGTCCAGCTCCATGCCAACAATAGAGCCTGCCTTCCTCACCAGTTTGTCCAGGCGTGAGGCGTCTTTCCTCTTAATGCTGCCTCCCCAGCACACCACTGCGTAGAAGAGGACGCTCGCCACAACTGTTTGATAGAACATCTGCAGCATCTTATTGCAGATGTTGAAGGACGCCAGCCTTCTAAGGAAGTATAACCGGCTCTGTCCTTTCTTGCACAGCGCATCAGAACAGAGACTTACTAAGAATCATATCATCCCTATAACCCTGTCTTCCATGGTAAGTGAAAAATTTTGAAAATGTAAACATATACAGAAGATCAAAGTAAATGCCTCAATAACTTATTTTTATTACAGGGAGATTCACTCGAAGGAGACCCCGAATTTTCTGTTGTAACTCCCATTAGGATGAAGCAATCTGAACCAAAAAAGTACTCTGTATACCTTGACATATGAGAAGTCGATTGCATTACATGCGAGGCTGGAATTGGTTTTTGTTTTCTGCTGGACACATTTCGATGTGGTGCTACATGTTTCTGAATGTATTGGCAAGCGTCTCGGGGGGGATAGCAGCAATTTCACGTTGGATGTTTTCCTTCAAATCTTCCACAGTGCAAGGCTTTTTCCCATAAGCATACCCCAAAGGAAGAAGTCTGGTGGTGACAGATCTGGCGACCGTGGTGGCCAAAGCCCCTTTGAAATTACCCTGTTGCTGAAGAAGGACTCAATTTCTGCCATTCTCCTTGCCGATGTGTGACACGTTGCTTCATCTTGCTGGAAGTAACCTTCCGTTAACTCACGATCAGTTGATTCTGACATTGCTTAAATAAATTGGTGACCCAATAGGTTTGCACCATGAAGATGTGCTGCTCAATACTGTACACCACCATCCTGATGAGAAGTCGAGTGACTGAGTGAAGGGGTACAAGCAGTACGCACCCAGAAGTTGCAAACGGAGGCTAAATGTCGCAACAGCTGTCTGGCGCCTACCTCATTGCTCCGACGCAGAAGTATCCTGGCTTGTTTGAAACTCCATATACTGAGGAGCGCATGTCACATTGTTTCATTCAGATTCCTTTGTCCTAGCAAGAGTTATTACAGAATATTTGGGGCCTCTTTCGAGTGAATCTCCCTGTATATAAACTATGCAGTTTTAAGGCACAATGCTTCCTGACCCTTGAAGACTGGCTAATGACATTTGTAATGGCTTTGTTAGGAGTAACACCAGATAAACTGAGATTATTTATGATAAAGTCCTTTGCATGTTGACTGGTCTTCCTTAATAAAATAGAATCCTACAGAGCCGCCCCTTCCTATGTGCAGATCATGTACTGTGTGGGGCCCATGATCAGAGGGCTGATGTTGGGGTGGGGGGGGGGGGGGGTTCATTGGGGGTTCGTAGATCACTGCAATTCAGCATCTCCAATTGGATTTTGTCACCTAAGTTAGATGACCCCAACAACCCTAATCTTAAACATAGTGAAACAGTATAATGTAAAGGGACGACCTCCTCAATGGAGCGGAGCTCAGGAGGTCCACTGATTGACTGTATTGGGATCATTATGGTTTAATGAATCATCAAATTAACCTTGTTGACATGTTGTTATAATTTTCCATTAACAAGCATAGAAATAGCTTCAAGTCAATACCAGTCTGGAGCACAGAAAAGAAAAAACAAATAGATGAAGAAGCAGCTCATGCTGCACATGCAGGTGTGTTTACTGTAGAAATCTAAATTTGTGTAACTTCCAGTAAGCTATTTAACGTTACATCAATTGCCTTTGCACCAAATCTAGTGGTTTACCGGAGTAACACTGGAGTAGCATTATGTGTAATCATTTCAAGTATTTAACAGATATTATCTGATGTTACAGTACCTAGCTGACACAGGGCTGTGGATTATTTTTTACCTTCATACAGACCTCAGGACTTATAAACATTGTTAAAGACTGCTAATATTAGTTGACATGTAAAGCGCTCTAAGTGTTGTTGCATTGAGGTCATGTTTGTAAATGTCACCAACACACAAAGGCTCTCTTGCTCGCTAGTTAGTTATCAGTAGAATTGAGGAAAAGCACCAGTCAAGCAACTTTGACATACACAAAGAGCAACTAGCTCAGAAGAACTTCAATTGTTGGTTCATTTTATTGTCAACTACGATTACTGATTTAGTTAATTTAGTTAATTACTGATTTAGATAGTACTGATTTTTGATTCAAAATTATGGATGACATATTCACATTTTAATTTTTTAAATAGCTACTTAATTAGCTTCATTGTGACCCTGTATTTACTGAATTAAGAAAATTTATTAAGCACATTCAGTGGTAGTATTAGTAGTTTTTATTTTACTGTATTATTATTATTATTATTATTGTAGTAGTAGTAGTAGTAGTAATAGCAATATTTTATATTATTATCTTTATTATTATTAGTTGAAATAGTGACATTATTAATATTTAGTTGTATTATATGTCACAAGTGATAGTGTTAGCTATATCAAGTAAAATAGAGTAACAGCACACTGACAGCCTGGATTATTATTATTATTATTGGTAGTAGTAGTAGTAGTAATATTTTATATTATTACCAGTAAACGTCCAGTGAATACACTTGACTTGAGCCTTCCTAGTCTTCATCCCTCTTTCTCTGTACATTTAGCATTCGTTTGCTCAGAGGTTGATGCGCTTACTACTTCCTGAGCAGCTCTTCTTTTCTCCACCCTAGCGGCCTGCTTCTTCTCTTCTTTTGTCTTCATCTTTTCGCATTAAAACTGATTAAGTCAATGTTTGTGTTGCAATTATTTAGTACGTTTTCTTTAATTTTTCACTTAAGCTGGCACTTAAGTCTTCAATCTGCCTCAAGAATGATTTAAGATATGAAGAGGTCGGGGAAGTGATGGTGAAGGTGGTAGGGATGAGAACGGCGCCCTACTGGCCGCTGCCGAGAGTTGATTCTACAATAAAATAAAAATAAAAATAAAAAGAGGAATAACCTTGGAGATCAATCATCACTCCGAAAGCAAATAGTAGATGTCATGTAATATATGTGTACCAAATTTCAGGTCAGTAGGTGAAACGGTTTGTGATCTACAGGTGATTTAAAATCCTGGACAAACGGACAGCCACGGTAGCGTATTATATAAGAAGATCTTTATTATTATTAGTAGTAGTAGTAATAGTGGTATTATTAGTATTTAGTTTTGTTTTTGTATCACATGTCACAAGTGATACTGTTGGCTATATCAGGTAAGAAAGAGTAACAGCACACTGACAGCCTTGACAATTATTATTATTATTAATTTTTTACTAATTAGGTCATTTATAAAGGAAACAAATCCATTGGTATATCATTACCATTAAACACCATTGAAGTCCAAATCTATGGGTTTGTCCTCCGGATTGCAGCAGCTCTCCCAGTTACTAGTTTTCCAGACTTCATACTTGAGGTCATCCATGGCACAATAACATATAAGCAGCTTGACTATTTTATGCCTTTTACTTGCTTCTAACTTTACTGTTTCTACCTGAGTTTCTCTCTGCTGATGCACCAAGAAACATATACCCTTAATTTCACATGTAAGATACACCCACACTTGAGGTGGGGAGAAGATATGCTTTGTGTGTTTTCTCACATAGCTGCTTTTTATCATCTTACATCTGCTTCCAAAGGAATAACTCAGTGAATCAACAATGTCTGAGGGCTTATTTCAGACAGACACCAGCAACTCACCTGGATGTCTAATAAACCGCATCAACTATATACTGTACCTGTATTCACATGCTCATATCAACCAATCAGTAATAATAAATTCTTTACATTTACATTATGTAGCACTTTTTTGCTACTCAGACTGCTTTACATAGGCAGAGGGGAACCACTTCAACCACTACAAATGTGTAGGACCTACCTGGACGATGTGACTACAGTCATGATTGCACCAGTACACTCACCACACACTAGCTTATTAGGTGATGAAGTTGGTGTAAGAGAGAGACAGAGGATGATTAGGGAGACAGGATGAATAATTTAGCCAATACATTGGGAAAAACTGTACTCATTTCAAAAGATGCCCAGGAATCTTTAATGACCACAGAGACTCTCATCCAAAGGCTGGTGCCATATTTTCAGTACAGTGTCCCCGTCACATTACTCGGGCATTGGGATCCATACACAGACTGCAGGGTTAGTGCCCTCTACTTGCCTCACCAACACCTCTTCCAGCAGCTACCCCAGCTTTGCCTAGATGGTCTCCCATCCATGTACTGGTCAGGCTGAACATCCTTAGCTTTAGGTGGATGACCTGTTCTGAAGTGCAGTGTATATTATATATAGTGTATTCCTCATTGCACACCTTGATAAGGTTACCATATGTGCAGCAGGGGCAGTACCTATTTGAAGATGACTTGAAGATTGCATGTTTGATTACTTTCGAATCATCAAACAAATTAAACTAGCCCTTTTTTTTCTTCAGACTCTCTGTTACAAACCTACAGTGCATCCGGAAAGTATTCCCAGCGCATCACTTTTTCCACATTTTGTTATGTTACAGCCTTATTCCAAAATGTATTAAATTCATTTTTTTCCTCAGAATTCTACACACAACAGCCCATAATGACAATGTGAAAAAAGTTTACTTGAGATTTTTGCAGATTTATTAAAAATAAAAAAATTGAGAAAACTCATGTACATAAGTATTCACAGCCTTTGCCATGAAGCTCGAAATTGAGCTCAGGTGCATCCTGTTTCCCCTGATCATCCTTGAGATGTTTCTGCAGCTTCATTGGAGTCCACCTGTGGTCAATTCCGTTGATTGGACACGATTTGGAAAGGCACACACCTGTCTATATAAGGTCACAAAGTTGACAGTTCATGTCAGAGCACAAACCAAGCATGAAGTCAAAGGAATTGTCTGTAGACCTCCAAAACAGGATTGTCTCGAGGCACAAATCTGGGGAAGGTTACAGAAAAATTTCTGCTGCTTTGAAGGTCCCAATGAGCACAGTGGCCCCCATCATCCGTAAGTGGAAGAAGTTCGAAACCACCAGGACTCTTCCTAGAGCTGGCCGGCCATCTAAACTGAACGATCAGGGGAGAAGGGCCTTAGTCAGGGAGGTGACCAAGAACCCGATGGTCACTCTGTCAGAGCTCCAGAGGTCCTCTGTGGAGAGAGGAGAACCTTCCAGAAGGACAACCATCTCTGCAGCAATCCACCAATCAGGCCTGTATGGTAGAGTGGCCAGACGGAAGCCACTCCTTAGTAAAAGGCACATGGCAGCACGCCTGGAGTTTGCCAAAAGGCACCTGAAGGACTCTCAGACCATGAGAAAGAAAATTCTCTGGTCTGATGAGACAAAGATTGAACTCTTTGGTGTGAATGCCAGGCGTCACGTTTGGAGGAAACCTGGCACCATCCCTACAGTGAAGCATGGTGGTGGCAGCATCATGCTGTGGGGATGTTTTTCAGCGGCAGGAACTGGGAGAATAGTCAGGATAAAGGGAAAGATGACTGCAGCAATGTACAGAGACATCCTGGATGAAAACCTGCTCCAGAGCACTCTTGACCTCAGACTGGGGTAATGGTTCATCTTTCAGCAGGACAACGACCCCAAGCACACAGCCAAGATATCAAAGGAGTGGCTTCAGGACAACTCTGTGAATGTCTTTGAGTGGCCCAGCCAGAGCCCAGACTTGAATCTGATTGAACATCTCTGGAGAGATCTTAAAATGGCTGTGCACCGACGCTTCCCATCCCACCTGATGGAGCTTGAGAGGTGCTGCAAAGAGGAATGGGCGAAACTGGCCAAGGATAGGTGTGCCAAGCTTGTGGCATCATATTCAAAAAGACTTGAGGCTGTAATTGCTGCCAAAGGTGCATCGACAAAGTATTGAGCAAAGGCTATGAATACTTATGGACATGGGATTTCTCAGTTTTTTTATTTTTAATAAATTTGCAAAAACCTCAAATAAACGTTTTTCCCGTTGTCATTATGGGGTGTGGGCGGCACGGTGGCGCAGTGGGTAGCGCTGCTGCCTCGCAGTTGGGAGACCTGGGGACCCGGGTTCGCTTCCCGGGTCCTCCCTGCGTGGAGTTTGCATGTTCTCCCCGTGTCTGCGTGGGTTTCCTCCGGGCACTCTGGTTTCCTCCCACAGTCCAAAGACATGCAAGTTAGGTGGATTGGTGATTCTAAATTGGCCCTAGCGTGTGCTTGGTGTGTGGGTGTGTTTGTGTGTGTCCTGCAGTGGGTTGGCACCCTGCCCAGGATTGTTTCCTGCCTTGTGCCCTGTGTTGGCTGGGATTGGCTCCAGCAGACCCCCGTGACCCTGTGTTCGGATTCAGCGGGTTGGAAAATGGATGGATGGATGGATTATGGGGTGTTGTGTGCAGAATTCTGAGGAAAAAAATGAATTAAATCCATTTTGGAATAAGGCTGTAACATAACAAAATGTGGAAAAAGTGATGCGCTGTGAATACTTTCTGGATGCACTGTATATGACTCCTTAAGGTGGGTATTATTGAAAGCTAACTATGACAGTTGTGTTAATTTTCCTCATGTGGTGTTCTTTTGCAGCCACCTTTCAGCTTAGTGATGCCATATCTTCTTCCTATCTATCCCACATAACCAATTTTGTGTTCAGTTATTTCCAGGGAATTTCCTTTGGGGATATCCTTTACACATTTAAAGCTTACTGTGTGACCACACCACCTTATTATTTCAGTGCCAGCAGCTATTTACTGTCTACAAAGGAATTATGATAATTTGCCTAAAGACAACTGCCCTAAAAGCAATAGCAGGTGTTGCACCACTTATCAAAATTTCATTCTATGCTTGGTTAAACACTTCTAGTCAACTTTGCTGCCAAGGGGATACAGATAAATAGACAGGGATATTGAGTTACTCTGTAGCAGACAGGGGAAAAAACAAAAATTAAATATCTTGTGTTTCAGTAAATGCTACTAATATGTATGAGTATTTCATACAAAAGCTTCACTTGCTATATCTGTGTTCTGTTGGTGAGAATTGGTATAGCTTAATATCAGTGTGAAATTATAGAAGCTCATTAACAGTTAGTTTCTCTTATGAGACATGATCATACCTTAATAATTAATGAAGTCTATTTCAATAAGTTTTGTAGCACTTTTTTTTTCTTCTCAAGTGAGCCACGTGAAACACCTAAATGTAAGCTGAGCTCACCCTCCATCAATAATATTGGTGCAGGATGTTATCATTGCTGGATGCAGCCAATGCCTGAATATTTTAAACAAGATCCAGTTTCAGATCACAAAAGAATCCATCATTTATTGAAGCAGATTAACGTTATTTATCCAGAGACAGCTGTGTTACTAATTGAAACCCACATGAGATGGCGTATTTCAGCACAGAGGAGTTTGGCGACAAATGAAAGCATTTTCGAACAATTTTACAAAGAAGAATATTGGAGCCTAAACTAATTTTGGTGAGATTTTGTTTTTGCTTGTAAAACAACAAAAATGAATGAGTGTAGGAAGTGGAAGAAAAAAATTCCAGTTCTACAGTCAATATTAAGTGTTTTCTGTTTATGATAAAAAGTATATCACACTGAATTTCTCAGTGTACTATAGTGGTTGCTACGGAAAACACTTAACATTAGTAAAACAAATAGTAAATACTGTTAATTAAAATGTTAAATATCTATTTATTAGACAGGTCTTGAAAATGAAATAAATTAGATGAGGTATCGCAAAAGTATTTATTCATTTGAGAATATATCTTTTTAGAGGTAACGTTGATGTAGTCTGTTTGGAGAATGGCAGCTCAAATGTCTCAGTTCTGCATATCCCTATTAATTAATACTGTGAGTCTGGAGTGAAACAATGGCTATGGTCGCGTCTTAGTGACTTGAAATTCACATTGTGTAGTTGTACTTTATAAAATCAAATACGTGTAAAGCACTGAGTAGCTGTAATTTGCTGTGCATCTCAGATATTTGTGTAATTTCTTCAGTGACAGTGTAATGATCATCAAGAAAACTTTTCTTTTCAATAATGTTACAATTTCAAACTTCACAAAACTTCCAGTTTTGTAAGTAGAATAAACAATACCCCTTAATGAAAATTTGAAATAGTCAGACGATTAGTTTCTTAACTATACAAAGCTGTATTTAGGTGTGTTGTAATTTTTCATGAGATATTTTGTTCGTTTTTGGTCTTTTATAAGGCTACTCCACAGGAAATATGTGGTAAAAAGAGGTGTAATATGCAATATAAGATATGTGTAGTATATGGTTTACTTGAATTTATTAACAGATTTAAATGAGTGTTGCTGGCAGAAGTATTTATTAGATTAGGCATTTGTGTTTTAAACATTAATTATATCATCTGGAGCTACTGGTCTTTATTACGTTTGTTACTGCAGTCCACACTTTGTATTGTCATTCATATTTTACATTATAATTCTGTTAAAGCTAAAGGACACTAAGGTCTGAAAGTCTGTAGAAAGGTGAAACATGTGTGGCCCTGTCAGTTACATTCAAAAATATTTGCATTTGTTTCCATATTTACTGCATCCTTTGGGTTAGAATATTCTCTGTAAATTCTAAAGATGCTCTTTGCGTTTCCATTACACAAAGGTAAATGTTTCACATTTCAATAACAAGAGACTAATCCTTTACATCTGCACGTTTGTTTGTTGAAAATATGCTCCATAATAAATATGAATTGCTTGTGTGTTAAGGCATAGGAAATATACAATACGGTATATGATGCTTGCAGGTTTATTGGGTTTCTAAGTAATGGCACTGGCCAGTATCAACCCCGTGGCTTCTTTTATCAGAGTGAAGCCATATGCTGCTGTTTATTTGCTGTGTCCTTATGTCTTATTGGGAAAATGTCTGATTAGGATAAAGTATATCAATAATTTACATAGGATATAACTGTCAGCTTTCAATAACTGGGAGGTAAATTGTGTGCACGCATATATTCATACAAAAAATCAGCTCCTAATAATTTTATTAGCCCCCATTTTAGCTGTCATCTTGACTGTTGTTACTGTGTGTGTTATTTCTGTGATACTCTGTTTTGTGTAATGTAAAATGGTAAAGGAGCAGCTCTTTGAATTCATAAATATTTAATCTCATATTATCGTATTTGCTATTTTAGGGATTAAATTTTGCTTTCAATGTTTTTGAAGACACACTCAGTGACATAACGTCTTCAGTTAATGTGTTTTAGAAGCAGGATGTTACTGTATGATATAAATAAACTGGATTAAGTGGTTTTGAGGATGTTATGCTATGTAAGGCTATGTGTAAAGCCCACAGATTCTTAATTTACAGTTTACACCTGTAATAAACCCCAGTTTATATTTTACGTGGGGTTTTTATAATGTTCTACACTGGTGAACACAGCTTGAATATCACAGACTTTCTATAAATCCATGTCAGCTCTGTGTTGGACGGTTGGGTGTCCCACCCAGCATGGAGGTTGGTTTCTGGGAAGTAAGGGACACCACAGTGGAAGGACAGAGGGTGGCTGCTGCCCAAAGTCATGCCCCCCCCCCATGCATAGTTGCAGCATCCCACTGGTGGGACACCCATAAGAATATCCGCAGGGCAGGCTGAGAGTTGTAGTCCTGTGGGAGAACCCTGTTGGAGTTCTTGGGTGCTGCCACTCGGAGCTGCAGGGTGTTGTTACAATAGACTTCTGCCTGACCTGGCAGTGTGTCCAGTGTGCAGTGCTGTGGCACAGGAATGTACTCCGGGGTCTGGCATAAAAGAAGCCGAGCTTCATACAAATACAGTCAGAGTTGAGTAGGGTGTGGACGAGGCTTCAAGGAAGGTGTGGAAGGAGGTAAAAGTGATGTTTTGATAATTCTGTTATTAAAGAAGAGAATTGGGAGAATGGTGGAAGTAAATATAATAAAGAAGATCTTGTATTGAACCCATGACCGATGATATGATATGATGCTTTCCCCTTCATGGACTGTGTTGTATAGTTGTGTCTCATAGGCTGGGGTGCTGCTATGCCACCTACTGGTCACACCCAATATACAAGGTAGTTTGCAAGAAATGTTGCCCTTAATCTCCATATTGCAGAAGATAGTGTATTTTGTATTGAATATTGAGACCGCAGATCCTCACAACACGTATCCGCAGACATAGAGGAAGGAATTGTAGGAGATGGTAAATAGAAAAGGAACCAGTGTAAAATGTATTTAAGATTTCCAACCTGCTATATCCTAACACAATGTCACGGGGGTCTGCTGGAGCCAATCCCAGCCAACACAAGGGCGCAAGGCAGGAACAAATCTCAGGGCAGCGTGCCAGCTCACCACAGGGCACACACACACACACACACACACTAGGAACAATTTAGTATCGCCAATGCACCTAACCTGCATGTCTTTGGACTTTGGGAGGAAACTGGAGCACCGGGAGGAAACCCACACAGTACCCACGGGGAGAACATGAAAACTCCATGCCATGCAAAATTTGTGATAAAAGGAGTGTGCTTTAGTGTGCCTTTCTCATCCATGGCCATTTTGTTCTCATTTTGTGGCTAATGCAGTTACAGCTTATACAGTGGATTGAGAAAACATTCAGACACCTCCGCTTTGTTCATGTTTACTTTTGTTGCAGCCTTGTGCTAAAATCATTTAAATTAAATTTTCCCTTTATAAAGCAACACTCTATACACTAGAATGACAAAGGGAAAAAATTGTGTAATGAATATTTTTGCAAACATTTTAAAAATTAAAGGCTTAAATATCCTACTGACACAAGTATTCAAACCCTTTGTTATGCCACTTGAAATTTGTCTCAGGTGCTTCCCATTCTATTAGTCTACACCTTTGTTTGGAGTCCACCTGTGGTCAATTCAGCTATTTAGATAAGGTTAGAAAAGGTACACACCTGTCTAGAGAAGGTCCCACCTTTGACAATATGTATCAGTGCAAACACAAGTTATGAGGTTAAAGGAATTGCCTGCAGAGCTCCGGACAGGGTTGAAGCACACATCTAGGCAAGGTTACAAAACTTTTGTGCAACATTGAAGGTTCCCAAGAGCATAGTTGCCTTCATAATTCTCAAATGGAAGAAATTTGGAACAACCACAGCTCTTCATGGTGCTGGTCACCCGACCAAACTGAGTAATCTGGGGTGAAGGACCTTGGTAAGAATGGTGACCAAATACTCTCCAGAGATGTGTGGAGATGGCAGAAACTTCCAGGACAACCATCACCTCAACACTCCACCAATCTGGGCTTTATTAAGAGAGGAGACAGACAGAAAACTCTCATCAGACTCTCAGACTGTGGGAAACAAGATTCCTTGGTCTGATGAAACCAAGATTAGCATCATGTCTGGGGCTTATCATCTGTGCAATACCATTCCAGCCATGAAGCATCATGCTATAAGATTGTCTTTTGGTGACAGTGACTGGGAGGCTAGACAGGGATGAGTGAATAATAAATAATATTGCAAGTTTATGAGTTATTATTGATGTTTTTTATGTGTGTTGCGGCTGTAGCTGCAGTAGAAAGGAACTTGTTCACCCCTGGTTTGTCTATTCAATAAAGGCATTTATTGTGGCTACAGGAGTTATCTATCTGCGATGCAACGGCTCTTTATACTGTATTTCTGTGTATTAAGATGGTTTTTATAACCATAAATTAGTTTTTGAGGGGCGGGTTGATTCAGACGGAGCACTACTGAAGGCCTAGGTGTGAAATACACAGTCCGTCACTGCGGGGGAGGTATTGAGCAGTCCATGATTGCTCCCCCGGAACATGTGTAGAAGGGGCACAGCCACCCGCCACAGTAGATATATACAGTGGCAAGAAAAAGAATGTGAACCCTTTGGATATACCTGTTTTTTCTCTATTAATTGGTCATAAACCACGAAATGTTCTTCATCTAACTCACAAATATAGACAAAGACAATATGCTTAAACTAATGCATACTTTATAATGTTCCATGTCTTTATTGAACAAGCCCATCAAACATTCACATGTGTTGTGTAAAAAGTAAGTGAACCCTTGGATTTACTAACTTGTTGAAGTTCCCTTGGAAGCAATATCCTAAAACAAGTACTTCCAGTAGCTGCAGACCAGGTCTGTACAATGTTCAGGGTGAAATTTGGACCATTCTTTCTTTCAGAACTGTTCAAACTCAGTCATATTCTTTAAATGTCTGGTGCGAATGCCTCTCCTGTTGTCGTTCCACAGCAGCTCTATTGGATTAAGGTCTGGGCTTTGACCAGGCCGTTTCAAAAGGCAGACTTTCTTTTTTTGAAACATTCTGTAGTAGATTTAATTGGAATGGTTATAGTCATTGTTCTGTTGCATCACCCAACTTATATTGGGCTTTACCTGATGGAGAGTCACCCTGATACCATCCTGTAGGACTTCTTGATAAACTTGGGAACTAATTTGCCCCTTGATGATGGAAAGATGTTGAAGTCCCGAGGCAGCAGAGCAGTCCCAAATTATGATGTGCTCTACACTGTACTTCATACAGAGACGGTGTTTTCATACTGGTATGTGGTGCCCTTTTCACGTCATGTGTACTGTGATGTATTCCAACAATTCAACTTTAATTTTATCATCCCACAAAACATTTTTAAAATAGCATCATGGAGTGTCAATATGGTCTTTGGCAAAATTCAGGTGTGAAGCAATTAATATTTGAGAGCAGCACCTTCCTCCTTGGTATCCTGCAACAGACCCCACACATGTTCAATATTTTGCATTTGATAAACTCGTGAACAGAGATGTTAACCTATTCCAGTTACTCTATCAAAGCTTTAGCTGTTACTCCAGGGTTCTGTTTAACTTCATTGAGTATTTTGCTTTGTGCCTTTCGAGTCATCTTAGATGGAAATATCTTCTAAGGAGAGCAGCCAATTGCTAATTTATGCACAGTTTGTCTAACTGTGAACAGACAAATATCTAAACTATCTGAAATGACTTAGAAACCCTTCCCATCTCATGTAAATCAACAATTCTTGATTGTAGATCTTCTGAGATCTCTTTTTGGCAAGGCATGCTTCAGATTAACAGAGTCTTCTTGTGAATGGTGTGTGCTCAAAGCCTTTGCACGACTGAGTGTTTTGCTGCCAGTGGTCTTATTTGATATTGGTTGTAAGTAGGGCGTGTCTTGCAAGAATCTCATGTTCTACGTCCCCGTGAGATGGTCCTGGGTCAGTCTCTTGGCACAAAGTCTCATGTTTAAGGTCCCCACGAGACGCTCTGTGGTCAATCTCTTTCGTCTTGCGAGTCTTTTAAGTGTCTTCCATGATCTTCACACGAAGATCACGTCTCGTCTCCCTAGTCTTTCTCTCCCTGTTTTTTTATACAATATATATATATATATATATACACACAGTGGAACCTCGGTTTGCAAGTGACTTGGTTTACAAGTGTTTTGCAAGACGAGCAAAAATTTTTAATAAATTTTCACTTGATAAACGAGCGAGGTCTTGCAGTACGAGTAGTTTGTCTGCTGAGCGTCATGTGATCACAACTGAGCTGATGGTTCTTCTCTCTCTCTCACTGCGGGATTGTGGGCAATCGTCTCTTATTCTCTGTCTGAGTCGGCGTGCCTCACTCATATAGTCAACATCCGTACGAGTGTATAGTGTTTACTACAGCATTAGCATTGTGACTGTGTGTGCATGCGCGCGCTCGTGTGTGTGTGTATGTGTGCTCGTGTGCGCTCGTGTGTGTGTGTGTGTGTGTGCTCGCGTGCGCGTGTGTGCTGTGACGTGCAAGTCCCCGTCTTGCACCCTAAAACACGAAGCTGAGTCTCAGTACTTTAGCAACACAAGCTTTATTCAGCTTGAAACAGCAACAGCGCGGTTATTTATACACAGACACAGTAGTCAGGCAGGGCCCTGCACATTTATAATGTTCCTTGTTCCTTGTATCACCCATTGACGGCAGGCGCTTATAGCATGTCCGCGATCTTTTCGGATTCACTTTTACGGAGAACTGCTACAGCGCTGGGAGACTGCGATTGCTTTGGGACCCTCTTCCACGTGTCGTCCCGTTGGGTGGAATCCCACAAGAGTTTAGAAACTCACTCACACCAGCCATGATTCTTTTCAAAGGTAAAGTGCAAGTTAATTTGTTTTATGTATTTTTACTTTATATTTTGTATTAATCATTTTTATATGAATAGTTTTGGGTTGTAGAACAAATCATCTGAGTTTCCATTATTTCTTATGGGGAAATTCACTTTGATATACGAGTGCTTTGGACTACGAGCAAGTTTCCGGAACGAATTATGCTTGCAAACCAAGGTTCCACTATGTGTGTGTGTATGTATATATATATATATATATATATATATATATATATATACAGTAAGTGCAGACTCGCTAGCAAACTTGAGGGATTTGAACTTATGTTATATGGCTCATTGAACACTAGATGTGAATCATCTCCAGCAGCCTGATGACACTTGCCAGTACCCCTGACAGCAAGCAGTTTCAGTAGTCCAGACGTGATAAGGTCTAAGCTTGAAGCAGGAGCATAGCACTGATATGACCTAGTAAGGGGATGTACAGAAATACTGATTAAATAACAAAAAAGAATGTTTTATTACATAGACTTGAACTCCCCCTTCCTCCTTCTCCTTTTTAATAAAAAAGTTGAAATTATTTTGAACTCTTGATGTTCATGATCAGTTTATTAGATACTGTGATAAGTACTGGAGTGAAGGACCCGACTCACTGACTTTTTTTGAAGGTATATCTGTAGGCATCATATTTTCTCCTCCTTCAGCCTCTGTCCCAGTGATTCCCATTCCACTATTAGTATCACAGAAGGTACCAATAAAACAATAAACTCACACAATTCTTGTAATTTTTTCTCTTGATTTCACTGGCTGTTCCTGTATTCTCCTACAGCTTTTCGTCTCTCTTCTTCTCCTCACAGATTAATGTTCACCTTTCTTCTCCACTCATGTCTCACTCCATATTGAAGATTGTGCACACTGGCCTCAGCTGCCCATTTCTTAGAACTTCCCATGTCATCCTTGTGCATCTAGGACTATAGTTCCTCTGAACTTGTCTGTCACATTACAATACTGTTCATTGCAGGTCCATTTACTCCGTAGTACACTTAAGTACAGAATGATTCTGGCTGTATTTGGTGTCCATATTTTGAACACCATTTATACTTGCGGATAAGTTCTCCCACGGATTACTCGGGACTTCTTCTACAGTATAATTTCTGGTATTTTATAATGTCGGTCATGTAAGTCAAATGCGGAAAACTCACGCTATTGGTACAAGGGATTATGATGTGCTAACGCCCACCTGAGAGAGTAACCACGGAGCACACAGCCTTTTTTTCATTGGGCCTGCGGCAATGTGCTATATCAGCGTGTGTTCCTAACCTCTCTCTGTCTCTCTATTGTGCCTACGTAACCACACGGTGATACTCGAACTATTCTGAAGTGACATATGCACTGTTTTGTCTTATTTGTATCTCATACCCTCATACACCTCTTATCTACTATGGTTTTAAATTAAGTCGTTGAAGTGACAAAAGAAATTGATAACTGCACTGCTGCAACAAAATTTGATGTGTCTGAGAAACTGATGCGAAATTGGAGGAAGCAAGATGTAAAAAAATACCTTTTATTTTTACTTCCTTAACTTGTGGAGGGTGTATCCTGTAGCAAAGCCATAAGTTTTTTTGTGAAAGCCCGTTTCAGTCAATAAGTTTTAAAAACAGGTGTAAAGATATTGACAATAAGCTACGCAAACCCACCAAGACATGGAATCGTTTAAATCAAGGTGCGAGTCGAAAAACACCATCCCATACTATTAGTTAACGATAACACATTTCTATATGTATTGTAAGCATACAATACAACTGATAATATGTTGCGCTTATTTATCTGGTGTACCGACATTTTTGCGCGTTTAACGGCTGAAATCTAACGTGGTTTGTGCCCTTCAGAATGAAAACAGTTAGCATTTACCTTTTTAATAAAAGGTGAGCTTTTAAGCCTGAGAAATCATCCCGTAAATGCACACGTTTAATTGCACATGTGTTAATATGTATGCTTACACAGTATTTAAAGACACTCAAAAATTAACGTCATTTACCTTCGTTCCCGCGTTTGACTTGTACTGTAAATCTCTTCCTTGTTTTCAGTTCACGTGATTACATAGGAGGCGTGATGACGCGATACGTGACTCCGCCTCCTCCATTAGAGTATATGGACAAAAAACAGGTTCCAGTTATGACCATTACGTGTAGAATTTCGAAATGAAACCTGCCTAACTTTTGTAAGTAAGCTGAAAGGAATGAGCCTGCCAAATTTCTGCCTTCTACCTACACGGGAAGTTGGAGAATTAGTGATGAGTGAGTGAGTGAGTGAGTGAGTGAGTGAGTGAGTGAGTGAGTGAGTCAGTCAGTCAGTCAGTCAGTCAGTCAGTCAGTGAGGGCTTTGCCTTTTATTAGTATAGATCATGTAATGCATTTTAATGAAATGTATCACAGATTAATGGTAGATAAGGAAAAATTCACCTCTGCGAGACTAGGGGTACATTTTTGACAAGCTGTTAACCATTTCTTGTTACTTTTTCATGTTCTCAAATTGAAGTTTAATTTCCCTTTTATCAATGGGTGGCTCCATGTCTTTCATGAACGTGGCTCTGGATTGAGCCTGTAAATGGTAAACCAATGTCACTAAGTAACAGGCTGCACTGACGCATGCTAGGAAATATTTCTTGTCTCCTATTGGGTTTAATTGCTTAGGTAGACGTTGACAGTTTTTCAAGGATTCATGGATTTATGTCAGTTCTTGTTTGCACAGCAAGGGTCTAGGCGCTTTACATTATAAAAGCACGAGAAATACAAACATACTAAAAGACAAAAGTCACCATGTAAAAAATTACATAAGACAGAACAAGATATAACAGTATATAATATATGAAATAAAAAATACCTAAACAGAGTATGACTTTAAAAAGCATATGACTTTGCAAAGCAACCCCTGCTAGCAGCTTTCATTACGATAGTAGAGACTCATCATTCTATCTGTTTACCTTGTACTCACAGGTGGCACAGTGGTAGTACTGCTGCTTTGCAGTAAGGAGATTGTGGGTTCGCTTCCCAGGTCCTCCCTGTGTGGAGAGCGCTTTGAGTAGTGAGAAAAGCACTATATAAATATAAAGAATTATTATTATTACTTGGGTTTTGCACCAAAATAAGTGCTTTCATCCAATCTATCAACTGTATTACTCAGGCAATGACGCCTGGCTTCTCCTTGCTATGCGGCTGCTCTTTGAGTTGATTCTGCAGTAACATATCAGTCAGTGGGCATACCATGGATATTACATTAGTGTGAAAGTGGGTGGAATGTGAATGAAAGGTTATCTACAATATATACAATACTGTGCAAAAGTTTTAGGCAGGTGTGAAAAAATGCTGTAAACAAAGACTGCTTTCAGAAATATAAAAATGATTGTTTATTGTTATCAATTTACAAAATGCAAAGTGAGGGAACAAATCAATATTTGGTGTTACTACCTTTTGCCTTCAAACCAGCATCGATTCTTATAGGTCCACTTGCACAAAGTCAGGGATTTTGTAGGATTCTAGTCAGGTGTCTGATCAACCAATTCTACCAAACAGGTGCTAATGATCATCAATGTCACACGTAGGTTGAAACACAGTCATTAACTGAAACAGAAACAGCTGTGTAGGAGGCTTCAAACTGGGTGAGGAACAGCCAAACTCTGCTACCAAGGTGAGGTTGTGGAAGACAGTTTCATGTCATGGCAAGATTGAGCACAGCAACAAGACACAAGGTAGTTCTACTGCATCAGCAAGGTCTCTCCCAGACAAAGATTTCAAAGCAGACTGGGGTTTCAAGATGTGCTGTTCAAGCTCTTTTGAAGAAGCACAAAGAAATGGGCAACGTTGAGGATCGTAGATGCAGTGGTCGGCAAGGAAACTTAGTGCAGCAGATGAAAGACATATCAAGCTTATTACCCTTCAAAATCAGAAAATGTCCAGCAGTGCCATCAGCTCAGAACTGGCAGAAACCAGTGGGACCCAGGTACACCCATCTACTGTCCGGAGAAGTCTGGCCAGAAGTGGTCTTCATGGAAGAGTTGCAGCCAAAAAGCCATACCTCCGACGTGGAAACAAGGCCAAGCGACTCAAGTATGCACGAAAACATAGGAACTGGGGTGCAGAAAAATGGCAGCAGGTGCTCTGGACTGATGAGTCAAAATTTGAAATATTTGGCTGTAGCAGAAGGCAGTTTGTTCGTCGAAGGGCTGGTGAGCGGTACAATAATGAGTGTCTGCAGGCAACAGTGAAGCATGATGAAGGTTCCTTGAACGTTTGGGGCTGCATTTCTGCAAATGGAGTTGGAGATTCGGTCAGGATTAATGGTGTTCTCAATGCTGAGAAGTACAGACAGATACTTATCCATCATGCAATACCATCAGGGAGGTGTTTGATTGGCCCGAAATTTATTCTGCAGCAGGACAACGACCCCAAACATACAGCCAAAGTCATTAAGAACTATCTTCAGCGTAAAGAAGAACCAAGAAGTCCTGGAAGTGATGGTATGGCCCCCACAGAGCCCTGATCTCAACATCATCGAGTGTGTCTGGGATTACATGAAGAGACAGAAGGATGTGAGGAAGCCTACATCCACAGAAGATCTGTGGTTAGTTCTCCAAGATGTTTGGAACAACCTACCAGCCGAGTTCCTTCAAAAACTGTGTGCAAGTGTACCTAGAAGAATTGATGCTGTTTTGAAGGTAAAGGGTGGTCACACCAAATATTGATTTGATTTAGATTTCTCTTTTGTTCATTCACTGCATTTTGTTGATTGATGAAAATAAATGATCAACACTTCCATTTTTGAAAGCATTCTTTGTTTACAGCATTTTTACTGTACATTCTTAAATATTAAACTGTATTTGCAAGTCCAGGAACTAGATGGTTAGTATAAAGGGACTCACAGTGCATTGTTAGGGTTTGTGAAATTGTAAGAGAGTTTCAAGGGCTAATGATTACAAACTGCCTGAAGAAGGGGGCTGAGTTTCCTGGAAGACTTGCATATTGTATTCTGTTCAGTTAGCCAATAAAAGGGGTCATTTTGCTTGACTTCTCTCTCTCATTGCATCCATAATGGCTAACACAGTACAACACCCTACAACTAAGGGCTAATGTTAAAAAGCTTCTTGACTTGTGTTTGGATTCTACCATGTAGTTTATTACATTACATGAAGAGAATAATTGGCCTTGCAACTATTAAGCCAAATACTCAAATATGCAGCCTTGAGGGAGAGGCCTGCGACAATGAGAAACAACTTCAACAAGGGCAAAGTGGCTCAAGCAGAAGAATGGAAAGCACGTATGCTTTAAGATGATGTAATTAATTATAGAATATGAAATTCATTTACTTAATTCAGCCTAGGGGTAATGTTCATTTAAATTAATTAGTGTATATCCCCTTCACTTAGTACAAGCTCAGACTGTTTGTACAAATTTATGATTAGATAGATAGATAGACAGATAGATAGATAGATAGATACTTTATTAATCTCAAGGAGACATTCACATACTCCAGCAGCAGCATATTGATAAAAAAACAATACTAAATTAAAGAGTGATACAAATGCAGGTATAACAGACAATAACTTTGTATAATATTAACATTTACCTCCCCGATTGGAATTGAAGAGTTGCATAGGGTGGAGGAGGAACAATTATAACACAATATGTGGTCACATGTGATATGGTCATATTCTCCTCATCTCTGTATGGGGTTTTCTTCAGGTACGCTATATGATTAAGTCCCACATCACAAGCATATTAATTGACAACTTTAATTTGGCCAGGCATGAGTGGGTCAGGGTATGTGCATGAGTGGTACTCTGGTTTCCATCCTGCATCAAGTAGTGCCAAGATTGATTCACACCTCCTATGATCCTGACCATGATAGGCAGGTTCAAAATGTTTGTATGGTAACATTATCTGTAATATAAATTTAATTGGTTTGACAGGTGCACTTTGAGGCAAGCTAGACTCTTTTATATGGTAAGTGCTTCTCTCCTATATAATTAAACAAAGCTGATCTCTCAACAACTTGGTGTCAAAAGCTTCTAGTCCCAGTTCTGCATAGCTTTTCATACAAAACATTTACAACTTTGCATATTGAGTAGTCACATTATTTCGCAATAATATGAATAAAATAATAATACATTTTATTTATATAGCGCCTTTCCCATGCTCAAGGCACTTCACAGAGTTTAAGAAAGAACGGCAGGGTAGTTAGCAGCGGCATTTCTGCATTAAGGGAAAGTGAGTCACAACCCCACCAGATATGGTGCTACAGTGGTGTGAAAAACTATTTGCCCCCTTCCTGATTTCTTATTCTTTTGCATGTTTGTCACACAAAATGTTTCTGATCATCAAACACATTTAACCATTAGTCAAATATAACACAAGTAAACACAAAATGCAGTTTGTAAATGGTGGTTTTTATTATTTAGGGAGAAAAAAAAATCCAAACCTACATGGCCCTGTGTGAAAAAGTAATTGCCCCCTGAACCTAATAACTGGTTGGGCCACCCTTAGCAGCAATAACTGCAATCAAGCGTTTGAGATAACTTGCAATGAGTCTTTTACAGCGCTCTGGAGGAATTTTGGCCCACTCATCTTTGCAAAATTGTTGTAATTCAGCTTTATTTGAGGGTTTTCTAGCATGAACCGCCTTTTTAAGGTCATGCCATAGCATCTCAATTGGATTCAGGTCAGGACTTTGACTAGGCCACTCCAAAGTTTTCATTTTGTTTTTCTTCAGCCATTCAGAGGTGGATTTACTGGTGTGTTTTGGGTCATTGTCCTGTTGCAGCACCCAAGATCGCTTCAGCTTGAGTTGACGAACAGATGGCCGGACATTCTCCTTCAGGATTTTTTGGTAGACAGTAGAATTCATGGTTCCATCTATCACAGCAAGCCTTCCAGGTCCTGAAGCAGCAAAACAACCCCAGACCATCACACTACCACCACCATATTTTACTGTTGGTATGATGTTCTTTTTCTGAAATGCTGTGTTCCTTTTACGCCAGATGTAACGGGACATTTGCCTTCCAAAAAGTTCAACTTTTGACTCATCAGTCCACAAGGTATTTTTCCAAAAGTCTTGGCAATCATTGAGATGTTTCTTAGCAAAACTGAGACAAGCCCTAATGTTCTTTTTGCTTAACAGTGGTTTGCGTCTTGGAAATCAGCCATGCAGGCCGTTTTTGCCCAGTCTCTTTCTTATGGTGGAGTCGTGAACACTGACCTTAATTGAAGCAAGTGAGGCCTGCAGTTCTTTAGACGTTGTCCTGGGGTCTTTTGTGACCTCTCGGATGAGTCGTCTCTGCGCTCTTGGGGTAATTTTGGTCGGCCGGCCACTCCTGGGAAGGTTCACCACTGTTCCATGTTTTTGCCATTTGTGGATAATGGCTCTCACTGTGGTTCGCTGGAGTCCCAAAGCTTTAGAAATGGCTTTATAACCTTTACCAGACTGATAGATCTCAATTACTTCTGTTCTCATTTGTTCCTGAATTTCTTTGGATCTTGGCATGATGTCTAGCTTTTGAGGTGCTTTTGGTCTACTTCTCTGTGTCAGGCAGCTCCTATTTAAGTGATTTCTTGATTGAAACAGGTGTGGCAGTAATCAGGCCTGGGGGTGGCTACGGAAATTCAACTCAGGTGTGATACACCACAGTTAGGTTATTTTTTAACAAGGGGGCAATTACTTTTTCACACAGGGCCATGTAGGTTTGGATTTTTTTTCTCCCTAAATAATAAACACCATCATTTAAAAACTGCATTTTGTGTTTACTTGTGTTATATTTGACTAATGGTTAAATGTGTTTGATGATCAGAAACATTTTGTGTGACAAACATGCAAAAGAATAAGAAATCAGGAAGGGGGCAAATAGTTTTTCACACCACTGTATATAAGTAATAAACTTCCCAAAGTAATTAAACATATTATTAAAATGTTTATAACAACCCGCACCTTTTGTCTTCTTAACTAATTTTACTTTTCAGTTTGCATGTTCTCAACAAGGATGGCACAGTGGCACAATGGTAGCTCTGCTGCCTCACAATAAGCAGACCAGAGTTGGTGTCCCGGGTCTTCCCTTTTTTTAGTTTGAATGGGCTCCCCGTGTCTGGGTGGGTTTCCTCTCACAGTCCAAAGACACGTAAGTTAGGTGAATTGGCGTTACTTAATCAGCCCTAGTGTGTGTTTGTTTATGGGTATTGGTGTGTGTGAGTAGAGATTAGTTAAGATTACAAATTCTTGAAGAATATGATCATTCTTTGCCTATATAGTCTATTAAGAGTACAACTAAAATGTAGCTAAGAAAAAGCCAAAAAGCAGTTTTTTAAAATGTTCCGCCATTTTAGCTTGGCGTATCTCTATTGGTAAAGTATTCCAGGTTTTTGGTGCATAAGAGGAAAAGGCTACCTCACGAACCACTATTGGAATAATTAACAGACCACCATTAGAAAAATCAAAGGTTATGGGGTGCAGGGGGACAGGCACTCCAAAATATAGGAAGGGGCAATATTATTTAATCCTTTATAAATCATTAGTGTATTTTAAAGTATTTCAAACCTATTTTCTCGTTGTGGGGTGGTACTGTTATTCTTGCCAGAGTCAGTAGGATAACCCCCCAGGCACACAAGCACGCCATAGGTTATTTGGTAGCTTTCATGTTAGGTGATCTGAAAGTGTGATAAAACATTTGACAAATTTTAGTTTACAAAGTTAAAATAAGCTCTTTAGCGCCAGCTACAGGTTTCAACAACACTAAACACCACAACTGTCCCTAAAAATGTACATGATTGGCTTCAGGCCGGTGTCCCCCTACAATTCCACAGTGTGTCCCATGAATCAGACTTACAGAATTTCAATTTTTAAATTAGGATGCTCCATTCTAGCAGAACAGACAATGACGCTTATTTATTTCTGAAGGATTTCACTACTCATCATTCTTTTTAAATTGCCCCTCTTGTGCTTTTCTCTTTCCCTTTGTTTCCACCTTATTGTTTACCAATATAATAACAGTAAGAATGCCAAGTAATTATAGGTGTGGATTTTGGTAGCCAAAAGTATTTTTTCATCTTGTTCCTGATAACACAAATTGCTCTGAAAATCCATTATGCAAAACAGTACATAGGTAAAGGCATACACACACCATATAACAACTGTACTGGAGGAGCAAAAGGAGGAAATAACAAAAGATTATTGTAAAAAAAAAAACAAACTTACCTAGAGTGGCGAATGAAGGTAGAAAATTAAATCGGTATCATCCTATTAGAAATGACTGCTGTGAATTTTTGAAACCCATGGGTAAGATTTGCATATTTTATTTTATCCCTAAATATTAAATGTGCGCCTCACACTTAGAGTGAAATGGGAATATGTTACAAAGCCGGTGCCACACGGCAAGTTCTGGGCTTTTTAAATCATAGATAACTAGGTTAGTAGGTATGTGTATTTGTGAGTGTTAATGGAAATATAATTAAACGTGTACAGCAGACACTGTAATTTGCAGGGTCATTCTGTTGTTTCCCTTTGCTTCTTTTCTCAGTGGATTCCTCAAACTTGGTAGCCTGTCCACCTTTGCTTCCACACTCAAAAACGTTGGACATGTTAAGATGGTTTGAGTAGCAAAAAAAAAAAAAAAGTAAAAAACTAAAGTGATGGGTGAAAGGATTAGCAGCCAGTTAGTGTCAAGTTAATCTTTGGTAAGTCATGTTCAGGCTGAACAGATTGTTCTTCCTTAAGCAGCTAAGGACAGAAGGCCTTGACTGTGTACTGATAATGTCGGCAAGCTGGCTGCTATGGGAAAGCCACTTGTTTTGCCAGTCTAGTGTAGCTGATGACAAATCCCATGCATGCTTGTTTGCTTTATATTCTGAGTATAATTGAGCAATTCTTTCCAGACGGACACAGCGAGGTAACCCTGTCAAAAATACTGAATGTAAGTGATGTATTTGTTCTCCTCTTCAGTGTTTTGAGAGGCTCTTCTATTATAAATCTGCTAATTATCTTCATGGCAGAGCAGAGCCCTTCAGATGTGTAAACTGACAGATTGTCAATGTCTATAATACTCTTAAAGTATCACAATGAATTATTGTCATGGTATAATAATAATAATATATATAGTAATTAATTATAATAACAATGATAATAATATATTGTATCATTGACAAAGCATGCATATTGTTTTTCCTTTTTTGCTCCCCACTATCAAGTGGTAATTTGCACTTACCTAAATTCTTTATTCCATGATTTTTGATAAGGGAGCAATGGGATATGTTTGGAAATATTTAGTGCAACTGTAAAATTGTACAAAAAAATGAAAGATATTGTTTAAGATTAAGACTGAAAATGGCTATTTCAAATTTAAAATGAACTCTCCAGAAAGAAAAATATGTGCTACAACAGTGAGATTTTATTTCAAATGTTGAGGCAGCACCTTTACAAACATACATAGACTTTCTGTTCAGAGGTTACATTTAAGTGCAGAATGCTGTGGTATTTGTCAGTGTCATGATTAAATACGAGTGCTGTGCTATTTACCAAGGGTTTCTTTATCTAGAGAGGGTATGCTTAATTGCTGAAAGCTATTCAATTTAGAAGACTAAATTAAAACTCCATACCATAACAAAAACAGCATTTATTGGTATAGCATATTGTCATGCAAAAAGTGTAGCTCAAAGTGCTTTACAAGAAGTAAAAGAAAATGACAATTACAAACAGAATACACTTATGAAGAAAATAGATGATAGTAATGACGTCTTGTTCTGGGAGGCTGGGGTTTTTAATGGAGGCTGAACCAGAAGGGTCAGAGTCAGTTGCCCTCACTGGGCCTTTTCTTGGCAGCTCCAGAAAACAAGGAAATGGATGACACCAACTGGGCTGTCCTGTTTATTGTCTGAGGACACAAAAGGCCAAGAAAAGAAATGCTCAACGGTGTGTACTTCACATCATGTGTGCTGTAAAAATAAACAGATAAGGTTTTGTTAAGCTAGTGGTAGCAGAGCTTTGTCCGGCGTGTCACTCATGCCAGTAATGATGCCTTCTTCTGGCAGACTTGGGTTTTTGTGGAGGTTGAACTGGAAGGGGCAGGGTCATTTGTCCTCACTGGGTGGTTTCTTGGCACTGTAGGGGAAGAAGGGGATGACAGTGTTAGTGATAGTGCAACCCCCCCCCCCCCCCCCCCCCCCCCATCCCAGTAGGTTATTACATATTTCGACAAAACCTGTGAAGAGGTGCTCTGATGTGCATTCATGTAATTACATATATTTCATGTCATTTTCTAACCCACCTAATCCAGACAAGGGTTGCAGGGGGTGCTAAAGCCTATCCCAGCCAACATAGGACATAAGGCAGGAACAAACCCTGGACAGGGCACCAGTCCATCACATAGCTAAATACATACAGTCATATGAAAAGTTTGGGAACCCCTCTCAGCCGGAACAATAATTGACTCTACTTTCAACAAAAAAGATAACAGTCGTATGTCTTTCATTTCCTAGGAACATCTGAGTACTGCGGTGTTTTCCGAACAAAGATTTTTAGTGAAGTAGTATTTAGTTGTATGAAATTAAATCAAATGTGAAAAACTGGCTGTGCAAAAATGTGGGTCCCCTTGTCACTTTGCTGATTAGAATGCCTGTCACTGCTCAATACTGATTACTTACAACACCAAATTGGTTGGATGAGCTCGTTAAGCCTTGAACTTCATAGACAGGTGTGTCCAATCATGAGATATAAAGGTATTTAAGGTGGTCAACTGCAAGCTGTGCTTCCCTTTGACTCTCCTCTGAAGAGTGACAGCATGGGATCCTCAAAGCAACTCTCCAAAGATCTGAAAACAAAGATTGTTCAGTCTCGCGGATTAGGGGAAGGCTACAAAAAGCTATCTGAGAGGTTTAAACTGTCAGTTTCAACTGTAAGGAATGGAATCAGGAAATGGAAGGCCACAGGCACAGTTGCTGTTAAACCCAGCAGGTCTGGCAGGCCAAGAAAAATCCAGGAGCGGCATATGCACAGGATTGTGAGACTGGTGACAGACAACCCACAGATCACCTCCAAAGACCTGCAAGAACATCTTGCTGCAGATGGTGTGTCTGTACATCGTTCTACAATTCAGCGCATCTGTATGGCAGGGTGATGAGAAAGAAGCCCTTTCTGCACTCACGCCACAAACAGAGTGACTTGTTGTATGCCAATGCTCATTTAGACAAGCCAGATTCATTTTGGAACAAATTCCTTGGGACTAATGAGACAAAAATTGAGTTATTTGGTCAGAACAAAAAGTGCATTGCGTGGCAGAAGAAGAACACCGCATTCCAAGAAAAATACCTGCTACCTACTGTCAAATTTGGTGGAGGTTCCATCATGCTGTGGGGCTGTGTGGCTAGTTCAGGTACTGGGGCCCTTGTTAAAGTCGAGGGTCAGATGAATTCAACCCAATATCAACAAATTCTTCAGGATAATGTTCAAGCATCAGTCACAAAGCTGAAGTTACGCAGGGGTTGGATATTCCAACAAGACAATGACCCAAAACACAGTTCAAAATCTACAAAGGCATTCATGCAGAGGGAGAAGTACAATGTTCTGGAATGGCCATCACAGTCCCCTGACTTGAATATCATCGAAAATCTATGGGATGATTTGAAGCAGGCTGTCCATGTTCGGCAGCCATGATATTTAACTGAACTGGAGAGATTTTGTATGGCAGAATGGTCAGAAAAACCTCCATCCAGAATCCAGACACTCATCAGAGGCTATAGGAGGACAGTGTCTAGAGGCTGTTAGATTTGCAAAAGGAGGCTCAACTAAGTATTGATGTCATATCTCTGTTGAGGTGCCCAAATTTATGCACCTGTCTAATTTTGTTATGATGCATATTGCATATTTTCTGTTAATCCACTAAACTTAATGTCACTGCTGAAATACTACTGTTTCCATAAGTCATGTCATATATTTAAAGGAAGTTGTTACTTTGAAAGCTCAGCCAATGATAAACAAAAATCCAAAGAATTAAGAGGGGTTCCCAAACTTTTTCATATGACTGTATATACACAATATAAAGAAAAAAGTAATAGAAAAGGAAGAGTCTGTAAGCATAGCTTAAATAACTCAAGCACAGTTTTTATTTCTCTACTGACAGAGTATAATACTAAAGTAAGTTGGCCAGTGTCGTCTTCTTCTTAATGTGCCATGTCCTCAATGGATGTTGGCAACCATTCTGATCCACAAGTTTTTGTCCACTGCTATTCAGAACAAGGCGATCAATGTCATTCCCGTCCAGACTCTCAAGTTTCACAGCCATGATGTCCTCTATCCAATTTCCCCTATTTGACTAACTGCCACAACCTGTATTTGTTGCTGCGAATGATATGGTCAAAACAGTATGGCTTCCTCTTTACAATCTTTTCTTGTCTTATTCATTATATCCTTCAACACATGAAATGTCCAAGACACCCTTAACATGCCCCTATAACACCATATCTTGAATGCCTCCAAGCGCTTGCATGCATTTTCAGTAAATGTCCACACTTCTGTTCCATATTGCTTAACTCGGAATCCGTCACATCTCAGCATTCTTGTCTGGTTCAGACTGGTACTACGGAGTATCTTCTGTAAACAGTTGAATGTGTTGCATGCTCTTTCAACAGAAGCTCTTACTTCGTGGGTGTGATCCCACCTTTTGTTAAGCATAGCACCCAGGTAAGTAATTGATTGCACTGCTTGTAGCAGTGTTTGCCCAATATGGAATGCTATATCTATGTCCTTTAAGTCCTTTTTACTCAAAATTATTATCTTTGTGTTGAGTTTCATGCCGTATGATTCACTGATAATCGTTACCCGATCTATAAGTCTTGTGCATTGCTGACCAAAAGGACTGTAGCATCTGCATATTGGAGACTAGCAATCCCCAGTGACACTCCTGATGTCACGCTTCCTCCTCCTCTCGGCCCGCAGCCTCTGTCTCAGATTAGCGCGAATATATCGCTCCTGCAAGTGAACTATGAGAGAAGTTGCAAAATCAACTGGAATGTTCAAGCTAATTCCAGAAAAAACCTGATCTAAATCCATTTAGTAGTTCTCTCGTTTGATAGCTAAGCAGATGTAAGATACGCCCCAAGGCTGGCACGTGAATGAGGATGGCCCTGTCCCCCTCCCTTCATCCTGCTGCATGTCCCTTGGATGGTACCGCAAGCGAACTATGATACTTAGCGTGATGAGAGAGAACATTCAACCGGAATGTTGAAGCAATTTATAGAAAAAAACCCGATCTAAATCTGTTAAGGAGTTCTCTTGTGAAAAGCAGACAGACAGACAGAAGTACGTTGGATTTTATATATATAGAGATTATTATTTATTAATCTCTCCATTTACATAGACAACCCACTGTCCAAATCCTCTAGTGTTTCTCCAAATAGGCATTGACACTCTGAAAAGGCATTGAACAAAAGTGGTGATAAAAAACACACCTGGGAAATGTCCTTTGCAAATCTGCACTTCGGCTGACATTTTCCTGTCAACTGGGACTGTTACTCTTTGCTACGAGTATGAGTTCTTGATTGTTCAAATATCACAGTTGACATCGCATGTTCTCTATATCGTGACCTTTATACTACATAGGACCTCCATAGCCAGTGCGGAGAGGAAAATAAAAACTCCAGCCCACTGAATGCTAATGAAAATTAACCTCTAAAAAATTCAAAACCAAAAGACTGCCCAGTTCTTACTTGGTATTCTGCAAAAGATACATATAATAAAATGAGCCACTATTATTATGTTGCAGTGTCTTAGAAGATTAGATTAAGTGAGCATCTACATGGGACAGAGTGTGTCTCTTAACCCCTGACTCTCAGTCATGAACTACAAGATGCCCTGAGTGAATCATGCATAACTGAGGGAATGTGATATCACATTTCTTCCAACCACAAAGGGAGAGAAATTTGACCAGGTCGCAGTGGTGCAGAAGAAAGTAGTGGTTAGCGACTGGTGCAAGTCTTTTCAGTATGTGATACTTAAAACCTATTAAAACTGGCACAAAAAAAAACTGCCAGTCCATCTCCTGCAGCACTCACAACCTATAGAGATATACTAAGCTAACACCATGGAACATACAGTTAGGTCCATAAATATTTGGACAGAGACAACTTTTTTCTCATTTTGGTTCTGTACATTACCACAATGAATTTTAAATGAAACAACTCAGATGCAGTTGAAGTGCAGACTTTCAGCTTTAATTCAGTGGGGTGAACAAAACAATTGCATAAAAATGTGAGGCAATAAAGCATTTTTTTAACACAATCCCTTCATTTCAGGGGATCAAAAGTAATTGGAAAAATTAAATAACTGGAAATCAAATGTTCATTTCTAATACTTGGTTGAAAACCCTTTGCTGCAAATGACAGCCTGAAGTCTTGAACTCCTGGACATCACCAGATGTTGGGTTTCCTCCACTTTAATGCTCTGCCAGGCCTTTACTGCAGCGGCTTTCAGTTGCTGTTTGTTTGTGGGCCTTTCTGTCTGAAGTTTCGTCTTCAACAAGTGAAATGCCTGCTCAATTGGGTTAAGATCAGGTGACTGACTTGGCCATTCAAGAATTTTCCACTTCTTTGCTTTAATAAACTCCTGGGTTGCTTTGGCTGTATGTTTTGGGTCATTGTCCATCTGTATCATGAAACGCCGCCCAATCAATTTGACTGCATTTAGCTGGATTTGAGCAGACAATATGTCTCTGAACACCTCAGAATTCATTCGGCTGCTTCTGTCCTGTGTCACATCATCAATAAACACTAGTGTCCCAGTGTCACTGGCAGCCATGCACGCCCAAGCCATCACACTGCCTCCACCGTGTTTTACAGATGATGTGGTATGCTTTGGATAATGAGCTGTTCCACGCCTTCTCCATACTTTTTTCTTGCCATCATTCTGGTAGAGGTTGATCTTGGTTTCATCTGTCCAAAGAATGTTTTTCCAGAACTGTGCTGGCTTTTTTAGATGTTCTTTAGCAAAGTCCAATCTAGCCTTTCTATTCTTGAGGCTTATGAGTGGCTTGCACCTTGCAGTGCACCCTCTGTATTTACTTTCATGCAGTCTTCTCTTTATGGTAGACTTGGATAGCGATACGCCTACCCCCTGGAGAGTGTTGTTCACTTGGTTGGCTGTTGTGAAGGGGTTTCTCTTCACCATGGAAATGATTCTGCAATCATCCACCACTGTTGTCTTCCGTGGAAGTCCAGGTCTTTTTGCGTTCCTGAGTTCACCAGTGCTTGCTTTCTTTCTCAGGATGTCCCAAACTGTAGATTTTGCCACTCGTAATATTGTAGCAATTTCTCGGATGGGTTTTTTCTGTTTTCGCAGCTTAAGGATGTCTTCTTTCACCTGCATGGAGAGCTCCTTTGACCACATGTTGTCTGTTCACAGCAAAATCTTCCACATGCAAGCACCACACTTTAAATCAACTCCAGGCCTTTTATCTGTTTAATTGATAATGACATAACGACGGACTTGCCCACAGCTGCCCATGAAATAGCCTTACAGTTGTGCTGTTCTGCTTGTGGCCTTCATTTACATGAACCACAAGCTCCATTTTTCTGTGTGATCACAGCTGAGATGAAAAAAGGTCACTCTGCCTACAAACTCCCCTTCGCTACATCATTACAGTAATCCGTCCTCCATCGCGGGGGTTGCGTTCCAGAGCCACCCACGAAATAAGAAAATCCGGCGAAGTAGAAACCATATGTTTATATGGTTATTTTTATATTGTCATGCTTGGGTCACAGATTTGCGCAGAAACACAGGAGGTTGTAGAGAGACAGGAACGTTATTCAAACACTGCAAACAAACATTTGTCTCTTTTTCAAAAGTTTAAACTGTGCTCCATGACAAGACAGAGATGACAGTTCTGTCTCACAATTAAAAGAATGCAAACATATTTTCCTCTTCAAAGGAGTGCGTGTCAGGAGCACAGAATGTCACATAGATAGAGAAAACAATCTCTAGCAAACAAATCAATAGGGCTGTTTGGCTTTTAAGTATGCAAAGCACCGCGGCACAAAGCTGTTGAAGGCGGCAGCTCACACCCCCTCCGTCAGGAGCAGACAAAGATAGAGAGAGACAGAGTTTGTTTTTCAGTCAAAAATCAATACGTGCCCTTCGAGGTTTTAAGTATGCGAAGCACCGTGCAGCATGTCATTTCAGGAAGCAGCTGCACAAAAGATAGCAACGTGAAGATAATCTTTTAGCATTTTTAGACGAGCGTCCGTATCGTCTAGGTGTGCGAACAGCCCCCCTGCTCAATCCCCCTACGTCAGGATCAGAGAAAGTCAGCGCAAGAGAGAGTAAGCAATCTAGCTTCTCAGCCATCTGCCAATAGCGTCCCTTGTATGAAATCAACTGGGCAAACCAACTGAGGAAGCATGTACCAGAAATTAAAAGACCCATTGTCCGCAGAAATCCGCGAACCAGCAAAAAATCCGCGATATATATTTAAATATGCTTACATATAAAATCCGCGATGGAGTGAAGCCGCGAAAGGCGAAGCGTGATATAGCGAGGGATCACTGTATTACCAATAATGTCAGAAAAATTCAATCAAATTAGTCAAAGTGTTTTTGAGATTTTGGGGTATTTAGTTTTTCTATTCTTGTTTACCATTAAACATTGATATATTGGTATAGCCTTTCTTAGTGGATACCTACTGTCCTAGATGTAACACCTTACCAGATTTCTGCTTTTTAACAAAACAGAAAATAGTGTTTTTGTTGATGAGTAAGTGAGTGAGTCAGTCAGTCAACTTTGCATTATTTGGTAAATATATATAGAACAGAGGTGTACCATTAGAGCTTTCCTGGTGTGCCATGGAAATAATAGTATACTGCACCTGGGTCTAAAACTGAGAGGAACAAGCTTCTCGGTTGGTTGAGTCCTGTCAGATGAGGACAGAACTACCTGTAGAAGCTGGCAGCATAATAGCTCTGTGATCGCAGACATAGTACATAAGGTACTTTGGACGTGTATTCTGGATGCTAGAGTCCATCTGGCTGGGTGTGTGGTCGCCAGTAAGTTTCACATGTCCAATGGATAGTGGGCATCAGAATTGTCTCTGAGACAGAGAGGGGCGGGCAAAGGGATGAAGCAGATGGGGATGTGCCCAGAGTGCTCACTAAATGCCATGAATGCCAACGCTGATCTCAAAGCTGTTTTTTTACTGGCTTGCTGCTTCCGTGGTTATACCTATATGATGCAACCAGCTTAGATCCTCACTGATTTTGATCCCCAGGAATTTTAAACAAATGACTCTGTCCACCTCTGTTCCCTAAATGTGAATTGGGGTGTACCCACCACCCTGCAATCTCCTATAGTCCACGATGAGCTCCTTGATCTTACTAACGTTGAGCAGCAGGTTGTTGTTTCGTGGGACCTTCTATACATGTCTACACATGTGCCTTTCTAAATGATGTCCAATCAATTCAGTTTGCCATGGTTGTCCCCCAGCCAAGTTCTAGTCACATCTCAGGAAGAATTAAAGGAAACAGGATGCACCTGAGCACAAACTAGCTAAGAATCTGAATATTTACATGAATGAGAGATTTCAGTTTTTGATTTTTAACAAATTTACAAACTTTTCTGAAAAATATGTTTTTACATTGTTATTATGGGTTATTAATGGAGATTGATGGGCAAAAATGGGAAATGTAAATATTTAAAAATAAATGTACAACATATTAAGTGTGCAGGAAGTGAAGGGGTCTGAATACTCTGTGAATCAATTTATCTATTGCAAGAGGTGGCATCCAGGGATCTATAATATATATAGGCCAAAATAAGGGAAGGACAGGGGAAGACAGACAATTTGGGTTATATTTTCCCACAGAACACTAGGTAGCAACGCCTCTGGGTTACGGTACCTTTACGGACACCCACAGGGCATGTTAGGAACTGTAATCCCATGGAACAGCCCTGCTGGGTTCTGTGGGTACTGTCAGGGGGAGCTCCAGGGATTTGTGATCCCTATTTTATGGAACTTCCCCTGGATCCAGAAGTGCTTTCTTTGGGCTGTGCCATGGCACTGGAAGTACTCCTGGGTCTGACATAAAAGGGAGCCGTTTGGCCTCCTCCTGTGAGTCAGAGCTGGGAGGAAGGAAAGCAACACTCACTGGAGGGAGATGGAAAGACAAAGAAAAGAGAGAAGAAAGAATTGTATTTGAATTGTGCAAACCTGAATGACCTGGCAAGGTATGTTTATGTAATAAATCAAGTATTTCAACTCGGGGCTTGTATTTGTGCATTTGTGTTTGGGGTTTCGGGCTCGGTGGTGTACCTTAGAGTTTACACTATCTTGCTATCTATCTACTTTAAAGTACTCTATACTGTATGTGGCAAAACAATGTAAGCAGAGTCAGTACATGTCTATGAAATATAAAAAGAAGGTAAGGAAAACTAAACAAACCACACTGCCCAACACTGTTTCAGCCATGGAATGGCCAAATGGGGGAGGCAGCTTGATGGATGAGGTCTCCAGGAGTCTAAAATTATCCAAATCTTATTATGTGATATCATCTACTGTTAAATTCTGCTCCGTACTTCTAAAAATTTTTATTTTTTATTTTTTATTGAGGATTTGTTCTGTTCTGTGTATTGTATTGTATTGACCCCCTTCTTTTGACACCCACTGCACGCCCAACCTACCTGGAAAGGGGTCTCTCTTTGAACTGCCTTTCCCAAGGTTTCTTCCATTTTCCCTACTAGGTTTTTTTTGGGAGTTTTTCCTTGTGTTCTTAGAGAGTCAAGGCTGGGGGGCTGTCAAAAGGCAGGGCCTGTTAAAGCCCATTGCGGCACTTCCGGTGTGATTTTGGGCTATACAAAAATAAACTGTACTGTATTATTGTACTGCATACACTTCTAGTAAAAAGGGTGCATTATCAATTGCAAAGTACATTATAGTACCCACCACCACAATGGGATATTAAATGTAGAAGGCATTTTTTTTGTTAGAAGTACACTGTAGTAATTAAATTATTAATTCAAAAAATAATGCTATGTTGTCTTTTTAGATTTTGTTTAAAAAAGAATAATTCCATGAGTATAAACTCAGAAGAAAATGTTAAATGAAAAGCTATTGTATTGTATTCTAAATGTAAAAAATGGACTTAGTAAATGATAAAATCATAATTACAAAACAAATATAACATAAGGATCCGGTGCTATTTGTTTGTTTGCAGCTTTCTACAAGATTTAAATATAAGAAAACATTTTTATTTTCAAACAAAATCTAAATAAACAGCACAGCAGCCTTATTGGTTTCAAACTATAATTGTTATTATGTACTTCTAGCAAACTCTGCCCTTCAACTGCAAAATCCCTCATACTCCCCTTTTAATAAATTAATGTTAAGTATATGAAAATAAGGTAACATATTTTTATTACTACACATGCACTATAAGGATTACAATTTGAAATCAATAAGGCTGTTGTATTATTTAGATTGACATTGAAAAGTTGTTGGCAACACATAATCTTAGCCTATTACATTAATAATGTACAACACTGAGACAAGCTGTATATTTCATATACTAAAACATGCAAAAAATGATAACATGACAATGAATGCGTGGTAAACAAGGAATGAAAATAACCCCTGAATATCGGTTAACAATGTCATCTGTAGTTATTATAAAGTATAATCTGAGACTTTAGTGGAGAGAAAGGCTTACAGTTTTGAAAATAAAGAACAGTATCAGACATAAGAAATAATAACAGTATGGACATTTATAGGTACTAAAGCTTTTGAATCATGTTGATATTAGACAAGTACAGTCTGCATAGCCGCCGCATACAGAGGCAATTTCAAACCCCAGTTAATATAATATTTGTCAATAGTAAAGTAGAATACAGATGAACAAGCTACAGTCAAATGTTTGTGTTTGTGCCATAACCCCTGAAATACATGAGTGTTGAAAAGGAAATAAAGAATCATAGGCAGTGGGTACAATGGGATTCATTGGTGGATAAACAGAAGTATTTACATTTTGTCAACTGTTGCTGATTTGAAATATATAGTGAAATTGATTTGGGTAATGATATCATTATTGACTAGCAGCAGATGCTACTATCACAGCAGGAGGTCATTCAACACCCCATAGGTCGTAATTTAAGCTCTATTGCAGTGGTTCTCAATCTGTGGGGTGGGCCCCCCTAGGGGGGTGTGAAGTAACAAAAAGGGGGGCGCAAAGATGTGAAAAAAGAAAACAAGAATCGAAAATATGAAAAATACACCTATTGAAACCAAAACAAATTAACTTAAACTACATTCTGATACTAGAAAAATAAATACAGAGTTAGATAAATGTCGATAAAAGTTAAGTAGGTATAATAAAATATGCATCTATGATAGATCACTAATTAAAAAAGAACAAATTGGTATTAGTGGGCTCCTTTCAAAAAAACCTTGGGGTGCGCCATTAAAACTGTTATGAAAACCCGGGTCGCAAATACTTAAAGGTTGAGAAACGCTGCTCAATTGTGTGGTTTCAGGTTCCCAAGACCACTAGGGGGCGATGTGTTGAAGCCTCATAGGCAAACTGAGGAGTACAACTAATCTAGCACACCTCTGTAGTTAGGGTAACATTCAAGAATCTCTGGTACCTACCCATGCAACACCAGAGACTGGAAAGACTGGATGGTGGTTGGGGCACAATGGTAAATGGCCTTCCTTCCTTTGCTCAGAAAGCGTAGACTTAGGAGATAGCAGACAACAAGACCTCATATGGTCTGTGGGAGGAAGGAGAGCCAAAGTAGTGGAAGGTGAGCAGAGGAAACCTGCAGCAGAGTTACAGGGAGTTGCTGCTCTTTATTTTACCTTTTGGGGGACAGATGTTTAAGGTTTTCTGTTTTTTGTTGAGCTTTGCTGTTCTCCTGTATTGCTTATATAAGTTTTGCTATTAAAGACTTTATTTTGGACTCCCGCATTGGTTTTTGTGGTTGTGAGAAACCTTCTACATGCTAGAACACACGTAGACTATCAGATACAGCACTGTGTCATCTGTTGGTTATATGGTACCAACAGTGATGTGCGGTGAGGTTCATGGCTGGTGAGGCACGGACTCCTCAGAGTTTGATATACAAATATATGAACCCAAAAGAGTCGCTTATTCACTATTCAATTGTCAGCATCTCATATGACTACTGGTTATGTTTCATATCTCATCAGCATTCTTTACACACACAGATAAGGTTTATATTTGGCTAAGAAAGAACGTTACATTTTTTGCGGAGAGAACGCATTTGCTCATCACCTTCCATGTGTTATAAAATTTGCCGTTGCAATTCCTCAATTCATACTCATTCAATACAAATGAAAGTAAAGAGTGGCGTACAAAAAAAAAAGGATTTCTATTTTGACCTTAATTGAAATATTTTGTTGTTTTTAAAAGCTTTTAATTCAGATGGTTTAATCAATTTTAATACAGCCTGTTCAACAAAACAATAACAATAAAACAAAAGAATATTTTATTTAAGGTCAAAATTTAGTTTTTAAATATTGACTTGTTTTTTTCTTTGTCTGATGCAATTTTTTATAAAATTGAAAACTGTTTATGGTCTTACAGTTTATTTATCCATGCGCCTGTCCTTCTCCACGAAAATCTCCGTCACTTTCTTGTAAAAGTCCTTCTTGTTTTCCTTTTTATAAAAGTCTTAATCTTCCATTTTGGCAGTCAGTTGGAACAAAAAATAAAAATAAATGGACCACTGCAGTGCACTTGGCTTTCTGATATCGCTAACTGATTGGCGCCCAGAGCCTCTGCGTAGAAGAACAGCAGCAATGAGCACCTGTTGGGCTCACATGCGCCCCCTTTGGTGCGGCACAGTATTGTTTGCCTTTTCACTGCGGTTTTATGTCCGATCAGCAAGACTAAATATGTCACACACATTCATTAAAGATATTAGGCAGACTGTGGAAAGTCAGGGTGTATAATAAACGTGTCTGCAAACATTATATTGGTGACATACAGAGAGACGGCAACAGGCACGCACAAATTGCAGCATCAACCCCGTGTGTGAGGGAGAACGCAGTCCGAGGTGAGGTGAGGCTCGTCACTGCCGCACCCTCCGTTTCTTCCATGTATTTGAACAGGAAATGTGCCAATTCAGTGATATAAAAATGATCAAAATTATTGGAATCATAAAGAAAACAAATTTATAGCACAGACCAGTGGACAAATTTATTTTATGTTATCATTATTAGTTTTTTTTTAGTTTTCATGAGAGCCTCACCTGCTTCCCTGTCCCTGGTTACCAAATCTTAGATGTCATATGAGGATGAAAAGCATGTGCTATACATTGTAAATGATCCACACAACACGGAAAGAGTTTTGGGGGCAGCCACCCATATACTTGCAATTGGCTGCCAAAATGTAGCAAGATGTGGTTCAAATTGACATAGATCAGTCCATAACAAAGAACAACAAGAACAGGAAAACATGGCGCTTATATGTATGGTAGATGGGAAATGATGTCATCAGACAGGAACTGGAAATGATATCCTTGGGGCCGATACCGGAAGCGATGTGGCTGGAACCGGAAGTGACGTCCTCTGGACCAGAAGTGACATGACTAGAACCGGAAGTGGTGTCCTTGATGCTGGAAGTGATGTCATCGGACCCAAGCGGAATTTCTCTGCTAATGGAAAAGAGCAAAGATTAGTACACTCTGCCATCCCCTGGTTTGGTGAGGAATTGGCGCCTTTTGACCCTTTTAGCTGTTTCCCATGCGCACGTGTATGACACCACTTACCAAAAACATTGCACGTGTTGATATTCTTACATAGATAATTACTACTAACTATTACAAACTTACCAATGTACATGTTTAGAAAATATTGTATAGTATATGTTAAATGTTTCTCAAGTATGTGTTACGCATTGAAGGGAACATCATTTTAGAACCAATTCTAACAGTTATTGTAGCTTATTCTTTTTGGAGAACTTAGCACTGCTTTGGTTGCAATAATAAGTGGATATCAGAATTTTACTGTAGTATTTTTCAACCTAATCAACTAAAATTTTTGTTATTTATGCTCTATTTAGGCAGCATGTGTACTGAATTTTTATAATACTGTAGTCTCTTATTATGTGCTGCATCAGAAGTTACTGCTAAATGGAGCTCTCCAGCTATTTAGAAGATATCTGTTGAAAGTTGTTGATAGACAAATAGAAAACGTTTGTCTTCTTGTACAAGTCAAGTGTATTAGTAAAACAAGATGCTGTCTTTCTAAAGCCATGTTTGCTGTCTATCAACAAACATTTAACAGATAGGTTCTTTTAATCAGTTGTATAAATTTACCTGAAATAATGGTAAACTGACCTACAATTCTGCAATACAATGCAATGTGCCGTACTTGTTTACTAAATGCAGCCCCCTTTAGCCTTGCATGCTTTTAGTGTAACCCTTTACTGGGCTGATGTGGTGCCTATACTTGATTTGGAGTTACACGGTACTTGTCAGTCTCACATTAATATCTGTATCCTCTTGTCAATCAATCATTATTTTCTATACTGCCCTTCATAGCTGTAATTTACAGTAGTATATTAAAGTGGAGAAGGACAAACAAACTGTAATTGCCTTTACTACACTATTGGCACGCAGGCTTATCTTGCTAAACTGGAAGAATCCTAACTCTCCCCTTTTAAGTCAGTGGGTAACTGATGGTATATATTATTTGAAATTGGAAAAAATCAAATTCTCACTTAGAGGATCTGTGCAGAAATTTTTCAAAACCTGGCAGGATCTAATCAATAACATTTTAGAATAAGCTTTTAAAGCACTGAGGAAGCAGATTCTCTCCCCATTTTCTTTTTGTTCTCCTTTTATCTATATTCAAGTATTAATTTATCTATTTACTTATTTTTACTAGGTTTAAGTTTTATTCTGTTGCCCATGCTCTCTTTCTCAGGGGTGGGGGTTGATTTGTTTTCAATCCTATTCTTGTGAAATTGATGTATTTGTATGGAATGTTGTGTGATTTCAATAAAATCAATAAAATTAATTAAAAAAAAAATATATATACAGTAGTAGAATTGTAAGAGTACAAGCTAGAAAGTAAAAGGAAGCAATAGATGATATGACTCACTAAATACAAAACTATTATATATGAGGATTCAGATTTGTTCAGAGTATATAGACAAGAATGTCTATGGCAATACTTTAAACAGTTGTGGTAGTTCAGCCTTGGCACAGACAGACACGGACACAATGTTTCAAAAACACACTCTTTAATTTGTAAAAGTCCAGCACACAACATGGTGCCTCTGCACCAAACACCTTTCTTGTCCTTTTCTCTCCCTTTCTTCTTCTCAGGACTTCTCCTGCCACCTTTCCACCTCTCCTCCTGAGCGTTGCCTTCTTCCTCCCGACTCGGCTCTCTCACTTGGAGGAGGCGGCCTCTTTTAAAATCACCTGGATGTGCTTCAGGTGCTCTTTAATGAATTTCTGGCAGCACTTCCTGGTGCGGCGGAAGTGGCGCATGAGCACCCGGAAGCACTCCAGGTGTCCCTGGAATCTCTTCCGCCAGAACTTCCAGGTGTGATGGAAGTGCTGACACCCAGGGCTCCACAATCCTCTGGGTGGCCCCCCTTGTGGTGGCCACGGGCCCCAATGGGGTTGAGCTTCCATGCTCGGTTCCCATGGTCCCCATACAGATCAGGGTGGCCGCCCTCTCGTGGCCCAGGGGAGGTATAATCCCTCTCCTGGGGCCTCATGTATAAACGGTGCGTACGCACAGAAATGTTGCGTACGAACCTTTCCACGCTCAAATCGCGATGTATAAAACCTAAACTTGGCATAAAGCCACGCACATTTCCACGGTAACTCATACCTTGGCGTACGCAATTTATCCGCCCGGTTTTGCAGACTGGCGGCACCCAGTGTCAAAGCAGTGCTACTGTTCCTGTGTGGTTACTCTTTCTTAGATCCACATCCACGGCGGCGGCTTTATCAAATACACTGAAATTAACCGCATATCGTTCATAAATTTAATGCATCTGATTGTAATTAACCTGTAACAATATAATGGTCCACAGAATGGTCAAACTACTGTTCCTGTGTGCTCATCCTTTCTTTCTTAGCTCCACATTCCTGACGCGGCTTTATAAATACACTGAAATTAACTGCATATTGTTTATTAGTGTAATACATCTGATTGTAATTAACCTGCTGCAATATAATGGGCCAGGGAATAGCCATAGTATTCCAAATACCAGAACTGCTTTAGCGTTGTTACGCTCACTGCATCTTGTTCTTCTTTTTGCTGTTCCCGTTAAGGGTTGCCACTGCGGATCATTTTTTTCCATATTACTCTCACTGCACCACTCGGAGTATTTATATCACTGTATCTGAGTGTGAATCACAGCAGCAGATGATCGGAAAGAGAATTATCGGTATACAGTTTCAAGTACACACTACCTCAACCACGGCAAAAAGCGTCAAACCCTTTCCTGTACGGACCTCGCGTTTCAGAAACAGTTTCATCCCACGAACTATAAACGCACTCAATCACCTCACTGTAAACTTGCACTACAGTTATAATATTGCACAACCTGCGCTACTTTATAAAGCGCGTATGATGACAATATCATTTTTAAGATGAAATGCAGCAAAATATGTTGCTTATAGTATACAGATAAAACTTTAACTTCATTTAAATAATCTGTATTGCTAATAATTAAACATGTGAGGACACGGTGCCGCAGCGCTAGCTAGTTCACGGATAGCTCCTGCCTTGCGCTGTATTCTTGCTGGTGCTGACGCGACACTGGAAGGATAGACGAATAGAATAATTAAACATGTACTACGAAGATATTTCAATGTTCCTTAAAAGTTTTGAAGAATCGGCGTTCTAAGCTTACAAATGGCTTCACGTCTATTACAGAGCTGATTGTGTGGCGATTGGAGAAAGAAAAGTATGGACAGGAATTGGAGGTTAGTACGTTTGAAAGAGACAGTACTTCTGTAATAAATTATTTCATCGAAGGTCACACATGGTGCAACAAGCCTCTTGCGTGAGATATGAACAATCACTGCGCCACCGTGTTCCCATGTTTAATAACATGCTTTCATTCCTATCATCATGAAAATGATATCATGTATACATCTCAGTATTTTAATTATTCAGAGAGCTGTAATATCTCGAATGTAATGCATTCTGTGTCCTGTCGGAGAAAGAGAAAGAACGGAAGCACGTAGTGATTCACACACATAGAGCACATAGAAGATCAAACACAGAAAAAAGCATTTAACATGCTACTTGAGAAACTAGTAAAATAAACGATTTTAAGAAATTTCGAGATTAAAGTTGACATTTCGTGCTTTTTTCCCACTGTGTGCCTATGTTTTTTGTTTGTACCCTAATACGCTTTCATATGACACTCAGACGGTGGGCTACAACTCGCCTTTCACAGCGACTTTGATATGTGATTTCGGGCACTGTGCGACTTTGTGAATTTGATCTTTCGAGTTTCTCCGACACTCTGTCACTCGATCAACTTTCTTTTGTTGATTATACCACTGTTTAAACCAACAAATAGTACGTTTTTCCTTTGCCTCCACTTGGTATTCGCTGAAATTCTTATATTTTCCTCTGTGCTTTTCCCATTGTCTTTTCACAGAAGGCTATTTATATTGATTTGCATATTCAAAGAGGCGAAATTCTGGGAGGAGTTGGGGCGGGACAGAAGGCGCGTGCACGTGCGTTACTTTTCACGCAAATCGGGATTTATGTAGTGGAAGAACGTGAAAGTATGCGTGCGCACAGATTCCTGCATCTGGATTTTTCTGTGCGTACGCACAATCCCGCTTTTGTGCTTACGCCATGTTATAGTGTGAGTTCTACGCACGGCGTTATACATGAGGCCCCTGGTCCTTCTAGGTGTCCCGGTCAGGCATGGGTCCTGGCTGTCCGCCACATAGTATAAACTAACATGAAAGATCATTGGGAATCTGGGTGGTTTAGTTTGAACGTAACTGTTTGTTGTCAAGAAGAATTTGGGACATCTTGGGTTCATTTCGAAGGCTCTTTCTTGACATCGATAATATTTTCTTCAATGTTAGGATGTTAGGATGTTTTGGATCTGCACTGGCAATCGTAAGGTTGCCGGTTCGAATCCCGTAAAATGCCAATAGGGACTCGGCTCTGCTGGGCCCTTGAGCAAGGCCCTTAACCTGCAATTGCTGAGCACTTTGAGTAGTGAGAAAGGCGCTATATAAATGCAAAGAATTATTATTAATTTTTGTGTCAGCATTATATTAACTTCTTTAGTGCTCTTTACCCTCTTCAAAAACGGTCAAAAACCATAAATATGTTATTACTTATAATAGAAACATATAAATACATAAACGTCAACATAAACACAGTGGGGAAAAATATGTGAAGTGTCCAGTACTGTACTGATGCAGATTTAGTACACGTCCTTATTGTGACATGTTGTGAAACAATCAGTAACGCTCAGCCCGATGTCACAATCATAACAGTAGAAGTATGTTTGTTTGCGCCCTTATAATATTTTTTCTGTTGCTTGCACAAGAATGGGTAAAATATCAATGTTTAATCCACAGAATCTAACCTTAATAACCTCAACATTTTCACTGCCACAAACTACAAATGCTGCTTTGTGAACAGTGCTTAGGGGGCTAATATCTTTCTATTTGATTGCAAGAATTTTGCCTTTATACCGTGCACCTATTTGCACCACAGTGAATCTTCAGACAACCAAATTCATCTAGCATATCATGGCAGTGCAGTATCCTTCATTTTCACTATACATGTCAAGGTGTGATGACCAACTTGATTCAATTATTGATTTAGTTTCAGTTTGTTCTTAAACTGGCTTTACTGCTTCTTGTTTACACTCCACTGAGTTTTGGGTGAAGACTCCAACTGTCTCATGAATGTCATTGGTGATTTTTGCAGTTATTTTATCACTAGATGGCAGCAGGACACTGTCCCAAGATGTTTTTGGGTATTACACTGTAAAGTCACCTTGGGTCTGACTCGGGTTTAACTGTAATTACATGGGTGTTGTACCGTGTTAGCCATTATGTAAGAAAATCTGCAACCAATGAAAGGTGTCATTATGCTTGACTTCTCACTACTGTAATTACATAGAATTCTGAGTCCCGCTTGGGGTTAACACCATGGAGGTTTAACAATTTCCTCTACAATGTAAAGAATCCTGTCAGTCTAAGAAACTGCAGGACCTGCATGTGTCCTTATCTAACACTAAAACTCTCTTCTCTTTGATTTTTGCAGAGAAGTTCAATTTTTTATTTATTTTCCTTTAAAGTATAAAAACCCATATTAAAGTACTGTAGGGTGGTCCAGATCTAATTATGTATTTTTATTATGTTTTTATTAAGTTTATTACATAGAGAATTCACAGCGCCTGCCCTACACATAGAGATTTCACTTAAAATAATTTTTGTTGCTGATAGATGGCAGCACCTGCCCTGCATTCCAAAATGACGGGGAGACGGTTGTCAGTCGAACAGTTGCATAATTAGATCTGGACCACCCTGTACAGTGCAGCTGGATGATAAATTGGACTGGACTGCCAATACTGATGCTCTCTGCAAGAAAGGACAGAGCCGACTATACTTTCTTAGAAGGCTGGCATCCTTCAACATCTGCAATAAGATGCTGCAGATGGTTTAATCAAACGGTTGTGGTGAGCGCCCTCTTCTACGCGGTGGTGTGCTGGGGAGGCAGCATAAAGAAGAGAGACGCCTAACGCATGGACAAACTTTTGAGGAAGGCAGGCTCTGTTGTAGGCACGGAGCTGGACAGTTTGACATCCGTGACAGAGCGACGGGCGCTCAGCAGGCTCCTGTCAATCATGGAGAATCCACTGCATTCACTAAACAGGATCATCTCCAGACAGAGGAGCAACTAGAGCGACAGACTGCTGTCAATGTCCTGCTCCACTGACAGACTGAGGAGATCGTTCCTCCCCGACAATATGCGACTCTTCAATTCCACCAGGCGGTGTAAACGTTAACATTATACAACGTTATTGTCTGTCTGTATACCTGCATTTTTATCACTCTTTAATTTAATATTGTTTTATCTCAGTATGCTGCTGCTGGAGTATGTGAATTTCCCCTTGGGGATTAATAAAGTATCTATCTATCTATCTATCTATCCATCCATCCATCCATCCATCCATCCATCCATGGATAACCCACAACATTTTTTGCAGCCATTGTGAATGTAATAGTAAAAACTCTGGTTGATTTGGTTGTCTTAGTCTGTTTTTTTTGGATTTTTGGATGCAGTGATATCTGCTCGCATACTGCCACCAGTGCTTATCTTACATAATGGGGTCTCAAGTTTTGGACAGAAGTTCCTTGACATTTCTTTTAAGTCAAATGTCCAGCTGTGTATTTTTTTGACAAATTGGAAATTCATGATGATCAGCACTGGTGATTCCAAACTAAATCTTAGTTTAATCTGTTTAATCCAGTGCAGACATATTTCATTTCAAGCAGGCAGTGATGCTGGAGGTGATCAATAGGATTTTGTTCATCAGTTTTATTTTAAAGTCCGGCTCTTCATGTTTCCAACATGGTTTTTCATGACCAGAGTATGTTGTTTGAAGAACCAACAAAATATATCTCAATTTATCTCATAATGGTGTGGTGTGAGTTAGCTTCAAGTACTTAGGAATTTTGACACTGTGTTATTGTAAGTGAACAGTAGATGTTGGAAAAAGTTGCATATGTAATTATTCCCTTTGATTTTTTAAGTATACTGTATACTGTGTATAATTTCGGCCTAGTAATTGAATTGTTTGTATTCTATTGAATTTTGAGGCTATTAACTGTCTAAGCCATAGGCCTTTTTGCTTTCTGTTCCTAGTATGCTTTCTATTTTTTCAGGACACTGTGTTTTAAAGCAAGATTAATCGTATTCACCTTCATGCCTACTCTCCACATAGGTACTAGGGCTCAAATAAGCCAGCATAAAAGTGGGCTGCATTTCAATCTAGACTACACTTAAACAGGAATGGAAGCAAACTGCTTAAGATTCATGTCACTGTATCAGCTACTCTTCACACAGATAAAACATACAGGCGCTATTTCAAATTGAATATCTCTCCCTTTGGTTGCAGGTAGCACGGTGTTTATATTTTTGTTGTTTCATAGACCACATATCAGTTATTGTCAGATTATTTTATTGTATTCCCTTTTCACTGTATTAATTAAAAATGTATTTAAAAAAATCTCAAAAGCTAAGGATTTTGGCAGGATTGGAAGCTAAGGATTTAGGGTTAGGGTTAGGCATTTAAGAGTTATGTCATTATGTCCACAACACTAATCTGAAGATGTTTATTTTTTATATAAGTATCAAAGTGCAAGTAGGCCATTTTCAATTTTGAAACCCTAATTCTCAGGTCCCTTAGTGTAAAGAAATTCTTCCCTTCTTTTCTTCTTGGTTCTTGGTTTCCAGTTTGCTGAAAATGTTGAAGACATTGGCCAGCTGCCTTTCTAGCCTTTGTTCAGTGATAACGAGATCCTGTTCCCTTATTCTACACTTTGTTGTGCAGTTTCTTGTCAATGTCAATTTATTTATAAAGCACATTTAAAACAACATCAGTAATGCTGTTGCAAATTGATTTACAATAAAACATATAATAAACATAAATAAAATAAGTAGTATGAAATGTAAAACACAATCCAACCAACAGAAAATTGAAACAAACAAATAACTAAGAGGAGGGAATCATCAGTATCACTGAAGGTCACAGAAAACAAGGGAATAGAAATGCACCTTCAATTTAATTTTAAACAGTTCAAATGAAGGTGACGCCTTAATGTCATAAGCTAAAGAATTCCACAAACGTAATGCAGCAGCTGCAAAAGACCTGACCCCCTTAGTTTTACACTTAGTATGAGGGACCACAAGAGACAACTGTCTGGTAAATCTAAGCTCTCTGGATGGATGGTGTATAGCATACAGTTCAGATAAATATGTAGGAGCATACCCTTGTATGGCAGCATGGTAACGCAGTGGTAGCGCTGCTGCCTCGCAGTTAGGAGACCTGGGTTCACTTCCTGAGTCCTCCCTGTGTGGAGTTTGCATGTTCTCCCCGTGTCTTCGTGGGTTTCCTCCGGGTGCTCTGGTTTCCTCCCACGGTCCAAAGACATGCAGGTTAGGTGCATTAGCGATCCTAAATTGTCCCTAGTGTGTGCTTGGTGTGGGTGTGTGTGTCCTGCGGTGGGCTGGTGCCCTGCCCGGGATTTGTTCCTGCCTTGGGCCCTGTGCTGGATGGGATTGGCTCCAGCAGACCCCCGTGACCCTGTGTTAGGATATAATGGGTTGAATAATAGATAGATGGATGGATACCCTTGTATTGATTGAAAATCTAGCAGCAAAATTTTAAAATTAATTCTAAGGCTAAACAACAGCCAGTGTAAAGAGACCAAAATTGGAGATACAGAGGCAAAGTTTTTTGCCCCAACCAAAAAACAAGCAGCAGCATTCTGAACCAACTGCAATTTTGTATCAGGGTTTTACTGATGGCAGAATACAACGAGTTACAGTAATCAAGCCAAGAAAAGATAAAAGCATGTGCTATTATGTAATTTTTGAAGAGCAGTAAACAGAATTGCATGCATCACCTCAAATGCTCTCTCACTGTTATATTTCCACACTACCAAAAACCTTGTTTTTTCTCAGTTAGACTGTAATGCCTTCTTTATTGGAGTTCCTAAATATGCAACAGAAAGGCAGCAGCTGGTCCAGAAGAGTATTGACATGTGTCAGAAAGAGGGGACATATTCGTATTACAGCTGTTGTGGCATCTTCGCGCAGGTTGCCCACTTTGTTCAGAGTTAATTTCAGAATGCCTTAACTGAATATGTGCCATATAGAGATTTCCTGGTCTTCTGATTGTTCTTTTGAGTTGAAGTGGTGAAGCCGCCTTTTTACTCTTTAAAGATCTGAAACACATTACGGCTTGACATACAGCAGGCATCTTTTCTTAAAAATTTTAAAGACAAACTTAAAACTTACTTTTTAAAATACAGTAATCCCTCGCTATATCACGCTTCGCCTTTCGCGGCTTCACTCTATCGCGGATTTTATATGTAAGCATATTTAAATATATATCGGGGATTTTTTGCTGGTTCACAGATTTCTGAGGACAATGGGTCTTTTAATTTCTGGTACATGCTTCCTCAGTTGGTTTGCCCAGTTGATTTCATACAAGGGACGCTATTGGCAGATGGCTGAGAAGCTACCCAACTTACTTTTCTCTCTCTCTCTCTTGCGCTGACTTTCTCTGATCCTGATGTAGGGGGATTGAGCAGGGGGGCTGTTCGCACACCTAGATGATACGGACGTTTGTCTAAAAATGCTGACAGATTATCTTCATGTTGCTCCCCTCTGTGCAGCTGCTTCGTGAAGCGACATGCTGCACGGTGCTTCGCATACTTAAAAGCACGAAGGGCACGTATTGATTTTTGATTGTTTGTTTTTCTCTCTCTCTCTCTCTCTCTCTCTTTCTCTGCTCCTGACGGAGGGGGTGTGAGCTGCCGCCTTCAACAGCTTTGTGCCGTGGTGCTTCGCATACTTAAAAGCCAAACAGCCCTATTGATTTGTTTGCTTTTCTCTCTCTTTCTGACAGTCTGTGCTCCTGACGCGCACTCCTTTGAAGAGGAAGATATGTTTGCATTCTTTTAATTGTGAGACAGAACTGTCATCTCTGTCTTGTCATGGAGCACAGTTTAAACTTTTGAAAAAGAGACAACTTCCTGTGTTTCTGTGCAAATCTGTGACCCAAGCATGTCAATATAAAAATAACCATATAAACATATGGTTTCTACTTCGCAGATTTTCACCTTTCGCGGGGGGTTCTGGAACGCAACCCCCGCGATGGAGGAGGGATTACTGTAAACATTTCATTAATTTTATTTTTTTTCTTTCTGATTTAATTACTATATTTATTCTTAGTTTTGCTGGCTTTTACTATTAATATCTTTTGATTATAATTATTTTGTCTTTTTGTATTTGTGAAGTATTTTTGTCGCATTTTGAATGTATGAAAGGTACTATCTCTCCATATATGAAATCCAACGTCTGTCTGTTTGTCCGCTTTTCACGAGAAAATTACTTAACAGATTTACATCGAGTTTTTTTCTATAATTTGCTTCAACATTCCAGTTGATATTGCAACTTCTCTCATTGAGCTAAGTATCATAGTTCGCTTATGGTACTGATTTATTTGCGCAAATGCGAGACAGAGGCTGCGGGCTGAGGGAAAGAGTGCGGGGCCCTTACCTCTGCTTAGCTTGCGAACAAGAGAACTACTTAATGGAATTAGATCGGGTTTTTTAACTATAATTTGCTTGATCATTCCAGTTGATTTTGCAACTTCTCTCATTGCACTAAGTATTATAGTCTGCTTGCAGGAGTGATATATTTGCTGTAATCTTAGACAGAGGCTGTGGACCGAGGGGAGGGGGAAACATGGCGTCAGGAGTGGGGAGCTGGGCAGGGCCCTCCTCACTGTCCTGTTTCACTACTACACTGGCAGAGCTGCGAGGAACGGCTAGTATAAAATAAAAATGTATTATTGTTATATAATCCAGTTTGAGAATTATGTTTCTTCATTTATAATCTTCGTTTAATGATACTCGCTAATCTTACATTTGCCTTTTTAATTGCTTCTCTGCATTTCTTGATGAATCATAGAATAGATATAATACCCAGCATTCGTTAAGTCCAACCATCTCACAGACCCAGAAGGCACTGGGATTCAGGCCAGAAAAAAATGGATGAAAATAGAATAAGTGGTAAAATTTTAAAAAATATTGGAAAACACCCACAGAAACGAACTCAGTTGTCTGTTTTAACTTGCAGTTAGAGTTAGTGGCAATTAGGATTAGTAGTAAGTGCCAGTATTGAATCTACATTTAAAGGATTGCTACAAAGGCCTCCAACACCCATTAGGCCTACTATAAGAGCTCTGAACACACAGTGAACAAAGAAAATGCTAATTAGCAGGATAGTGCATATGGATGTTTCTCTGCTTTAAATGTTGCAAAGAGCTTTAAATCTTGCCAGACATGTTGTATAACGACTCTGTTGAAGAAGCCTGTTAAAGTAATGAATGAGTCAGGTAATAGCTTGTACCTAGACTACTATAATGATGAATGGGAATAGCCTCTTTACGCCAATTGCTAGTGAGTGGCCCTTAAAAGGACCGTTGGCCTCTTTGACGCTGCAGTGACATGTACTTCCAGCTGCTTTGTGTCTTTGTCCGCTCATACACACCACCTGGCTTTGCCGCACTTTGCTCACCTGGTGTCAGAAGCAACCCGTATGCCATAGGGCGGAGTGGTGGCTCTGAGGCTAAGGATCTGTGCTGGTACCCAATAAGGTTGCCGGTTCAAATCCCTGTCACTGCCAAAAGAGATCCTACTCTGCTGGGCCCTTGAACAAGACCCTTAACCTGTAATTGCTCCAGGGGCGCTGTACAATGGCTGACCCTGCGCTCTGACCCCAAGGGGTATGCGAAAACTAACAAATTCCTAATACAAGAAAAAAAAAATACTGTTCTCCTGACTCTCTGTGAGCCGAGCCGAGCCCTGGGCCCAAATCCAAGGAATGTGGGCAACCATGCATCGGAACCAATGGGCTCTAGCAGCCAGGAGACTCATCCAAAGTGCTGTCTACGTGCTCTGTCTGTGCCCCTGTCTCCCGCTGCTAATGGGTTGCTTTATAGATGGCTTCTCAAGGCAGTCCATGGTCACCTAACGGGTTTGTCCCTCACAGGTTTGGATCCTGAAGTCCCTATACTAATATTCACAGACTATAAATAACAATGGCAATAAAAATTAGAAATAGTAGAAAGGTACTCCAGTTGTTAGTTCTCCTCCACAACAGCTCAGTGTTTTTTTTGAAATTGGCATGTTTTTCCAGGTTTTATTTTTATTCTTTGTGTTCTTCTAACATCCTGAAAACAATTACATTTAGTTGCTTTGGAACTTGACTGTGTGCAAGTGATTATGATTGTGTGCACTCTTTGAAGGCGGACGTCTCACACGGGGTTTCATTCTTCATTATGCTTAATGCTGGAGGCATGGACTTGTGTTTCCTATGACAGTAAAAATGCAAAAAGCAGGTCCATAAAATAGGAGGATGAATACAATTTGAGTCATTTACCTTTAGCATTCTATAGTCTTGGTAGCCAGATTCCAGCATTGATCAACATGGGGCCATTTAGTTAAATCTAAAAAATAGGCAAGTACTGCTGCAATGGCTCGCTGTATGTACTGTAGCTACTATGTGATATAATCCACCACAATTTGGCTGGAATTGGAATCCATTTATCATTTATGACAAAAGCCTTTCATCATTGATCTGATGGATAGAAAGTGCCAAACTAATCTGTAGAAAATCTAAAATTGACATGTCCACTTGAGTTGTCCCTGGATGCCTGGCATTCGGATTGTCATCTTAACTGAGTCTGCTAGCCGGATCATCATTTTCCTCACCCTTGTCTTTGCCTAACGGGAAGTTCAATTTGAATACTATTTCAGTGCCTCCCAAAATAAGTAAGCAATAATGACCTTAAACCATTGTATCACAAATATTTTCTGTTGGTTCTGTCTTGAGAGAGCATAATTAGGTTTTGTAAAGCTGTTTAAAAAAGGGTCACTGGGCCCACATGAAAAAATATCAGTGCCTGCCAAATCAACTTGGTCTAGTAAGAGAAAAACATATGTCTAGAAGTGTAGAGTGTCACCACCACCAACAGAAAAATAATATAAAAACACTTCTCCATCTTTCAAATGAGACCACCATCTCTCTGTGTTTCTGTAAAAAAGAATGTTATGTTATGTAAATGTTATGTAAATAGAAATGGCTGCTATTATTTAAGATGCCAGGCCACAAACTGTACTTCTACTCCCACTATATCCTACATTGTGCACAATTGCAACTTACAGCATTTCCCCTTACCAATTAAAGCAGTGTGGCAATGGGTTCTACTCCTCTTAAAAATGCAGTATTTAGGATCCAAAAGTCCAACTCATATTTGTTCAGTTGCAAGTAAGAAGTATGCTTGGGGTTTTGTCTAAATTCTGTCATTTTTATTTTATGAGCGCAGTGGGCACTTTTAAGGTTCAAGGATTTTATTTAGTCATGCTAACACAAAGGAAACATGAAATTTGCCCTCTCAGTTGCATCTAATAAGATACAGAAAAGAAATAAAACAAACAAATAGAGACAAAATGGGATAGAACTTTAGATATAGAAATTTTAAAATGTTTTAATCATTTGAAAAACAGATTTTTTTCTTAAAACTACTTCTAGATGTTTGATAGTACATTTAACCTAAAATGGGTGCATGATACATAAGAAAACTCTGGAATTTATTTATCGATGTGGATAAATTTGTTGGTCACCTTACAGTTTATTGAAAAAGTGCTGAAAATGTCTCCTGAAAAGTGATGAAATGAAAAGTAATCATTTCCCCTGTAGATAGATAGATAGATAGATAGATAGATAGATAGATAGATAGATAGATAGATAGATAGATAGATAGATAATTTATTAATACCCAAGGGGAAATTCACCTACTCCAGCAGCAGCATACTGATAAAATCAATATTAATTAAAGAGTGATAAAAACACAGTGCAAGTTAAAAAGTGCAAGGTGGAGAGTGTGAGGCAGGTATAACAGTCAGTAACTTTGTATAGTGTTAACGTTTACCCCCCCCCCCCGAGTGGAATTGAATGAGTCGCGTAGTGTGGGGAAGGAACAATCTCCTCAGTCTGTCAGTGGAGCAGGACAGTGACAGCAGTCTGTCACTGAAGCTGCTCTTCTGCCTGGAGATGATCCTGTTCAGTGGATGCAGTGGATTCTCCATGATTGACAGGAGTTTGCTCAGCGCCCGTCACTCTGCCACGAATGTCAAACTGTTCAGCTCCGTGCCTACAATAGAGCCTGCCTTCCTCAAAAGTTTGTCCAGGTGTTAGGCGTCCCTCTTCTTTATGCTGCCTCCCCAGCACACCACCGTGTAGAAGAGGGCACTCGCCACAACCGTCTAATAGAACATCTGCAGCATCTTATTGCAGATGTTGAAGGACACCAGCCTCCTAAGGAAGTATAGTCGGCTCTTTCCTCTCTTGCACAGAGCATCAGTATTGGCAGTCCAGTCCAGTTTATCATCCAGCTGCACTCCCAGGTATTTATAGGTCTGCACCCTCTGTACACAGTCAGCTCTGATGATCACGGGGTCCATGAGGGGCCTGGGCCTCCTAAAATCCACCAACAGCTCCTTGGTTTTGCAAGTGTTAAAGTGTAGATGGTTTGAGTCGCACCATTTAACAAAGTCCTTGATGAGGTTCCTATACTCCTCCTCCTGCCCATTCCTGATGCAGCCCACGATAGCAGTGTCGTCAGCGAACTTTTGCACATGGCAGGACTCTGAGTTGTATTGGAAGTCTGATGTATATAGGCTGAACAGAACCGGAGAAAGTACAGTCCCCTGCAGCGCTCCTGTGCTGCTGACCACAATGTCAGACCTGCAGGTCTTTGATATGTCATTGAGTAAAGCAAGTGTAACAAGAGATCAAGTATCGCTTATTCTACAAAGATATTCTAAAATGGCCTTGGCACATTTTTTGGAACCCCTAGAAAAGATCCTAAATACAGTAGCTGGATTCGAGTGATTTTTCAAACTTGATGTTTCCTTTAATTCGTTTCACTTATGTCCCCAATCATGCAATCAGTCAAAGAGCCTATTTAAATGGACAGATGTTGACACTCTTCTGTTTGGTATCATCATGTGTCCCATATTGAACATTGACCAGAGAAAGCAAAGGAGAGAGCTGTCTGAGGAAATCAGAAAGAAAATTATTGACAAGCACAAGACCATCTCCAAGCACCTAGATAGATAGATAGATAGATAGATAGATAGATAGATAGATAGATAGATAGATAGATAGATAGATAGATAGATAGATAGATAGATAGATAGATACTTTATTAATCCCAAGGAGAAATTCACAAATTGTTCCTGTGACAACGGCTGCAAATATTATGAAGATGTTTAAGGTCCATGGCACTGGAGCCAACCTCCCTAGATGCAGCAGCAAGAGGAAAATCAACCCCAGAATGGACAGAAGGATAGTGAGAATGGCAGACATAAAGCTAAAGATGACTTCCAAAGAGATACAAGCTGAATTCCAAGGTCAAGGTACCTCAGTGTCTGATCACACCATCTGTCACTTTTTGAGTGACAGTGGGCTCAATTGAAGAACACCCAGGAGGACTCCACTGTTGAATAGATTGGGAGCATTTACTGATACAGTGCATCGCCACACCCACCACACAATGAACCACCTCAGGATCACAAATTACTATCTGAGTGCAGCCTTGCAATGGGCGACACCTCAACACCACACCAGTTCGAATGGAATGGAACAGTGTGAGTTTTTTTTCACAGTTGCTGGATGCCAGTCCTGCCACCAACCCCCGGATTCTTACTGCAAGTTGGAAGACTTGCTTGTAGGACTGTGGAAGAAAAACATAAAAAGCCAGACTGGGATTTGCTAAAATGCATATTGACAGGCAGCAATGCTTCTGGGAGAATGTCCTTTAGGCAGATTAGGCTAAACTGGAGCTTTTTGTCAAGTCACATCAGCTCTGAGTCGACAGATGGAAAAATGAAGCTTTCAAAGAAAAGAACACTATAGCTACTGTGAAACATATAGGAGGCTCGCTTATGTTTTATGGCTGCTTTGCTGCATGCAGCATGGTGTCCCTTGAGACTGTGCCAGGAACAATGAAATCTCAAGGACTATCCAGACATTATGGAGTAAAATGTACTGCCCAGTGTCAGAAAGCTCTGTCTCAGTCGTAGGTCATGGATCTTCCAGCAAGATAAAGAGCCAAAGCACACAGCTAAAAGCACCCAAGAATAGCTAAGAACAAAACATTGGACTGTTCTGAAGTGGCCTTCTGTGAACTCTGATTTGAATCCTAATGAACGTCTATGGAAAGAACTGAAACATGCAGTCTGGAGAAGACGCCTTCAAATCTGACACCACTGGAGCAGTTTGCTCAGGTCAAGTGGGCCAAACGACCTGTGGGCAGGTTCAGAGGTCTCACTGAGCAGGGCTGTCTTAACGCATGGGCACACAGGGGCCCCAATGCTAATCTATGTATGTTGTGACTTGCTGGTGGTTGTGTAGTTGGGGGTCCCAGTGCACTGCTTTTCCCGGGGGCCTATAATCCTGTTAAGACGGCCCTGTCATTGAGAGCAACAGGAATCGATTGTTTTCAGCAATTGTGCAACAAAATATTAGCTTAAGGGTCCTATCATTTTTGACCATGCCATTTTCATTTTGTTAATATTTGAAATATTCTGTTGAATCAGATCTCCAAAGCAAAGTCTGATTTTTGTTGAATATACCCTAAACATTGATGGGTGCCAATTACAAGTGTGGGTACCTCTTTTTTTTTGTGGAGGGGTGCCAAAAATTTGTCCATGTCTAGTATCATTTCTAATATTCCTTATTTAAACCATTGGGATTAATAAAGTATCTATCTATCTATCTATCTATCTATCTATCTATCTATCTATCTATCTATCTATCTATCTATCTATCTATCTATCTATCTATCTATCTATCTATCTATCTATCTATCTATCTATCTATCTATCTATCTATCTATCTAAAGGATGTATGGCACTGGGGTTGAAAGGAATTTCTGGAACAGTTTGTGTGTTTTTTCAGAGCGACTAACCTCCCTAACAAAATGAAGTTCTGTGTGTAGTGAGTGTCTGTCATCAGTTGAGATGATTTTTTTTAACGTTGCCCTCTGACACACACCTATCAAATCATCTACGTCAGCTGAAGTAACGTTAGCTACATGTTTGATAATCTACAGGAGCTTTTTAAAAATTTTAGTTTGTCAGATCACTAAACCAGGTAATGAAACTGAAAGTGGTAATGGATACATGTGTTTTACCTGTGCCTAACAAGCTTAAGGTTTTCTGACAAGACGTTCTTTTTCTGGGGTATGGGTGTTTTAGATTCATATACTCTGCCAGTTGCAGAATTTAATTAAAGCAGGAACAACCCATGAAAAAGCAACAGGGCAGGCTTTTGTTTAGGACCATTTTAACAGTATTCTCACAGTTATCTAAGCTGTGCAAGCAGGGTAGTTTGTTAACCAATCATCAGAAACTGCTTCCCATGAGTGTCTGTTCACATAACTTTTATCACAAATATATATAGTTACTGTTAAATGTATTGTTGATATGAATGTTAGGTGTCTGTTAGGTGCCCCATGTGTGCAGCCTTACCGGCACGTGGACAGCTGCCTCAAGAAAACAGACTTACTAGCTCTGCACAAGCAGAACAAATGGATGAGCTACTCCTGTGCCTGCTCACCACGCTGCTTTCTTTTGGAGATGTCTCTTCTTGGATGCTAACTCCTGCAGCAATAGATAGATCGATCGATCTATCTATCTATCTATCTATCTATCTATCTATCTATCTATCTATCTATCTATCTATCTATCTATCTATCTATCTATCTATCTATCTATCTATCTATCTATCTATCTATCTATCTATCTATCTATCTATCTATCTATCTATCTATTTTCCAACCCGCTGAATCCGAACACAGGGTCACGGGTGTCTGCTGGAGCCAATCCCAGCCAACACAGGGCACAAGGCAGGAAGCAATCCTGGGCAGGGTGCCAACCCACCGCATTCTATCACAATAATAAATAGGTTAATTGCTTGATGGCTGTTTAATTTTACAAAAAGAATACCCATTTTAAAAAGTAAATATTAATAATATATTTAAAGTTCTTTATGATTCTAAACATCCAAATCACTAATTTTAAAACTTGCTTTTTGTCCTGACTTCCTCATTGTAAACTTATGAACACTTTATTTTAAAATCATTGTCTGGGCCAATTTCTCTTCATTAATAAGGTTGCTGAGAATTATGCAAGTCCTAAGGATATAACATATGCATATATTAAGAAATGCCAAGATTGTAAAGTGTGTGCTGACCATTTTCAATGATTACGCAGAACACCAGCACCAGAGTATTTTCTTTCCTTATTTTCCATGGTTAAATATTGTTTTCGATTCATAACAGGTACATCCTTCTAAAACTGCTCGTAATGGCAAATTCACAGTCCTTGTGAAATATTACCCCAATGTTGAAATAAGGGTGGAGAATAATTTAAAGAACAAAATTGCTGAAATGGAAACAATACTAAAACAAAAGTTAAATGTGAAAATAAAACAGTACAACAGTCAAAATTTGTACACTTTGTATGAAAAATTAAAACAATTGACTTGAATTTAAAGTCACTTATGCATTATCAGTCCAAACTGTATCTAAAAGCACAATGGAGTAGATTTACACTACACTCACATGGCATTAAGGGATGTGAGGGGAAAAAAAAACAATATCCAAGGGAAAATCCGTGCAAACATGGGATTCAAACTTTATCAATCTATTGCTGCAGGGGTTAGCATCCAAGAAGAGATGTCTCCAAAAGAAAGCAGAGTGGGGGGCAGGCACAGGAGCAATATGGCAATCACCCACACCGGGTGCTCCTAACAATATACCTTGACCCAAACAAACAATTCAAAACCACTATTATTATGAAGCAAAATTAATAATAAGACAGTAAAACTGATGATAGATAGATAGATAGATAGATAGATAGATAGATAGATAGATAGATAGATACTTTATTAATCCCAAGGGGAAATTCACATACTCCAGCAGCAGCATACTGATACAAAAAAAAACAACAAAACAATATTAAATTAAAGATTGATAATAATGCAGGTAAAAACAGACAATAACTTTTTATAATGTTAACGTTTACCCCCCCGGGTGGAACTGAAGAGTCGCATAGTTTATATATAGTTTATGATGGTATCAAAAGAAGAAAAAATAAATCCAAAAAAGAGTCTTTAAAGGTTAAGAAATGTATCTGAAAAAGTCTCTAATTAAAAATACTTATGCAGAAAATAAAGGTGATGGAAGATGATGCTGTTAAACTCTGGGTGCAGAGCTGCTTCAGGTTGTTGTTCAGTCCACAGAGTTCTTGACATTTTCTTTAGGTTCTTCTTTCTTTTTTTTTTGTTCCCTTCTCTGCTCTCCTTCCTTTTCTCTCTCCTACTCTGCCTTTTTTCTGTGTATCATTCATCCCAAATTTAAAAGGACTCACTTCATATTAAATTAACAAACTATTACAAGAATAATAGATAAGCATTTTTCTTTCTCAGGCTATTTTTCCAATTGTATCCTAATTATGTTAGGTTTAATAAATTACAAAAGTATTTGTAACAATCTGTTTTTGATTCTAAAAGAATGATTTAAAAGATACAAGCTTCAGTCAGTCAATAAAGATGCAGAATTTAACATAAATCTATAGCAGTCATTTAAAAATATATGCAAAAGTGTGTTTAAAATGGGATTTAGAATCCAGAGTTGAAAAGTTTAAGGAGACTCTGTTTAAATAAAGTCAGGAGGTGCAGGTTTATTAATTCCTGGCTGTTTACTCCGGTGTCCTTATTGCTGGTAGGTTAATCAGTGTCGGTTTCATGATATTCCATTTAGGCTAAAGATTCCATTTTGAATTTTAAACTGCTTAGTTCATTCATGTGATTTTAAACATTAAAATCTTCATATGGCTTATTTTTTAGATAGATAGATAGATAGATAGATAGATAGATAGATAGATAGATAGATAGATAGATAGATAGATAGATAGAAGTTTATTTGTCCCAAAGGGGACAAATTGTCTTTATACAGAAGCTCTTTAAATAAATTAATAAATATAGACATATGCCTATTATATCCATCCATCCATTTTCCAACCCGCTGAATCCGAACACAGGGTCACGGGGGTCTGCTGGAGCCAATCCCAGCCAACACAGGGCACAAGGCAGGAACCAATCCCGGGCAGGGTGCCAACCCACCGCAGGCCTATTATATGAATAAATAAATAAATAAATATACACACACACGTTGTTCTGAGCACACGACAGAATAACTATAAAGCAAGAAAATTAAAAAGAAAGAAGTTCTGTCTTGCCTGTCACAGTCACCATGAAGTATTATGCAGATGTTGGGCTGTGCCATTCACACTGCAACCCTGGTGGCATATGTTATCGAAACTCTGCAAATTATTTTTATGACGTTACTATATACTGCATATATATATATAAAAAAAGCTTTTTAAAAAAGAGAGTGCTGTTAGGGGCACATAGGGTGCATCAGAATGGCATCGAACAGGGGAAAGGCCTAGCTTGGGTAGGCATCAAATTCTGGAAAGACCTAGCTTGGGCTATGTGACAAATAACTGACTCTGGTGAGAAATCCACTATATGCAAAATTTTTAGTAAAAGAAATATCCAGCATGCTGTAAATTATGTACTTAGACAAATGTTACAGATTATAAAGAAAATACAGCTAAGCCTTTTTAGTGGATAACTGTCATGGTCATGTGTTTATTCTGCCTCATTTGATTGGTATTGCACTTATTTAAAAGGCAGATTAGGGTATCATAACGATTTTGCATCAGACTTAGACACTTCATTAAGCGTCTCTTTAGTATTATCAGTGCCCTGAAAGAGATCACTCAAGATCTGCAGATGAATGTGTAACTCCAACAAATCTAAATATACTTAGAGGATTGCTGAGCTAATCCTAGAGAAATGAGGTTAGTAATCAGAAGCTCCTGGGGCCTCAGTTGACCGTGCAATGTACCTTTAAATTTTACAGCATTTTCATAGTTGGGGATGTTTGAAGCGCTGTGTTCTCCTTTTCATGATGAAGGGCAGTCCCATTGCAGATTTCTGAGCAATTGCCTGTCACTGTTAAACATTTCTCCTTTATTTTCAGCCTAAAGATCTGCAGGACAATCCAAGGTGTTGAAGTACTGTAAATGATGTGTCAGTCAGCCAGCTTGAAAGTAAAAATCCATCTAAGAAAAAAAAAACATTCACAGCCTCCCCCCACCATCCCCCACTGAAGCATTGTAGTGCAGCTCTCAATCAATGGGCATTGAACAGAATGAATCCACTTAAAAAGTAGACATTTGTTAGCTTACTAGCCGTAAAAATCCCAAACATGATGCACTTCATTTACAAATTTAGATGGAAGTGCAATAATTTGATTCTGTGAGTAAAAACTGCCATTCTGGAATAACTAGAAAATAAAGACCAACAAATAATGGCATGTGAATATATATGATGAGAAAGTCCTTCAGCTTTTTAATTATAATTGCTAAAATTTAATGGAGTGCACGTTACAGCCCGTCTTATCAGATATTAATGAAAAAGTAACATACTTCTGGAAACATTCTTGTAATATTTTCAGAGTGTTTGTAAGGCACCATTAAATGCAGACATATTTGTAGACCCACAGATGTTCATATCTGCATTCATTGGAGAGATGGGGCTAAGCTTTGAATACAACTTGCACTTTTCTTGTTTCTTGTCTGAAGAAATTGAAATGTTAGTGGTGAAAGCACGCAGTGCGGCCTTCATGGTTTAAAATAAGATGGAGACAATAATAACAATCTAAGAAAAATTCCAGACTTTATCTTCTAGCTCTATATTTTTCTTTCTCACAGTTCTTTCAGTTTCTTTTTATATCTATTAGCTATTTGTCTGATTTATTGCGTTGGCAATAACCCACATTTATATAAATAAGACCTCTGCAGTAGTCTTTGGTTACATGCTATTTAGGATTGACATTTTCATTTCTTTCATTTAAGAGTGCAGTCAGAGTAAAAAATAAAAATAACCATTTTAATTTACTTTAAGGCATTGTTGGTATGAAAAGTAAATAAACTATAGGACTTCTGTCAATGGAATGACTGATATGTGATGTTTTTCTAGTGTTTCTAGTATCATTCATCCATGATCTGCATAATGTCAGTTCAGAAAACATCTGACCGCATATACAGTATGTCCGTGGTCCCATAAGGTTATAATAGAGTATAGAAATCCCGATTGGAGAACACGACTTAGCAGACATAACTGGACATAGCAAATGCAACAGTTTCCAGCAAGAAACACGTTGTAAAAAGGAGACAAACAAAGAAAAAGATTTGGGGCACCACCTTGGTGACCCCTGCAAGACAAAACACAAACAAAGATGAAGTGCCGGGGCACCTGAAGACAAACTCCTTATAATATAAGCAAAGCATGGGTATAATGCAAAGAAAACATTGTGCAGACATGAGTCTCCAAATAGACAACATCAAGATGGTGGAGCTTCCGGAAAAAAGGACTCTTGGCAGGCGGATACCAAAAGTGAGATCAAGGGAGTTAAAACCATCAATCTTACAGTCTGCAGAGAGAGGAACAGAAAAGGTACCAGTTAACAGCACCCGTTTGTGTTCTGGCAGGAAATGATCATTATCTAAGCCTTTAAACTGCCCCCATTGCACACATGTGTGACACCCCGTATAGTTGAAGATTTTGCAGAACTAATAAACAACTAAAAATTGAGGAGACATCTTCTCAGACACAAGTTCAAGACAGAACTGGAAACAAGATGGCAGAATCCTGGGTTATATGGTCAGGAGGCAGGAAGGGACGGTTTTCACGCAGATAGACAGTGGAAGTGACATCAACAAAGGAGTGGCTGTCATTCTTCCATTCTGTAGATGTAGGTGAAGAGAAGGCATTTGAACACAGCATCAACCCATGGTTCAGCAGGTAATTACCATCACCAAAGCCCTTAGGATGCCTCTCATCCACAAGTGCATGACAATGCGTATCTCATGTCTCTTAAATACAAAGAATTGTGCTGCCAGTACCGAACTATACTTTCTATTGTTATTTTAATGTGAACTTTCCCTTACAAATAAGAAGTTTACCGTATAGCAATGTATGTTTTAACTTTTAGGCAACAGCCCCCAGTCTTGTGTATTTCTGGAGTGTTGTAGGGTTATTTTTATCTTTTATGACAAAACTGGTACACTACAGTATCTGCTATAGCTGTCATGTCTCCCTGAGGTTAATATTTTATGTCTCTTCTTGTTAATTTTTGATTCTTTTATTTACATTTTTGTGCATCTTTATGTTTGTTTTTTTCTGTGTTTGCAAGGTAACATTATGTTCCATGTATTTTGTAGGTGGTCCCCTGGAGGCGGGACCACCAGACAATCATTGCCAGGAACTGCCTATAAATCCAGAGGGTCTTCCACAGGTCCTGGTGGTTCATTGTAAATGTGCTCTGGTGCATTTCTGGATTTTTAACCTGTTTGCTCTGTTTTTGACCTTGTCTTAGATTTCTGTTTTGGTACTTGTTCACCTTTGATTGCTCTTGAGGGGAACTCCTTTCTGTTTGTGTGCTCTACAGAGCTTCATGTCTTTGCAGAGTGTTTTGTAAGTTTAACCCTTTTATTTTATAAAGATTTGGTGCTTGCCCTTATTACTTGGAACATATTGGAACTTATGTGCGTTGGGACTCCAAGTTCACGACAATAGCTTTGCTAAGTACCGTACAGTATATCTCACTGAATGTATCATGGATGTTAAGCAACACATAATTGTTGTGGCACGCGGCTGGGGGTGGCACCCAGCCGGGACGCCCAGGAAGACAGGAGGAGGGCTCATGCCTCCTCCAGACCACGAGGGGGCGACCGCCCTGGTTCCTTTGGGGGCCACAGGTACAGAGCTAGGAAGCTCAACCCTGTAAGGGCCCGTGGTCCCCACCAGGGGGCACCCCCATGCCTGGAGAACCCTGGACCCCAGCACTTCTGCCACACCAGAAACTGCTGGGGGGGGGAGACGAGTGGGGACACCCGGAGTGCTTCCAGTTACGCAGCCGGCCCTTCCGCCACACTGGGGCGTGTTTTGTGGGAGATTGCCGGAACACACCTGGAGCACATCCAGGTGCTAATAAAAGGGGCCGCCTCCCTTCACAATGAGGCTGGAGTCGGGAGAGCAGTTGGACAAGGTCTCAGGAGGAGACACGGAGGTGGCCTGAAGAGTGAGGCATAGTGGTTTGGCCTGGACTTTGGGGAGTCTGTGGGTTGTGGAGCACTGAACTGTGTAAATAAACTTGTAAATAAACGTGTGTTGGGTGACAAAAATGATGTCTACCTGTCTGTGTCAGGGCTGTTCCCCACACTGTATATTAAATTGTAAAGCATGTCACACAAATACTTGTACACCCTGGCCTTTAAAGCTTGATCTCAATTGACAACTTATGCCATGACGTATGAAATGGAACCCATGGTTTTTGTGACTGCTGGACCAACATTGGGCTTTAAGTACTTCTCATGGCTTTAACAGACAGGGTGGTGCAGTTGATGTTATGGGGTGCACAGCTGTGCTACTCACAATAAGTACAATATGGCTGCTTTTATGACATAAAATGGGCTTGAAGTTCATTGCATGGTTGCCAGAGATATGACAATGTGTCAGATGTCACAATATATGCTCAAAACTGCTGAAATTCACCAAAAATATTGGCTTGTGTAGATCAGTAAGCTGTTTGGGTGGCTCAGTAAGCTGCACTATGGCATGTGTAGATCCAGAGCTGATATCCAAATGTGCAGCAGCAGTGAATAACATAATCTGTTGATCTTCTCTGATAAAGGCACTGGCCACGTCAATGCGAGCTTGTGTGCGTATTGTTGATGGTTAACCAGATTGTGCTTCATCAGTTACACTTGTTCTTCCCGCTTTCTATCCATTCATAAACTTTTCATTGAGTCATGCTGTTTTCATGTCCATACTGAGCCAACATCATTCACCAGGTTTTACTTTCTCTGCCCAAAGAAATCTCACGTTGGCACGTTATTCAACAAGGGTACAATCCTGCAGCGGAGTACCCATGTTTATTTGACCTTGGCTTCAACTAGACTAATGGTAGAGCGCTGCACTGCTAATTACCCATAAGTCATTGCTGATGTGTTGTATTGTGTCAGCTTCTATCTGTTGTGGTTACTATGTAATTTATAAATTGCCTTTGTTTTTAGATGTACCCTTGTATTTTATTGTTCTGATCCATATTGATATTGTTGCTTAGTGAAAAGGCAGTGCAGAAGCAGGAACAAATTACACAGGTCAGTCTGATTTCTTCAAGCATCTGTTGTTCAAAGGCAGTCACTTAAATTAAACCAATCAGCTTTAAAGTTGACCTATAAAGTTGGAACTGCCTGCATAACATTTTGCATCTTTTGGTAATGATATAAGAAACATTTGCTCACCTTCGAAATTTAATTGAGGCAACTTTTTTTTTTTACCGTCCAAGTGCAGAGGGTTTTGCATTTATTTGCTTCAAAAGGAGAATTTTGGGTGCCATTTCATGCAAGATCTGTTTATGATTGCAAAAGCTAATTTTAAAGATGATTAGGTAAATGTAAATCACTGTCTTACAGTTCTAAGAATAACAGAAACCTGACAAAAATCTGCTCCAACGATTACTTTTTGGGAATAATTAGCACTGACCTATGCAGTCCTCAATATGGGAAACTACTGCAGTACCATGAAAGCAGACCATCTACAAAACAAAAAGACTGAGGACATAATATAAAAAGAGAATTTCTGTTTCACTACCTCTCCATGCAGTTCTTTTTCTACATTAGACTACTGACATGCAGCGGGTTCAGGGGAGGGGGGGCGGGCCCTCCTCAGTCATGTGCCAGCCTCGGGAGTGTACTTTACCTCTGCTTAGCTAGTGAACAAGAGAACTACTTAAAGGATTTAAATCGGGTTTTTTCCTATAATTTGCTTAAACATTCCGGTTGATTTTGTGACTTCTTTCATCGTGTTAAGTATCATAGTTCACGTGCAGGAACGATAAATTTGCGCTAATCCGAGACAGAGGCTGTGGGTCGAGGGGCGGGGGAAGCGTGACATCAGGAGTGGGGAATTGGTCTACCTCTGTGTTTTGGAGTGTTCTTTGCCTCTGCTTAGCTGGCAATATCTGTTTGTTTATTGATTTGTAAAGTTTGTCCTGTTTCACTACTACGTGGACAGAGCCGCATGGGACGGCTAGTTTATAAATAAATTACAATAATAAAATGAATCTATAGCAATTTCGGAAACATATTTCCAATATATATATAATATATATACAGTATATGGTTTGCGAGACATGGACGCTATCCAGTGACCTGAGATGAAGACTGGACTCCTTTGGTACTGTGTCTCTCCGGAAAATCCTTGGGTACTGTTGGTTTGACTTTGTGTCGACTGAGCGGTTGCTCATGGAGTCCTGAATGAGGCACATTACCTGCATTGTGAGGGAGTGTCAGTTATGGTACTCCGGCCATGTGGAGCGTTTCCCCTAGGTTGATCCAGCTTGTAAGATCCTCATTGTTGGGGACCCGAGTGGCTGGACCAGGCCAAGGGGTCGGCTACATGACACCTGGCTGCAGCAAATAGAGAGTCATTTCCGGAGGGTGGGACTGGACCGAGTGTCTGCCTGGGGGCTTGCCAACTGGGATCCTGAGTTGTTTCGTTGTGTAGTGGGTGCGGCAACGCGCTGTACCAGTGCATGCTCCCCAACTTGACTTGACTTCCAAAAGTTATTTGTTTGAAATACTGCCAATGTTTGTTAATTAAGTTACACAACAAAATTTTCATGATTGTCAACACCAGATTATGCAATCAGTTAAGAAGAAGCACTTTGGTTTAACACCGCTGTATGTGGAGTGACAGTACAGGCTAGGAAAAAAGCCATTTTTGAGTGATAGTCTAGAAGCCAGAGATGTGTTCCTGTACTTAGAATGAAAAAAGAGAAAATGAGAATTATTCAAAGTAGCTAACTTTTTTATTTTCTTGTGCAGGAGATCGTTGTATGGACTATTTCCTTACAAGTCCAACATGATCGGTCTGGAAGCCTTTGCAGATCCTTCAGAGGAGTGGGATATTGTGGAGACAATTGGGAAGGGAACTTATGGAAAAGTCTATAAGGTCAATAACAGAAAGGATGGAAGCCAAGCAGCTGTTAAAGTCTTAGACCCCATCAATGTAAGTGAAACCTTACTAAACCACATCTTTAATATAACGTTTCAAACATGTGTGTCTTGTCATTACATTAACTGAAAACATGTTTAACTGTCAGCTATCTGTATACTTTTAGTAGAAATGTTTTAATGAATCAGTATATAACTCAGATTTTGGGGCCCTTGTCTTTTACACTTTCAAATCTCAAATACCAATTGCTAAAGGCATCAAAAAGCTTGATATTGCAACCGCCTTCATACAGATTATACATCTGACAGTGCACACTGGTGCCATTTGCTGTTTTTTTACTTCTTTCTTAGGAGGAATGCTGACTTTACTCAATCAATTAGTTGTTATTGCCTGTAGCACATTACATAGAGTGCTTTCACAAAGTACTTTACTAAGCAATTCCCTTTGCACGGCACATAATGCCTAAATCCACTTACGTGTGATGGTGCTTTGTGTGGGACAGGTCGGTATTAATGTACTCTGACTCTAGCGCTCCATTGCAAGTTTTAACATTTTTTTAAAGCCAGACAATATGCCTCAATGCATTTTATGAAGGTAGGCAAGTAGAATTTTGTAAGAGGTAGTTTTTGCACAAGTAAACAACAAATTTTGAAAGGAGCACTCAGGAAACTTTCTCAGCACTATTTTGATATGTCATTGCTTAATGTGCTTCAAAGTATTGTTGTTTGATTCATTACTAAGCCTGACAATCAAATGTAAACAAATTTCTGGCTATTGACAGAAGCTGAACATCTACTATATGTTATTGTAGGAATAGAAAAATATTCTAATTTGGACACCACAAAGACAGCAAACTAAGGTAACGTGGGGTGTATGATCACTCAGTTAATTAATTATCAGTTTTACCATTTCAGGAGATGTCAGGTTAAATGTAGGTTGAGCAAGGGATCTCAGTTTTACTTTCTGGCTAGGACGCCAGAAATGTGTAGAGATCGGAACAATTCACAAATAAACCAGACACGTCCGAAGAAAATAAACAAAATAATACAATTTATTTATAAAATAAAGATAACAGAAGAGTTTTATGCAAGTATGCTGCATATAAACAATAGAATATAACAAATAACACAAAACATAAAATTAGGAAGGCTTAGTTTAACTTTTTCTCTCCTAGTAATAAAGGCACATAGCTTATGAATTCCAGTCTTCCACTTCATGTTCTTTAGCACGTTATTATGCCTCTTGTTTTTAATATTGTGGGCTTTATTTGCTCACAGCAGCATGAAGTTATGGGAAAGAGTAGTGGAAGCTTGGTTAAGAAGTGAGGTGATGATTAGTGAGCAGAAGTATAGTTTCATGTCAAGAAAGAGCACCACAGATGCGATGTTTGCTCTGAGGGTGTTGATGGAGAAGTTTAGAGAAGGCCAGAAGGAGTTGCATTGCGTCTTTGTGGACCTGGAGAAAGCATACGACAGGGTGAGGAGAGAGGAGCTGTGGTATTGTATGAGGAAGTCGGGAGTGGCAGAGAAGTAGGTAAGAGGGAAGTGTGACAGTGGTGAGGTCTGCGGTGGGACTGACAAATGCATTCAAGGTGGAGGTGAGATTACATCAGGGATTGGCTCTGAGCCCTTTCTTATTTGCAGTGGTGATGGACAGACAAGATTACACGGGAGTCCCCATGGACTATGATGTTTGCTGATGACATTGTGATCTGTAGTGATAGTAGGGAGCAGGTTGAGGAGACCCTGAAGAGGTGGAGATATGCTCTAGAGAGGAGTGGAATAAAGGTCAGTAGGAACAAGACAGAATACATGTGTGTAAATGAGAGGGAGATCAGTGGAATGGTGAGGATGCAGGGAGTGGAGTTGGCAAGGTGAGCGAGTTTAAATACTTGGGATCAACAGTACAGAATAATGGGGATTGTGGAAGAGAAGTGAAAAAGAGAGTTCAGGCAGGGTGGAATGGGTGAGGAAGAGTATCAGGAGTGATTTGTGACAGACGGATATCAGCAAGAGTTAAAGGGAAGGTCTACAGGACGGTAGTGAGACCAGCTATGTTATTTGGGTTGGAGACGGTGGCACTGACCAGAAAGCAGGAGACAGAGCTGGAGGTAACAGAGTTAAAGATGCTAAGATTTGCACTGGGTGCGACGAGGATGGATAGGATTAGAAATGAGGACATTCAAGTTGGATGGTTGGGAGACAAAGTCAGAGAGGCGATATTGCGTTGGTTTGGACATGTGCAGAGGAGAGATGCTGGGTATATTGGGAGAAGGATGTTAAGGATAGAGCTGCCAGGCAAGAGAAAAAGAAGAAGGCCTAAGAGAAGGTTTATGGATGTGGTGAGAGAGGACATGCAGGTGATGGGTGTAACAGAACAAGATGCGGAGGACAGGAAGATATGGAAGAAGATGATCCGCAGTGGCAACCCCTTATGGGAGCAGCCAAAAGAAGAAGAAGAAGAAGCAGCTTCTCCTCTGGCTTACCAACTTTCTCTGTCTGTGTGTATGTGCGTGAGTGCGTATGTATGAGATGCTCTTCTGTGCTTTCTTACCATATTTAGTATGAGAAACTCATAATATCCAGAACTGATACCTTACAGTGACACTAATACCATAATACATTACCTGACTTTGTCCTATCAAATTACAATTAATAATTCTCAGAATTACAGTAATACTTATGGTTTAGGTAAGCGATGTTTGGTTTCTTTCCTGGTTGGCTTTCTTTCTTTGTTCAGGATCTTATTTCAGTCTTTGCCTTTGGTTTCAGCTTTTGGTTATGGGTGCTACTAAAATTTCTCTTCAGCGTTTCACACACACATTGTGTCGATGGCCAAACAGCAAGGTGAACGTGTGGTTTATTTATTTAGTTACATTCTTCTCCCTTGCATGTGCACCTGCTGTTCCTTAGCAAGGTTGGAGAGCAAGCTGTTTATAACCCAGGCTGTCCTTGATTACATCTTGCCTGAAGAAGGGGCCTGAGTTGCCTCGAAAGCTTGCATATTGTAATCTTTTTAGTTAGCCAATAAAAGGTGTCATTTTGCTTGGCTTTCCTCTTCTTCTAACATGAAATTGAAGACAAAACTCTTGACCAGTGAATGACAGGGGCAGGTAGATCATTAATTTAAAAGCATTAGCCTGTTTTTGCACTACTCTGGTTCTCCAGAAGTAATCACTTAACAATATTTTAGCAGAAATTCATGCACTTTGGACATTGTTAGTATACAACTGGATAACTGGCAAATGGAGTAGGCGACATGAGTAAGCTGACATTTTTTCATTGTTGTTTTAATATTGTTTGCTGTTGTTCAGTATTTGCCCGCCACCCGCTCTGTCATACATTGCAATCTCCATTCTCCTTTATAGTATGTTATTTTTTCCCAAAATGGAAACACAGGCTGAATAACTGATAAAATAATATATAATGTTGCGTGAAGTATTCCATGCTTTAGAATGTTTTTCTTCCTTTAAAATAAGTTGCCATGTGGGGTAGGAATGAGAACCTGGACAAAATTAAGATTTAGGGCACCATTGCGGTGAAACCCATTAATAAATTAAAAGAAAAGAAAACACCACACAAATAAAACTCAAAGTTAAACAGTCTCCGCTGCAGTCACCCCGTGTGTCAGTCACTGGGTAAAGCAATGCTCTGAGTAGGAGCACCGTCTACCTCAGTCGCCAATCCAAGAACAAATGGTCATTTCTAGTTGTTAGCTGGGTTATATAGGAAGGATTCCAGAAGGAGGGGGACTTCTGGGGATGTGAAGGACCTGATGTCAGGTGGCGTCTGTGTAATCTTCAAGACTGTGTAGAAAGGAGGAGAGGTTGTTAACAACCATGCCACCTCTTGTTGTGGAGTGGTACTGCTTCCCTTATCAGAGCTCTTTAGTTGTTGTCTAACACTTGTGTCTGAGAGTGTCAATGGTGCAGTGCATAATGAGGAGTTTAATGTGATCAATTGTGACAGTAAATTAATTCTCTGATCTTTTCAGTTCAAAGATGACTTATAGGTTCAGTGGATATTGGTTTTAACTATATTACTTGTTCCTTGACCAGTACTGAGAAAGCTGTGTGAAAATGCTTTTACAATTATAGCTGATCATCAGTGTAGAGAATGCGTACAAATATAGATTAACATTCATTGGCTAGAAAGTTGTCTTATGTATCTTCAGTAATAAGTCAGATGACAATAAATGGACATCTTGTAGAATGCAAACTGCTTAACCGAGCAGATCTGTGAACATCTGCTAGATACAGCAGCTGTATATAAATCACATACATAATACCAAGACTTATTACAATTGTGATTACCCTTGTGTTGCTCAAGGTCAAAAGACAAAGTATGCCATCTGTGGTAAATTGGTCATTTTGTGTTTTAATTGAAGGATGTCGATGAGGAAATTGAAGCTGAATATAACATCTTGCAATCACTTCCCAACCATCCAAATGTTGTCAAATTCTATGGGATGTTCTATAAGGCTGATGGTCTTGCTGGAGGTCAACTATGGCTGGTGCTTGAGGTAATATTTGTTTTGTCACAATGTCTTGTACAATTTTACTTTTGATTTTCCAACCTGCACTGGTGCCATTTTTGAAGACTTGCTAGTAACAATAATTTCATTCATTAGTTTTGTTAATCTACTGGACTTGAAACAGATCCTGATAGCAATTGGTACCAGCTTAGGAAGTGTTTCAGAAAATACTTAATGAATAAAGAAGAGTCTTGAGCCATTATTATATATGAAGTCCAACATGGACATCCTTTATTTACACCTGACCAGTGGGGCCATGTCATGTGAACAGTATAGCTCTCTACAGTAAGACTGGTTTATTTTAAGAGAAAAGTTCCTTGTATCATTTATCATTTTTTTAATTTGCATCAATCAACGTTCAGATAAATGGCATATACTAGGTAATACCTCTCTGCTATTAAATATTATGTAAAGTCCCAAAAAGCAACAATCATTTAAGTTTGATATATAATACATTGGACCCCTCTAAGCAACAAATAATAAATTATGACCTGCTGAAACATATGAACAGGATAACTAATTTAAAACTTAAATATTAAAAGTTTAATATTAGTTTTTAAAATAGATTTGAAAAAGGGTGATTATTCAGTTTAGATTTTAATGTTAGGACTAGGGAAGATTTTTCAGTATCAATTCATATGTAAATAAGGAAACAAGAAAGCTTTTACATCACTTTCACAGAAGATCTTGATACAGAGCTGGATGCTCTCAGCATATGCACAGAATTTGAAATCATATTTGCAAATTAAGTGATAGTGTGTGTTTACCGATGAGACATCAGCCAGCCATTAGTTCAAGCCTGTCAGAAGCTGTTTTCATTTCCAAGCAGCATTGTCTTTATACAGCTGTACGGTACTGTAGAGGAGTTTGAGGTCAATTGACATCAGCATTTATGCAGAAATTATTCACAATACTAGGATGAGCTGGAATCAGAAAACTTAGATTTGAATCAGATGGTAAGATCTGAGATGGACTGGAGTCCGCCTAAAAATACATGGAGCAACATCCTTACAATTAGATCTGGAATGAGTAATTGTTTTTCTGTGCCAGTCTTCACTCTTTCTTTCATGCATTTATTAATTTTTACTATTCTTATCCTGTTTTGGTGGCAACATGCAGCACTGGACTGAGCAGACCATCCTATCCTCACAACTCATCCTATAATCTCCCAGACATTCCCAGACTGGTGGAGACAGAGAGAGGGAGAGAGAATTTCTCCACCATCTCCTTGGTCTGCCTGAGAGTTTCCACCCTTTGGGCATTTTTTTGAACACCTCTTGAGCGAGGTGCCCAGGAGGTATTAATACATATCAAACTCTCCATCTACCTCTTCTCTATGACGGGAATCATCAGAATAATCCAAGGTCCTGTGTTTCTGAGCTCCTTGCCCTGTCCATATAGTGAGCCCAGCAACCATACACATGAGCCTCATTTCCACCACATGTTTTCATTCCTTCTGTCGCTACCTAGAGTTTGTGACCATATGTGAGAGATTGTATGTAGGCTGAGAGATAAACTTAACCTGAGGTCTTAGTTTCTTCAAAGACCATTGCAATGTTGGTAAAAAAAAACTGCCATTGTATCAGCTGTTGGTCAGCATGATGCATGACCATATCTACCATCAGGATGATCTGAGGACATACTCTGGGTCCCTGGTTACAAGGGTCCTTAGTAGATGTGACAAAAGAGAAATGCCAGGCAGCTCCTGGTCTTCAAATTCCATATATAAATTATAGCAGTTATAAAATAGACGCTATATAGCGCCCAACCTGGCACAGACTCACACAGAGGCATGTGTAAAATCCAACAAAGACTTTATTTTTCTTCAGCTGGAGGGTTCATCTTCCCCGTGAACCCTCCAGCCACAAGACACTCCCACAGCACTTTAAACAAATCACCACAACACTTCCGTTTGGCACCACCACTCCTCCTTGACAACCTCGTCCTCGTCCTCTTCCTCCTGATTCTGGCTCCTGAGTGGTGGTAGCTGGCCCTTTTTATAGCCCACCCGGAAGTGCTCCAGGTACTTGATCACCTTTTTCTAATTGCACTTCCGGGCGGGGCTATATAGTTGTCCAGGCCAGCTCAGGGACCCATGCAGCACCCCCTGGTGGCCACCCCAGATCCTAACAGGGCTGTGGAGAACTCCATCTCCCATGGAGCCCTGCGGGAAACTGATGTACCATCGTCAGCCAGGGAGGCTGCCACCAAGCATCCCGGTGGAGGTACAGAGGAGCCCATGGTTGCTCCCCCGGAACACTCTGTGTTGGGCCTGTGGTATCCTCTTTAATAAAATTCCTGTGTGCGTCCAGGTGTCCGTGTGTGGGTGTCTTCTGGTGAAGTGCGCATGCGCGTGGCACGGTGCGATGCGCGATATTACTGTCAGAGAAAGTTACAGGCGTTTTACGGAAGTACAAACCAGTATTACTGCGAAAGGAAATTAAAGGTACACAATACAGTGACTCATATTACAACCACATACAAGCCAGTATTACTGTCGGAGGAAATTAAAGGCATATTACCGACGTGCACACCTGTATTACCGCCAGAGAAAATTTAAGGTATATTACGGACGTACAAGCCAGCGGACGTACAAGACAGTATTACTGTCACAGAAAATTAAAGACACACAATACACGGCGGCAGCCCACAAAGAACGGTCAGCTCAGCAAGTAAACATCAACAAAAGAAAGGCTGAAAGAAAGAAAAATACGACCAACACAAAGAATGAGGTCAAAGTCCCTTGCCATTTAATATAGACTGTTCCTACTAATGTTTATGCACTACTGTTCTAGCGCCCATTATTGTAACGGGCTATATGACTAGTAATTTTCATAATTCAGATGACACAAACCCCATCCCTGATGGTTTATCCTGCATTGATAATTAACAGTGCACTATAAACTCCAGAGATGGGGTGGAGGGACACGTTTGGGTGAGGTAAAGTGGGGCTTTTGCGTTTTGACACCCTTGGCCCTTGATCTGATGATACCCCAAGTTGTGAATAAGACCTAAAAGTACGCGGGGACCCCTCCGCTCACCCCTTACCTGGAGAGAAAAAAAACCCACAGTTTATTGGGACACGGATGTTATCTCAGATTTGGAAGTGGTTATTCTCATCTCAGCCTTATCAAAAATCAGCTGAAAACCATTCTAATGTGACACATACAGTAGATCCCAATCTGATGAGGGCTAGAGGACAACATCATCGGCAAACAAGAGGGATGTAATCAATAGGCAACAAAACTTTATATTTTCCAATAAATAATAAGAATAAAACTTGTGTTCTTTATCTTCAAACCAGCATTTATAGCACAATATAAACAGAACCCCAAACCCTTTCTTTCTCATCTTAGTGGTATCCTCCTCCTCCTCCCAACTCCTTGTTCCTCGCTGAGGCAGAGGGCTCCTTTTTAACCCAGGTCTGAAAATATCTGTCTGTCTGTCTGAATGTCTGTCCACTTTCATGAGAGAACTACTTAACGGATTTAGATCGGATTTTTTTTCTGTAATTTGCTTGAACATTCTGGTTGATTTTGCGACTCCCCTCATTGCGCTAGGTATCATAGTTCACTTGCGGTCCCGATTTATTTGTGTGAATCAGAGAGAGACTCTGTGGGCCAAGGGGAGCTGTGGTGCAGCCCTCCTCACTCACACGCCAGTCTCGGGGCGTATCTTACATCCGCTTAGCTAGTGAACGAGAGAACTACTTAACAGATTTTGATCGGGTTTTTTCCTAGAATTTGCTTGATCATTCCAATTGATTTTGCGATTTCTCTCATCACGCAAAGAATCATAGTTGGCTTGCAGGAGCGATATACTCACACTAATCCGTGATAGAGGCTGTGGGCCGAGGGGAGTGGGAAGTGTGATGTCAGTAGTAGGGAGCTGGGCCGGACCCTCCGCACTGTCCTGTTTCATATCAGGCAGATTAGTGTTACCTATTTACAGAGCTCAGACTTGCTAGGGTGGGAATTTAGGTGCTGATTATGATTTGATATTTTTAAATGTTTCTTCTTTGGGCCGTTGCACTGTTTTATTTTTGATTAAGATGTGCTTTACTTATGGTAATGTAATTTTTTAACCGTACTAGATGTTGTGAAAAAGCAACATTTAAATATTAAAAAAAAAAAACGCCAATAGATTCTTCACATTAACAACTTTGATTCATTACTTGGGTCGAGACTCTATACATAACTTAGCCACACAATATGGCGTTGTGTTTTAAATTATCTAAAAATGGAATGGTGCAAAAGTCTCCAGAACATTTTTCTAAAATGTACCGTATCTGCCTTCCTTCTGTTCTGTTTTTCTTTATATGTTGTAATATACGTGAGGAGCCATCTTATTAAGAGACCTGTTTGCAGAGCTCAAACTTGGTAGGGCTGGGAATTTTGGTCTTAATTATAAATTTAATATATTTTGATGTTTCTTCTTTGGACTGTTGCACTGTTTAATTTGTGACTGAAATGTGCTTTACTTATTGTAATATGACCTTTACACTCAGTCAAACTTCAAGTAATAGCCACTATTTTCATTGTGATTTGAAGTGACCCTGAATATGACAGAGGTGTAAGGTCATATTGCACCACAGGTGTCTGATAGATTTACATTTAAATTCACAAAATGTAATCTGTAGCATCAAAACGTATGGATGACCACATAGAGTTGCAGTAGTCCAGTAGACTTCCATCCATCCATTTTCCAACCCGCTGAATCCAAACACAGGGTCACAGGGGTCTGCTGGAGCCAATCCCAGCCAACACAGGGCGCAAGGCAGGAACCAATCCCAGGCAGGGCGCCAACCCACCGCAGTCCAGTAGACTTTCTGGACTTTTTGCCTGCTAGACTCAAAGTATTCAGGTTGGGAAAACACACCTTCAGCTTCATTATTCTGCACATGGAAACCCCAAGGGATGTGTTTATAATCCCCTGTTGTATTTACTATACATACAGTACATGATTGTATAGCCAATGAGATGCCCTACCTAGATGAAGTGAGTGGCCTGTGTGACTGCAGATGGCGCTATACCAACGCTCAACCTGACACAGACAGATACGGGAGGCACACTGCTAAAAACACAAGTGCTTATATTTTTCTTCACTCGTGGAGAACGTCTTCCCCGTTCCTATGAGTCCACAACACACAGTCCAAAGCACAATACTGCACAATACTTTTCTCCTCACGCTCTGTCTTCACTACTCTGCTCCGGCAGGCTTCATCCACTACCACCCGACTGTGGCTCCTGGAGTGGTGGTTGCTGGCTTCTTTTATTGCCCACCTGGAAGTGCTCCAGGTGTTTGACAACCTATTTCTTGTTGCCTTTCCGGGTGTGGCAGAAGAGCCTTCCACATGGGCTCAGGAACAACTGCAGCTCCCCCTGGCGGCACCCCCAGATCCCAACAGGGTTGTAGAGAGCTCCATCTCCCATGCAGCCCTGCGGGAATCCGAGGCACCATTGCCACCCAGGGGGGCTGCCATCTAGCATCCCACGGGATGTACTGTTCTGACCAGGGTTGCTCTCCCGGTGCATACAGTGAAGAGGTGTCCCAGCCAGACAAGGACCCCAGCTGTCTGTGACACCTGTCACCATAGGGTCAAGAAAACAGTGTGTCCATCAATGTCAGCAAAACAAAAGAGCTCACAGTGAGCTTAAACATAGAGAACAAGAGGTGAAGAACTGAGTGCAAGTTCATTAACGGTACTGCAGTGGAGAGGGTTTAGTTTTTCAAATTCCTGGTAATCAACATCAGGAGTTGACTAAACATAGTCCACATGCATTTAGACATTCTGGTGAGAAAGACAATACAGCACCCTTATCATCTCCAAGCAAATGAAGAAATTCAGAGTGTCAGAAAGAGCTGTGAAGTTCTTCTGCCACACGGTCATTGGAAGCATTGCGGAAGGGCGCATCACTTGATGGTATGAAAATGGCTCATAAAAGGAGAGTTGTGAGCTCGGCTGAGAGCATCATGGAGAGCACATCACTACCATCCCTCCAGGACCAATATACAAAAAAGTACAGTTTAAATGGCTAAGGTGCCTTTGGTGCCTCAAGTAAAGAACAAAAAGATTAAGAAAGAGCTTCAATTCCCAGGAGATCAAAAGAACAAACGGTCATCTTGTCAGGCATTCCTAACAAGTGTAAAAATAGTCGATTTATCATTTCCATTTAACTATTTTTATTAGTTAATAATGATGATTATTATAATAATCACTCTTTAATATTTTATCTTTTTATTTTATCACTCTTTATCAGTATGCTGCTGCTGGAGTGTGTGAATTTCCCCTTGGGATTAATAAATTATCTATCTATCTATCTATCTATCTATCTATCTATCTATCTATCTATCTATCTATCTATCTATCTATCTATCTATCTATCTATCTATCTATCTATCTATCTATCTAATGTATATATGTGTTACACATTATACAATCACTCGAGTATTTTGAATCTGCATTTTGTAATATTTAATATTTATTTTTAAAGTATATTTTTATTGCTCAGTACAGCCTGCTCACTGAGCTGCACTACACTGTATTCCACTGTGTGTGTATATTTGACAAGTAAAATCTAAATCTAATTCAACAACCCTACAAAAAAGAAATCTTTTCTTTCCACTACATTCTTCTATGTCGCCTGCAAACACAGATGCTAAAAATAAGTCACTGGAAGTAAGTGGCCTTGTAATTTCTGTAATTGCTTAAATAATGGTGGTGCTCAAACACATTTACAGAGCCTTCTATTTTGCACCCCCTACCTCATCTTTGATGTATGGCTGTCCATTAGAAAGAAATAATTGCAGGAAGCACTGAATTTTTTTTTATTCTACTATGATCATGATGTTTCATCTTGGCTTCTGGCAAAGCATGTCATCAAGCTAGACTATAGAGATATGGTGGCTGTCGTCTGCTTTCTGTCTGCCAGAGGGAGATGTAATGAATTGAATTTTCACTGTGACAAATTTCTTGCCTTCATCCCTCTAACACGCCTCACACTCTTACCTGTCTGCTGTTGCCATCAGTATTTTTGCTGTTTTATATTTTTTTTCCCAAAATAAAAGGTAATTTAGTAGAAAAAATGCACAACATTAATATTGACAGAAGTGACCCACAACCACTTTTTTCCTTACTGCATTTAAATATTCCACTATTTATTGAAGGGCAGCACAGTAGCGTAGTGATAGTCTCACAGTAGGGACACTATGGTTCACGTCCTCAGTCCTCCTAGTGTGGAGTTTGCATGTTCTCCCCGTGTCTGTGTGGGTTTACTCCCAGGTCAGTTAGGTGAATTGGCCCTTCAATGGACTGTCCAGGGAATTGTTCCTGCCTTGCGTCCTGTGCTACCTTGGGTAGGCTCCAGCACCTCGGATGACCATTGTTTGGATTAAACGAGTCTGAAAATGACACGACTATTTTTAAAAAAATAAAAGTGAACGTTTCATCCATTCTTTTAACTCTGCACTCATCCACTGTCTTTCCAGCACTTTCCAGTGTGTAGAATTTATCTGTGAAACATAGGAAATCACGGCACGGTGGCGCAGTGATAGCGCTGCTGCATCGCAGTAAGGAGACCCGGGTTCACTTCCTGGGTCCTCCCTGCGTGGAGTCTGCATGTTCTCCCTGTGTCTGCATGGGTTTCCTCCCACAGTCCAAAGACATGCAGGTTAGGTGCATTGGCGATCCTAAATTGTCCCTAGTGTGTGTATGTGTGGGTGTGTCTGTGTCCTGCGGTGGGCTGGCACCCTGCCCGGGATTTGTTCCTGCCTTGTGCCCTGTGCTGGCTGGGATTGGCTCAAGCAGACCCCCGTGACCCTGTATTAGGATATAGCGGGTTGGATAATGACTGGCTGACTGACTGACTGACTGAAGGACAACACCAGTCAGCAACTGCGAAGTGTCTTCAGATCTTCACTCTGAATTTGACAAAGGATTAGCAAGTAGTTAACTACCTCAATTAAATGATCAATGTTTATTTTATGTAGTGACTTTCAAAGTAAGAAATACATAGAAAAACAAAACAATTAACTAAAAACCAATACACAACTGTTTTATAGACTGCCTTCCATAAAACACCATCCCAAGACACTTTGCAGTAACAGAAGTATGGTACTATTGAAAGTATAATAACGGAAAACGAACCCAACCATTGAGTTAACTGGAGCAGACAGGATAGCACATATAATAAATATGAATAAGCATAAGCACCTATTCTGCTTCTCTTCTCAGTACTCAAATGTGCCACTTGGTGCCAGTGCCCTAATGCCAAGTAGTTTGCTTGCCTCTCTGATCAAGGAGCTCAGGAATCATTGGGTACAAGGGTCCTTTCATCAGACTGGCCGGCCCAGCACTGACTCAGCGGTGAAATGGCTGGGAGGGCGAAGGCAGCTTGATGGCTCTGAACAAATTGGAATCCTACTACGTGATATCATCTACTCTTATATTTTGCTCTGTACTTGTTCAATTACTACATATAGCACTATTGTATTGTATGGAGGATTACTTGTGTTCTGTTCTGTGTATTGCATTGTATTTACCTCATTTTTTGACATCCACTGCATGCCCAACCTACCTGGAAAGGGGGTCTCTCTCTCTCTGAATTGCCTTTCCCAAAGTTTCTTCCATTTTTTTCTCTTCAAGAATTTTTTTATATAGGGGTGAGGGAGTTTTTTCTTGTCTTCTTAGAGAGTCAAGGCCTTGTCAAAAACAGGGCCTGTTAAAGCCAATTGCAGATTTTGGGCTATACGAAAATACGAAAACAAATTGTATTATATTATACTGGTAATGGTGCACTGCACGGTAACGTGCAGTGAATATACTTGATTTGAGCGGTCCTAATTTTCATCCTCTTTCTTTCTCTTTACGTTTACCATTCATTTGCTCAGACATTGATGCACTTGCTTCACCCTAGCGGCCCGCTTCTTCTCTTCTTTTGTCGACATCTGTTCGCGTTTAAACTGATTAAGTCCGTGTTTGTGTTACAATTACTTAGTATGTTTTCTTTAATTTTTCACTTAAGCTGGCACTTAAGTTTTCAATCTGCCTCAAGAATGATTTAAGATATGAAGAGGTAGTGGAACTGATGGTGAAGTAGGGATGAGAACGGCGCCCATACACATGCGCTGCACGGCCGCCCTGCTGCCGAGAGTTGATTCTACAATAAAATAAAATAACAATAAAAAGAGGAAAAACCCTGGCGGTCAATCATCTCCCCGAAAGCAGACAGTAGACGTCACGTAGTATATGTGTACCAAATTTCAGGTCAATAGTTCAAATGGTTTGCGAGCTACAAGTGATTTAAAATCCTGGACAGACAAACGGACAGCCACGGTAGCGTATTAAATATAAAGATAGTATTGCATTACTGTAAATAAATGAAGAGGATATCAGAAGAGCAACATGAAATGTATGGGGGAAACTGTAGAAATGCCTTATTTTATTGAGTACTTGCTACTGCATGATGGACTTTATAAGTACAATGTCACATATCTTGTCATTTATGTGTTCCATTTTATTATAAAGAACTACATATGCAAATGCATATTCAGTGGGAGATGCGTGTACAGTAAGTGTAAACAGTCAGACAGAAGACTGTTTAAAAAAATAAATCCGAATTGTGCATTTTGGTAGGTCATAAAACTTACAATACAGTGTTTGGTGTAAATCAGAGTAGGTTTCATCTAGCTTGAGAATCTGTCATGATAACAGCTGACTAACAGCTTGGTTAAACAAGTAAAAGTTAATTTCACAGAATATGGACAAGAAAAAATTTAGAAAATAATAATATATGCAGGGGCTGATTGAAAAGTAATGAGACTGTCCCTGTTTCTCTTTCACGGAGGTGAACACAGGAATGCTGCCCAGGTTTTTGTGAACGGCATACATTGACGTGTGTGAATATGTAGTTGGACCGACATTTTGTTAAGCGCTCTGTCAGAGTGATTGGAAGCACCTCATAAGTGTTGTCATGGCGGATGAAGAAAACGTTCTTGTGAGATTCCGGCAGAGCTGTGTGATTAGATTTTGCATTAAGCTTGGGAAGAATGGTAATGAAACAACAGCTAAAAATATATATATATATATATATATATATATATATATATATATATATATATATAAACAACTACAGTGGAACCTCGGGTCATGAATGTCTCAGGTTCACGTACAAATCGGGTTACGACCAAAAAGTTTGCCAAATTTTTGCATCTGTTCACGACCACAAGCCAGTTTCCCATTTGGTTCATCCGCGTCGATGATTTCCGCACGTGTTCAGTATCTCCCTGTGCAGCAAGCGAGAGAGAGAGAGAGAGAGAGCCCGAGCGAGCGAGCAAGTGAGCCCAAGCAGGGTTGTTTTGGCCGACACTCGGTGGGGCAGAAGGAAGCTGTCATTCCAGCTGAGCGATCAAGGAGCTGGAGTGACCAGAAGAAGTAAGTAAACATTTAGTTTACTATTACACTGTGCATTCTATGGTATATTTAACTATTTTTGTACTTAAAAATCTTTAAAAAGGATATATTTACATACAGTTCGTATGGTCCGGAACAGATTAATTGTATTTACATACAATCCTATGGGGGAAATTACTTCGGGTCACAACCAAATCGGGTTGCGACCAGAGTTTTGGAACATGGTTCCACTGTACATGGAAAGAAGTTCTCTAAGATGATGAAGTTAAAAAAAAAAAAGCCATGGCTGCATCACTAAAAGTGATGTTGCAAATCAGCCCGTTACTTGCCTTTGAATCGTTTTTGAAACTTTGTACAAAGTATATAAGGGCGCTACTTCAAAAATGGAAAAATGCTCTGAGCCTGTGGAATCCTCCAACTGTGAACAATAAAAAAAAAAAAATCAATCTCATTACTTTTTAATCAGCCCCTGTGAAACGGGCAAACCTACAGTATTTCAGGGTTAGAGATGTATGACACGGTATGGAAGTGAAAGAAAGTGAGCTTAAGTTGAAATGAATTTTGTCAGTGTCAGTGTCAGTGGCCGATCCTGCTGCTACCCAAACTGCCAGGAAGAACATACCCAATGTCACACGCATGTGCATGGGAAACAGCTTGACGGTCTGGGTGAAGGAAGTTCTCCACCGAGACAGGGAGTGGCACTGTGTACTAACGATCTCTCTTCTTCCCCTGCTGCAGAAAGGATGATTGACACCATTTCATCTGATGTCACCTCTGGAGTTCCTCTTCCTCCCAGATTGCCTTAAATACGGAAGAGCTGTTATCCTAATTAGTCTACCTTAGACAGAAGTTGGGACAGCTCGATTTGGCACTATAACATGTGTTTTCTTTGCATTTATTGCTGAGAATTATATGGGGTTGGCTGTAAGGTGCCCCAAAAGTCTAACCTTTGTGGATGCTAGGGGTCACTGTTGCCCCTTTAAACCCAACAGACAGACACACAGGACACAGGTTATAAGCACCAAGAAGGTGTTTAATTCTTTTCTTCTTCGTGTACAGTGCTCCCCAAGCACCACAGCCACAATATACAATCAGATGAACACAATAATTTTCAGAATTCTCTCTATTCTTTCTCCTCCACACCTCCCAGCCAGCTTTGTCTCCCTCCTCCCGACTCTGGCTTCCTGCTGGATGTTCCACAGTCCTTTATATATTGTCCGACCTGGAAGTGCTTCTGCTCTTCCACCCACATGACTTGCCAGCACTTCTGGGTCAGATGGAGAAGTCAAGTTTTCCTTCAGCCCAGAAGTATTTCTGGACTTCCGTGTCCATGACTCGATAGTACTTCCGGGCTATGTAAAAAGTACAAGTCCCCCAGTACTCCTGCAGTGTCTCCTGGCAGCACCCACGAAATCCAGCAGGGCTGTGAAGCCGAACTCCAGATACCATGGTGCCCTGTGGGAATCCGGGGTACCACAATGCTGGAGGGAAATCGCCATCTAGCATCTTGGGGGCAGTAGTGTCCCAGAGTAGCTGCTTTCCCCCATTATTCCACTCTTTGGGCATCCCGGCTGGGTTGAGCTGCCGGCCGTCCATCACACCTTGTCCTGTTATTATTTTTGCACCACCTAAGCCACATCTTATACCTCAGTGCTGATGTGTACCGACAACTCCAATCCTAGGGGTAGTCAGCTTAGTCTCCATCCATCCATCCATTTTCCAACCCGCTGAATCCGAACACAGGGTCACGGGGGTCTGCTGGAGCCAATCCCAGCCAACACAGGGCACAAGGCAGGAACCAATCCTGGGCAGGGTGCCAACCCACCGCAGGACACACACAAACACACACAAACACACCAAGCACACACTAGGGCCAATTTAGAATCGCCAATCCACCTAACCTGCATGTCTTTGGACTGTGGGAGGAAACCGGAGCACCCGGAGGAAACCCACGCAGACACGGGGAGAACATGCAAACTCCACGCAGGGAGGACCCGGGAAGTGAACCCAGGTCCCCAGGTCTCCCAACTGCGAGGCAGCAGCGCTACTCACTGCGCCACCGTGCCGCCCCAGCTTAGTCTCTTCATGTTAAAAACACAGTTGGTACAACTGCAAGAACACAGCATAAATCAAAGACACAGTAATGTTTGTAAAAACTACAACAAGCAGTGAAACAATGAAACAATCATCTGTTTAAGATATACGTTTAACAAATACAATCAACTCAGAAATATAACTAATAATAACATTTTTTAATTTCACACCCAGTGAATTTTTAGAAGACATATCTGTAGAGGTACATTGAGGTTCACCTGCTGCACCTCTAAAATGACAGGCAACGACAGCACTGTTTTAACACTTGTATGAATAACAGTGCATGATTAGGGTTAGGGTTAGGGTTAGTTCATTTTCATTTCTGTTTAATTATTTACAGTTATTAGCATTACACTTGAAGTGAATTCTAAAATTCTGCTCTATATTTATTATAATTATTAAAGTGGGAAATTAGTTTATGTTTCTAAGGAGCAGGTTATATTATTTTATGTTTCTAACAAACATAAAATCAGACTTATTTTAACTCAGCGGTTCTCAAACTGTGGGGAAGTAACAAAAAAGCGGGCGCAAATGTTGCCATATGTGGCGTAATTTGGCTATTCGTAGGAAAATTTCAAACTTGTAGTGGTGTATCGACAGCAAAATATACAGGAATACATTTTATTAGGGTTTCAAAAAAACATAAGGGGGGCACAATTAAAACTGTTATGAAAACTCCAGTTGTAAATACTTAAAGGTTGAGAAACGATGTTTTATCTCAAGTATTACAAATTGGCAATTTCCAGCACTCATCCCGGTCCTAGGCATCCTTTGGAGTGAGACCCTTTCTTTTCCTGTCATCTCACACCACCTACAAAAATGTATTTTCACTCCCTTTTGGCCTCATTCATTTCACCTCCATTTCGGAGCAGCTCTTCACCCTGTCCTCTTCTGCCTTTCGCTCCATGTGCCCAAACCACCAGGTGTCCTTAATCCTATCACTATCAATAATCATATTCCCTGCAGCATTTTAAAAGCAATTCACACCCTTTTGCCACCTGCTTTGTGGTCCTGAACATATTTCTGTTTCCTTCTTTATTCTGCAGCTCACTTGCGGACTCTTATCTCTTAGTTTCTTGTACCCTCCCAACTGCTTTTGTAGCATTTCACTTTATTTCCTTAGATTGCCCTGTCACCTTCTGCCTTTGTTTTCTGCCACTACTTATTGGCTGTCCATTTGTCCAGCCACATACTTCTGTTGTTTTCCACCAAGCATTCTTTGTCATTTCTCATTTGCCTCTAATGTTGATGATTTTCAAAACCTCATTCACTGTTGCCGTCAGTGTTTCAGCAACTTTAAATCTCAAGCTCTGCTCTTACAAGTTTCGGAGTTTCCACCTTAGTGTATATTTCCTCTTACTTTTCTTCATGCCTTAGACCAGGGGTGTCCAACTCTGGTGCTGGTGGGCGGCAGTGGCTGCAGATTTTCATTCTAACCATCTTCTTAATTAGGGAGCCGTCAAGCCGTTAGTTGTAAATGACGTGACTCAGGCCCCTTTAGTTGTTTCTTTTTCCTTAATGAGCAGCCAAACAATAATGAGACACAAAACAAGCAGCCACATGACCAGCTAACCTGAAAATTAAAGAAGGTGAAGGTCTCGGTCATGTTGGTCTGCTCAGGTCACCAAAACATCTTGACGGTGGTCTTAGAGAAAATAGTAAATCAACAGTCTGCTGTGGCAGAATGAGAGCAGCAACAAGTCCTGATGTTCAATAATGGCTTTAATTAACAGCAAGATTTTGCTTCTCATTAAGAAACTTGTTGGAGTGAAATTGGCTGGAGTTTGACATTCTAGTTTAGCTGGTCATCTGTTGGCTCTTTTCACATCTCATTTTAGTGTTGGAAGCCATTTAATGAAAAAACAAATCCATTCAGAGGACTAAATCCTTAAAAACAGGGCTATTAAAATGAAGGGAAAAGGAGTTAATTAGCAATGAAAACTGCCCACTGATTAGGAAAAGGGTCAGAATGAAAACGTGCAGCCATGGTAGCCCACCAGCACCGGAGCTGGACACCCCTGCCTTCGACTAAGCTGCTACGGCCAAGTGATGCTGTGATACACAGCCCTCTCAAGGTATCAGCTTCACATTTTTCACCATGTCTCAATCAATCTTCCTCACAAACAAATATTCCATTGTACACATTTAACACTCTTTAAATTAATGCAAGTTTTTAACATATTGAATCTTATATGGCAATGGTGTGCAATGATCACTGATGAAAAAAGTCTAATCCTTTTCATATTTTAAATCTTGGACACCAACGTTTTGAATAAAAAAAGTGTTAGGGGATCAAAACTTTTTTAAGATACTATAAATTTTACATCCATTGGAATGGTCCACACCTCTTATAGCCAGAGTATTACACAGGTGATTGAACAAAAAGAGTGTAATAAGTTAATTGTGCTGTACAGCAACTGTGTAGATTGCATAGATAGGAATTCATGGACAAAAATAAAAGCATGCCGAGGAGTCTCCAATCATTTGTCACTGTAGTGATGCTTTAGAGCCCCAAAACAAGTAAATCCAAAACAGTTCCAAAAATGAATACTAGAGGAGGAAAATCCATCCAAAAACTCTGACTAGTAACGCAGAGGGCTACGTACAATCTTTATTAAATAAAAGACTTTTTCATGATGAAAATGCTCTGAAATAACATGAACAGGGCAGCACGATGGTGCAGTGGTAGCACTGCTGCCTCGCAGTAAGGAGACCTGGGTTTGCTTCCCGGGTCCTCCCTATGTGGAGGCAATTGAAGGCAAATAATGTCCCAGTACAGTAATCCAAGGTTGTTATGAGTAGGAGTCTCAAAGTACGCAGTTTCAAAAAGCACTTCCAATAATGTCCACAAGAGGGAGATATATTGATAAACCCTGGCTAGATAAACAGGCAAACAGAAAATCTTTACAAAAATAACAGATTTATTCCTCACAAAACATGTTAAACATCTTAAAATCAACATAAAGCTCCATGAAGCACAAAGGCAAAATTGGAATTGTCTAAAACAATAAAGCAATTCAAAAGCAAACAAAGTCCCAATACAGATATTAGAGTGGTCAAAATACAGAGCAAAAAGGGTCAAAATCCAAAAAGTCATAAAAACCACAAGTAACAGCAAAATCACAGTAACACCAACTCCCTAGTGAATTTGAAATGAACCGCCAGGAACTGTGGGAGAACATCCAGATTTATAGAGTGGTGGGCAGTTTCAGTTGGAAATGGAACATACCACAGGTAGCTTAACCCTTTGCAGTCGTATTTAATTTTCAACGTCACGCTACATTAGTCGTAATTAATTATTGAAAAAACGCCAATAATTACAGCAGTTATTTTTTTCAAGCGCGTAGGAATAACACAGGCCACTTTTCTCAACCAGGCGACTGTGCAAATCGGTCAGAAACTTGCAGGGCCACCAGCGGTGGCCTGACGACCTATAGCGCACTTTTTACTAAGGCCAGTTTTCTGGCCTAACGACCGCAAAGGGTTAAAGACAAGATCAAAGACAAAGAACAATGTACATAATCAACAAAAGTAATATTAACAAACAAATGGCACAAAAATGAACAAAACATGAAACAAGACTTGATACACATGACAAAGGCAAGGTCAACACACAGAGCAGATGGTCAAAAATGTAGAAAAACACACTGACCATAAGCAGACTCACAAACGACACTCACCGACCCTGTAGCACATTCAAATGAACTGCCAGGAACTGTGGGAGACCCTTGCCTTTATGGGGGTGAACACAGACCCTGGTGGAGATGGGCAGGTGGTCCCGCCTCTTGGGGAACCACCCACAAAATACAAGACACAGAACAAAGGCTACATAGGTACATAGAAACTAAGTAAATAACAATATTAACATAGGCAGAATAATCAAAATTGAACAAAACAGACATAAAATGAGAATTTGAACTCTAGTCAGGGAAGAATCCTGACTGAGACATAAGAGTCACTTCTTTTCCTTTGTCTTCTCGACTCCTGAATTTCTTATGTCCTGTAGGGGTTAAGACTTAATCTTGAAGAAGGTATATTGCAGCTGATGCTCCTGTGTGTTTTTGCTTTGCAGTGAAGCACTACATAGTAGAATGTGGTACATGATGCCAATGGCCATGCATTTACTTGATAAGCTTAAACACCAATTGGACCCCCAAATCTTACTGCAGTGTTGCTCTTGGAGCAGAACATGAGTTGTATGCTTTGTACTGGGTGTTTGTCCAGAGCTCAGCCATTGCCAATACTGAATTTCTCAAAACCCTGCTTGCGGCAGAAGATATGCAAAATTACAGTGACCTCCACAATGTCTGGGACAAAGGCACGTTTTTTTCTTGGTTAGCATCTGTGCTCCACAGTTTAAAATTACAATTCAAACAATTCAGACGTGATTAAAGTTCACATTGCAGACATTCATTTAAGGGGATTTACAAACACCCAGTAGAAATGACCACACTTTTTATACATGGTCCTCCTATTTCATGGCCCCATAATGTTTGGGACACAGCATTGGCAGGTATATTAAAGCCATCATATTTAATCCTTTGTCACATATCCGTTGCATGCAATCACAGCTTCAAGTCTGCAATTCATAGATATTACCAGGTGCTGAGGATCTTCTCTGGTGATGCTCTGCCAAGCCTCTAATGCAGCCATCTTTACCTCCTGCTTGTTTCAAGGGGCTTGTCCCCTTAAGTTTTCTCTTCATATATGTAGGACCTGTTCAGTTGGATTTAAATCAAGTGTCTGCCTTCGCCATTCAAGAATTTTTTCATTTTTGTAGGTTTTGATAAACTCCTGGTTTGCCTTAGCAGTATGTCTGGATCATTATGTTATTGTAAGATGAAGCGCCGTCCAACTTTGACTTTGGAGGCATTTACTGGAACTTGAGCAGATCAGATGTTTCTACACACGTCAGAATTCATTGTGCCACTGCCATCTGATCCTAATGTGATGTGGGAGACCTTCTGTGACAAGTCCCTGAATGTTGCTGAGGGCTGAGTTGATGTTACCAGCATTCCCAGAAGGAGGTGTTTCATCTTGTTGGGCACCCTGGATATCATTGAGTGGTTTTACAGTGCATGGCTTGATGGCAATTCCGGTCTGTACTGGGAACTTAGAAGGACAGCTGCGAGGGCTGTGAGGGCCGATAAGGACATGTTTGTTAGAAGAATCTGTGAGCAAGTGACACACCATCTATGGTCTACTGATCCACATCCTGCTTACAGAGGAATCGAAGCATTACGCACATCTGAATCTGTTCCTCTTGGAGTCGCAGTCAGGGTGGCTGATGGAACGGTCCTTATGAATGACGCTGCAGTTGTGACCCAATGGACTTTGAGCAGCTGGTTAAAGCTGATCCTTTGGCTTGGACATTGGATATCTCTGGGTCCATGGTTCTTGAGAGTGATCCTCCAATTAGCTATAAACCACCCAGTCTCACTGAGATTGCACAGGTGGTGAACCAGCTGAGCATAGAGAAGGCTACAGGGATCTGTGGTATCCGGGATGAACTGCTCCAGACTGGTGGTCAGGCTGTCCTCCTAACATTGCAAGCAATCTTTGCTTCCGTTTGGGAGACTGGCATCATCCTGACTGGAAAACGGGACTTGTCATCCCTATCTGGAAAGGGAAGGGTGATTGCCTGGATTGCAGCAACTACAGGGGGATAACACTGCTCTCAGTATCGGGTAAGCTCCTTGCTACGTTCGTCCTCAGTAGGATCCGTGATCACTTGCTCACTTACCAGCGACTGTAGCAGTTTGGTTTTATGCCTAAGAATTCTACCATTGACCGCATCCTGGCACTGAGGGTTCTCAAAGTGTGTAAAAGCAAATATTGACAGAGTTCCTTTGCAGTCTTTGTCGATTTTCATAAAGTGTTTGACTCAGTTGATCGAGCTGCCCAGTGGGACATCCTGAGACTTCACAGGATCCCCTCAAAGTTGCTGGATACCATGGCAAGCCAAATGGCTGGTTGCACACTGATACTGTGAGTGCTGTGCAGATTTGAGACAGAACCTCTACGTTTTTCCCAGTTGATTCTGGGGTTCATCAGGGGTGTGTTCTTGCTCCTGTTCAGTATTTGTATGGACTGGGTGTTGGGCAAGGTCGTAGGGTCCAGTGGCTGTGGGACATCTGTTAATGAAGAGAGATTCACCGATCTTGACTTTGCCGACAATGCTGTGATCTTTGTAGAGTTAATGGAGGCTCTGATTGGGGCTCTTGAGAGACTGAGCAAGGAGTCTGAGTGTCTGGGCTTGCGAGTGTCCTAAATAAAATCCGAGATCCTGGACTTTAATGACCTCTTGGGCACTGCCTTCAGCAGTGTGTCTGTCTGTGGAGAGAGTGTCGATCCTTTCGAGAGGTTTACTTACCTTGGCAGCAATATAGTATCTCTGGTGACTCTTCCTATTAAGAAGGGTGTGGAGCTCCCGATATCTTTGCAATAGCACGAAGGTCCAAGTCTTTAGAGTCCTGGTGCTTCCTGTTTTGCTATATGGTTGCAAGACATGAACGCTATCCAATGACCTGAGATGAAGACTAGACTCCTTCGGTACTGTGTCTCTTCGGAGAATCCTTGGTTACCGTTGGTTTGACTTTGTGTCGAATGAATGGTTGTTCATGGAGTTCCGAATGAGGCACATTACCAGCATTGTGAGGGGACTGTCAGTTACAACACTATGGCCACGTAGTGGGATTCCCTGAGGGTGATCCGGCTTGCAGAATCCTCATTGATGAGGACCCGAGCAGTGGACCAGGCCAAGGGGATGCCCACATAACACCTGGATGTGGAAGATAGATGGTCTTTTCCGGAGGGTGGCACTAGACCGCGTGTCTGCCTAGGGGGTTGCCAACCAGGATCCCAATCTGTTTCACTGTGTGGTGGGTGCGGCAATGTGCTGTACTGGTGCATGGTCCCCAATCTGACTGCCGTCAGCAGTGAAGGGAAGTGTTCCAGGACCTGTGGCAGCCATACATGCCCAAGCCATAACACCCCCACCATGTTTAACAGATGAGGCTGTCCCTGTTTAGATCTTGAGCATTTACTTGTCCTCTCCACACTTTGCTCTTGCCATCACTCTGATCAGGTTCATCTTTGTCTCGTCTGTCCACAAGACCATTTTCTAGAATTCTGAAGGCTTTTTTCAGTACTTTTTCGCAAACTGTAATCTGGCCATCCTGTTTTTATAGCTAACTAATGATTTGCGTATTGCAGTGTGGTCTCTGTATTTCTGTTCTTGAAGTCTTCTGCTGATAGTCGTCTCTGACACACTTATCTGCCCCCTGAAGACTGTTTCTGGTCTGTCAGACACATGTCTGGGGCTTTTTCTTTACCATAGTGAAGAATATTCTGTCATCAGCAGTGGAGGTCTTCCTTGGCCTACCAGTCTCTATGCTATTACTGAGTTCACCAGTGTTTTTTTTCTTCTTCATGATATTCCAGACCGTTGATTTAGGTAATCCTTAGATTTTGCAGATCTCTGGAATGGTTTTATTCTTGTTTTTCAGCCTCAGATTCGCTTCTTTGACTTTCACCCAGCTCTTATCCTCATATTGAACAATGACAACTACAGACTCCAAAGGGTAGAAGCAAGTGAAGGTGTCTTATGAAGCCAGGAAACCCACCTGAGGAATCATAAAATCTTGTGATGCCAATTGTCCCAAACATTATGGTGCCCTGAAATGGGAGGACCGTGTACAAAAAGTGTTGTCATTTCTACATAGTGTAACCAAAATGTATGCAAATCTCTTTAAGTGAAAGTCTGCTGTGTGTACTTTAATCACAATGTCTGAATTGCTTGATTTGTAATTTTAAACTGTGTAGCAAAGGTAGAAATTATGGAAAAATGTGCCTTTATCCCAAACGTTGTAGAGGGCACTGTATCTGAAAAATATCTCTCTATTATAAAAAAAATCCTGGAGAGAAACAGTAGGGCATCGAGACGTGATCTTCACGTTAAGATCACAGAAGATAGTTAAAAGACCCGCAAGGACCTTAAACATGAGACATTGTGCCAAGAGATTGACCCAGGACCGTCTCACGATGACGTAGAACATGAGATTCTTGCAAGAGACGCCCTACTTATGATCAATATCAAATAAGACAACGGGGTAGCAAAATATTCAGTTATGTGAAGGATTTGAGCACACACAGATCCAGGGTCAGCGCATATGAAGCATATAAGGACAATATGTTATAAATGAAACGTCAACGACTAAGTGAAGAAGAAAGCAGCGTGGAGAAAAGAGACTCAAAAGCGTTGGAGAGAAAAAAGAGCAAAAAAGAAAAAATAATCTAGGTGCAAATTCAGAAAGTAAGGAAGTAATTATCAGCCTGTAACAAGTGGAATTGAAACAGAGCACATCTAATCGGGCTCAGAATTAAAAGACAGAGTAAAAGACAAAGTAGAACTTTATAAACATGTTCACAAACGTTGGCGCTATACACATGCAGAGCAGATTATGAAAGCAGTGGAATTCGAAAGGCTCAAAAAAAAAAAACATTTGCGCGATACAAATATGGAGAAAGTTAAAGAATATGAAAGTAGAAAAATTAGAAAGAATAAAAAAAAGAAAGTAAAGATCGCAGTAGTGCAAACAAATGGAAATCATTACTCGAAAAAGGGAAAATAATCACCACAGACCAGGTGTCATTGAAAAAAAAGCAGGACAAAGCAAGGTCAGAAATAAAAAGACAAAGAGTAGAAAACAAAGTAAAACGTCATAAAGAGGTTACAAAAAGGGGGCCAAACACATGCAGGGCAAGTTAGAGATAACGAAAACTGGAATTCAAAAGACTCAAAAAAAAATGTAGGCGCGAAACACATGCAGAGCAAGATGCAGAATATGAAAGGAAAAAAAAATGACAGTGTCAAAAAAAGAAAGTAAACATCGCATTAGCGGAAAAAAAAAGATTACTCTGAGAAATAACTAAAAGGTGAATAGAGATCGAATATATGGACAAAGGTGATATGTCAGAAGTATGTAAATATTGTAAGGCTTTGAAGTTTAAGTAAAGAGAATTTCAAAAATGTGTTTTAACTCATATGCATTTATTGGTTATTTTGCAAAATAAATTATTAACTGCTGATGATGTAGATCGCTTTGTCTGTGCTGAAATTCCAAACAGAGAAACATATCCTGAATTACGGTACAAAGTCATTAAACACATGTCTCACGGACCTCATTTAAAAGATTCAGCATATTGGGACTCGAAAGATTCCAAATATTGTTTTTACAGAAGTTCTGAAATAAAAGTGAAACTATTGAAATAGCAACAATTCAAAGAAAAAAAAAAATCTTAAAAGTGTGTATCCGGAAAACCAAACATAGGGGTTAGCGAGCGAAGCGAGCAGGGGACTAAGCCCACTAGTACTATATATAAAAATCAGCCATTTGGTTACAATAAAAGGCAATCAGCTAAGTCGTTCATTTTAATGTTTACTCAATAGTATTAATACCTTTCATATGCAGTACTGTATTATGATGACCAGAGCTGTTCCCATTCTTCCCAGTATTATGTTATCAGCATACATTATAGCAGTAGTGCCATTTAAAATGTACACTCTACATTTCAATCCATAAAACTTAAAGCAAATACTGCACCATTCAACTGCACAAGCATACAGTCACAATAAGGTATGGCAGCTGACTATTCCAGCATCACAGAGATGCAAAGAAGTAAAAGGAAGATGTTTAATCAGGCATGGGATTTCTAAATCGAGACTCTTGTGAAGGATGACATGACAATCCAGATAGTAAATGCAGCACTTGGCAATTTTTCTGGTGTGTGGCTTGCAATTTATAAACAGCTCATAGTAGGTGCAGCTCAACAGCCTTTGAGATTTGCTAGGCATATGGGATCACTTCACAGCTTTAAACTCGGGCACAAAGATATAGAGATCCTTAGCTTCTTTTTGAGAGAATATGCGTTACATACATGACATGGAAAGTTAATAAAAGCTAATTGTGATAAAAACACACCATACTTTTAGCAATAGTCAATAACAGAGAGAACATAATTACACCGATCAGTGTTATTTCATTTAATTTGTTTTATTGTGTATATTTTGTAGTCTATATACTTCCAGTTTGGAAAACAGAAACATACACACTTGACACAAGAATGATTGGCTGCCCTATTATCTGTCTTTATTAATCTGTCTTCAGTGTGGCTTGTTGGTTGCAGGATTGGGAAGCAGCTCATTTGATAATGAGCAGCATTTCTTCTTTAATAATTCTTGCTTTTGTAGTTAAAACATTGTTACTTTTCACAAGCAGACAAGAATGATGCACTTACCTGCATTGTGAGGGACCATCAGTTACAGTACTACGACCATGTGGTGCGATTTCCCGAAGGTGATCTGGCTCATTGGATCCTCATTGTTGAGGACCCGAGCAGCTGGACCAGGCCAAGGGGACGCCTATGTAACACTTGGCTGCGGCAGATAGATGGTCATTTCTGGAGCGTGGAACTAGACCACGTGTCTGCCTAGTGGGTTGCCAACTGGGATCCTGAGCTGTTTTCTCATGTGGTGGGTGTGGCAACACGCTGTACCAGCGCATGCTCCCCAACCTGACCTGCTGTGCTGATCGATGAAATTTGCTGAAACATTTTGTGGTAGGGAATATGCTATGTCCACTGGTGACCTTGTTTGCCAAATATTTTCCTATAAATTTGCCATGTGGCTGGCTTAGAAAACCATTTCTTTTTCATTGCTCTTCATGATACTTTGAGAGACCACTTTGACATCACAGGGCTGTACCAGTCATACACAGAACTGTCGTGCATGCATACTATAAGATTTTTGCTGAACTATTTGGGCATGGGTGATGTCACGAATTGATAAGTACAGGTAGTCCCTAGGTTACGGACACCCGACCTACGACATACAAACGGGGCAGCAGCTGCGACGCATGCGCCTCAGTAACTGCCGCTCCGTCATCTTCGGCCCAGGGATGCTGCAAGCGGTGGCTGAACGGAGGCTGGAGGGGGTCGATTTCGCTGCTCATGCAGTGTAGTGTCCGTTGGGCAGCTCCCGGTGGCAATCGGTTTCACTGCCCGCCCCCCCGCTGCAAGTGGTGACCCTGTTGTGGCTGAACGGAGGCCATTGAGGGTGAACGGGGAGGCGGGGGGTAGCATTGTAGTGTGCCTCGGATGGCTGCGTGGTGAATGAGGGTGGTGGTGCAGCGGGACACTGCAGACAGCATACAGTAGTGGAGGTGACTGTGATGTGGACTGGTGATGAACCGCCCCTCGCTGCCCCCATTCATTCTCAATAGCAAGACTGCGTGTACTGTTACGCACATAGCAGGAAGTTGTCTCTTGTCAGTACAGGGTGGTCCAGATCTAATTCTGCAGATCCAGATCGTCTGGATGACTTTGATTTATGCAGGGATGATTCTTTGTGTCGTCAGTTCGCAAACTTCTCGATGGTCCGGGATTTTTCGGGTGATTTTCTATGTAATAAACTGAATATGTTATAGCGTAATGAAAATTGCATAATTAGATCTGGACCACCCTATACATCAGACATGCTGACGACTAGTGCCTAATCTGCTGTGATAGCGTGTACAGTGCTGTACAGAAGAGCTCATCTTAACCTTTTGTCTTCACCCTTCAAGAATGTCTCTGAAACACAAATCTGATGCAAATGCTGGTGCTACAGTAAAGAAGAGAAAAACCATCACCATTGAAAATAAAGTAGAAATAATAAAATGGTCAGAAAGAGGTGAAACTCCATCATTCAATGGCAGAGCACTTGGTTACAGTCGGTCAACAATAGCATTTATTAAAATAATGTACCTGTTCTGACTTACATACAAATTCATCTTAAGTACAAACCTACAGTCCCTATCTCGTTCGTAACCCGGGGACTGCCTGTACTCTAGCCTTCCACTCTGCATGTGTTTACAAAAAAAATATGCATGATCCAAAGCAAGTCTTATGTTTTGTTTGCTGCAGGTTTTTGATGTAGTTCACCTAATAAGGAGTAGTTTTATTTTTTTTAAGAACTTTTGCTTACATGTTTGTTTTCCAGTAAAAACATAGTCACTTTGTACAAATAGACAATAATGGCTATGGTAGTGTTGATCGGCAAAATTTGCAAAAGCACTTTTTGCAGCAAATATGCGGTGTTCACTGGTAACCTTGTGAGCCAAATATTCACCTGTAAAGTCGCATTGCAGCTGATTTTTTTGAGAGTGCACCATGAAATCACAGAGCTATAGCAGTCATACACAGAACACTCATGCATTCCTTTTTAAATTTTTGTTGATAAGTTGCTTGGACATGTGTGATGTCATGACCCAATCAGTATTCTAGTCTTCCATCCAGCATATGTTAACAAAATAAACAAAAAACTTGCCATATTTTCATTTGCTGGGTACTTTAGCTGATCACAATGAGAATAATATGAGTACTGTCACCAGTTATATAACATTATTGCAATTGTGCTGGCTGCACAAGGCCACTTGCCTAATTTGCTTGCATAATTAGTCATGTGTTGCAGCTACGATCCAAAACAAGCCATAAAGGAGCCCTCCCTCTCCTCAAGAAAGATGTGTTTGCATATGAAATAATAATAATAACAAAAGATTTATTACTGTTTACAACATCTTTCAGTCTCCTTCATGGCAAAGAAAAATGCAAAACATCTGCATGGAGATTGGAAACAAAATAGACCTTTCAGTTGTACCTTTTGGTTCCGACTTTAAACAATGAAATGAGCTAGTCTCACACCTCTGCTTAATTGCACAGTTAATATCTGCTCCAAAGATTGGAACTCTGTGACAACAATAATATATATGTATTTTTTTACTTATTGCTTGTTTGTGGCCATATCACAGAGAACAAATCAATACTAAAGATTAAAAATGTTTCATTGTTCATATCAGTTGATCTGTATAATTCCTTTAAGAGATTGTCAAATTAGACGGCTTTGCCGGCGATTTTCTTTCGTAGCCCTTGAGTCAGAGGCAGTCACCAGTGCACTCCTGTGAAGTGCATTCATGTAATAAGACAGAACAAGCAAGTTACTCCAAATAATTCATTGGATATTTTAAATACGGGTGGGCTCTGAGTGTTTAAAAGGCAAAAACCAATAAAAACTCATCCGGAAGTACAATGGATATAAAATGCAGCAACGAGTAATAAAGAATCTGGGTGTTTTGGACCTCACAAACAGAAGAGAAACTTATCTGTCTTATGTGTTTTGTTTTATATTATGACAGGATAAAAAAAAGGAAAAAGGGCTAAATTGTGGTGGAACTCGTCATGCCTGTTAACCTTTCATAAGGCACTGGCTGTATGGTTAGCAGGCAGTAGCTAAATTTGACATACCAAGTGATTGTCAGTTGTGTATAGAGATATCCTAGGGATTCTGGAGGCAAAGGGCAAAAATTCTATGGGGCCCTCTGGCACACCCTCCACCATTACCATTATTTTAGTGCAAAGTCTAAATTACTAAAATTACCAGGGTGGATTTTGTAAACACAAAGTTTTTGAAAAACAGATTCAATAAAACACTGCAATAAATACCTTTATATAAAAAATAGAAAACCAATAATTGAATAAAAATTTAAACAAATGAAAAAAAAAATAAAATTCAAATAAATGTAAGGTGTGCATCAGTGTTTCAATGTTGAGTAGCAGTTTAAAGCTGATCCTCCAGCTAGGACGTTAGATATCCCTGGGTCCATGGTTCTTGAGGTTCTTGCCTCACAGTTCAGATCCTCCAATTAGCTGTGAACCACCCAATCTCACTGAGATTGCATAGGTAGTAAACCAGCTGAGGGTAGGGAAGGCTGCAGGGATCTGTGGTATCCGGGGTGAACTTCTCCAGGCTGGTGGTCAGGCTGTCCTCCTGGCATTGCAAGCAATCTTTGTTTCCATTTGGGAGACGGGCATCATCCCAACTGACCGGAAAACTAGACTTGTTGTCCTTATCTAGAAAGGGAAGGGTGATCACCCAGATTGCGGCAACTACAGGAGAATAACACTGCTCCGGTACTGGGTAAGGTCCTTGCTACATTCATCCTCAATAGGATCCGTGATCACTTGCTCACCTACCAGCGACTGGAGCAGTCTGGTTTTATGCCTAAGATGTCTACCATCGACTTCATCCTGGCACTGAGGGTTATCATGGAGCGCAAAAGGAAATATTGAGAGAGTTTCTTTGCAGCCTTTGTCGATTTTCGTAAAATGTTTCACTCAGTTGATTGAGCTGCCCTCTGGGACATCCTGAGACTTTGCGGGATCCCCTCAAAGTTGCTGGATATCATGGCCGGCCTGTACACTGGTACTGTGAGTGCTGTGCAGAGTGGAGACAGAACCTGTGTTTTTCCCAGTTGATTCTGGGGTTAGTCAGGGGTGTGTTCTTGCTCCTGCTCAGTGTTTGTATGGACTGGATATTGGGTAGGGTAGTGTGCGCATCTGTTAGCGAAGAGAGATTCACCGATCTTGACTTTGCCGACGATGCTGTGATCTTCTCAGTGTCATTGGAGGATCTGATCAGGGCTCTTGAGAGACTGAGCGAGGAGAATGAGTGTCTGGGCTTGCGAGTGTCCTGATAAAACCCAAGATCAGGCCTTTAATGACCTCTTGAGCACAGGCATCAGCAGGTTGTCTGTCTGTGGAGAGAGTGTCGATCTTATCGAGAGGTTTACTTACCTTGGCAGTGACATTCATGAGCCTGGTGACTCTTCCTATGAAGTCAGTAGACAGATTGGGAGAGCATGGAAAGGGGTGTGTGGCACTCCTGATATGTCTTCAGAGAATTCTTGGGTACCGCTGGTTTGACTTAGAGTTTAATGGACGGTTGCTCTTGGAGTCCCGAATGAGCCACATTACCTGCATTGTGAGGGAGCGTCACTTATTGCACTATGGCCATGTGCCGTGATTCCCCAAGGGGTGATCCAGCTTGCAGGAATATATATGGTCATTTCCGGTGTGTGGGACTGGACCATGTGTCTGCCTAAGGGGCTTCCAACCAGGATCCTGAGCTATTTCGTCGTGTGGTGGGTGCGGCAACGTGTTGTACCAGTGCATGCTCCCCGACCTGACCTGTACATCAGTAATAAAAAAGAAATATAAATCAGTTATTGAAATATTTAAAGAAATAAATAAAAAGTGCACATAATGGAAATTTAAAAAACAAAACATGTCTTGTAAAGGTATTACTTTAACTTTCAAAATTGCTCTTTATGGGCACTCATTATGTCCTTCAGGTGCAAAGACCTCCGAACACTGCGTGCTATTGATGTTAGAGCTCAGACTGAAAGCCTCTCCTGGCACTCAACAGATCTCAAGTAAGATTTAAACAGCTTTAGAGTTGGAAACTTCTCACGTCAGAGGCAACAACAATAAGAAGAGTCAGGACTGCCGAAGGTCTACATTTTGACTTCTTAGACCCCTGTCTCACTGTTACTCACTCACCCTGTGGCTGAATTGACAATCGCCTGTCCTGTTGCTGCTGTTCCTCTGGTTGTGTGCATTGACATGGTCTGGTGATGAGATCAACAACTGTGTTCGGCAAGTCTGACATACCTCACAATTAGAAGCCACAGAATGTGTCATCGGCTTTAGCGATAATGTAGCCTAGTCTGTCCAGCTTGACGTGTTGCCACTGCAACCTTCATCAATATAAGTGTAAAAGTAAAAAATTAAGTGTGACATGTATTCAAATTAGTGTGCTTATCATAAATTCAATGATTTACAGGAAACGTTAGTAATAAGTCATCTCACTCGCACTAAACTTACAGCCATTGGACTGGGAAGAGGTGTTGGTGCTCCAGTATTAGAAGTATGTAATTTAGTACACATATCACGTTCAGGAAAGAAAATGGCTGCCAATGTGAATGATCAAACCCAGCCCTATTCACCATTCTGTCTTTTATTTCAAGTTAAAAAGAGCTAAAAGTTGCACAAAAGTGATATTTCATTTACTGGTCAGAAGGCTTCTTTTGTTATACGCTTCCATTAATAAGCATAAAAAACTACATATATTTAATAATTAAATTGACAAAAACATGAACATGAAAACACCATGCTCACGTCATGCATGGGCATCAATGGATTACTCTCTGGGCTCATCTGAGGTATGTACTTCCACCCCAGGTTGTTGCTGGTGCTGTCTATGTCCTCTTCTGTTTATCCCTTTCAGGACTGAGAAGATGCCCAGTAAGAATATTTGATTCCGTCCCTTCTGGTCCCCCAGCTATAAATCCCATGGCCACCAGAAGGAGACATCACTCCGTAGAAAGAGCACACAGCAGGACGGAGCTGGTTGTTTGTTGGTTAACAGAACCCATCATACAAATCCACATAAATGGTTTTTAATGTTTTTTAAATATAACAATTAAGGATGGGCAAGGTGAACTAAGTAATTTTGGGTTACCCATTATTTAAATACTGTCATTAAAGGACTGTTTGATTAAGTTATGTTCAACCAGGAAACCTCATAAGAAACAATAAAATCATCTCCAATTTCATTTCAGATATTTTACGAAGATTTCTTATTGTTTAATTGTTATTACTCCTTAACATTTTACCATCTCTAGATACCCTTTCACATGTGCAACCTCTGCTGCCTAATCGTATATATGTCAGTAAGACCTGTTTCATTGCAAAATAGCAAAGATTTTGTCTTAACAGAAGTTCAGTTAGAAAATACAATTCCAATTGTGTCTAAAAGAAAGAACAGGTTTATCAGTTTACTTGTAATATTCAAATAATAATAATATATTAAAATGCATTGTAATTTACAAGTAGGCTCAGCTAGGATAGAAAGAGAAACTTTCCTGTTCGCTATGTAGACTAGTCTGATGGCTGTAATGGTCTCCTCTTGTTATCCAAATTGTTTGTGACGTGCCCTAACTTGGTAACAAATCATTTTGACTGCGAGACCAATCCATGCAGTCTGAGTTATTGGGTGTGTGTGGTAAGAGAGTGAGAAGAGGCGAGAGCTGCGTCATCACTACGGAAGACAGGTAGCACAGAAAGGGACCCCAATTTGGGATTCAGCTTTAGAACTTTGGGAGTAATTAGCCGGATGTAAGAGTGGACTCTGATGCAGCAGATCCAGCTTAGCGGGTATGTGAACAGTAATGCCTAAAAATATCCAACTCCATTCTTCTCACCATTGCTGTTATTCATTTTTTTCCCTCTTCCTACAGGATACTAAATATCGAAAGGCATAAAGATATCTAATATATAAAGGCATTGAGCTTTATAAAATACTGACGCATCCCTAGTGAGATTGTATGGTCTTTAGCTCCTAGGGTGCAACAAATTGACAGGGAGTGTTTAACAAAATGAATTATTCTGCATTAAATAATTTATTTTTCAATTAGCTTTCTAACAAGTTAAAAAAGAGAAAAATCCTGAAAGATTGTAAGTTCAAAATGCAGTACTGAAACATGGTCCTGACATTGCTGTAAAAATGAGGCTGCATGCTCACACACACACACACACACACACACACACACACACACACACACACACACACACACACACACACACACATATTGTGACACAGTGTTGTGGGCAGTTTACTACGAGTGTGTGGCTTGTAGACTTTAATAACACAAACAAGTGTGATGAGTAATGGAACAGTCACTTCGTCTTCCCCGTTTCTCTTTCCTCACAGCTGTGTAATGGGGGCTCTGTCACCGATCTCATCAAAGGCTTGCTCATGCGTGGACAACGGTTGGATGAAGCCGTAATCTCGTACATCTTATACGGTGCTCTCTTGGTGAGGATGTTCATCAAGTCTGTAATGACAGTTAAGGGGGCTATTTTCCTTTGTGCCTGTATTGAATTTAGGAGCTATTATTGAAGATAATAGACTTGCCGCTGTAACAGCAGGGGTATATTAAGCACGTGGTATGCTGGACAGCTGTACCTATAATATAAATGCAGATTGTGCTAATTATGCTCTTCAATAACAGGGTAATTGATTTTAAATAAGATACTCTCTCCTATTTTTTTGATGGTTGGCCCAGGGTCTTCAGCATTTGCACAATAATAGAATCATTCATCGTGACGTCAAGGGGAACAACATTCTTTTGACAACAGAAGGAGGAGTCAAGCTCGTTGACTTTGGTAATGACCGCTTCCCATTTATTTTCCTGATGTGTGCAGTTTGGCCAAAGGCAGTCATTTATCGGCTGCTCAGAAAGCATGAGAGTTTCTGGGACATCGTGAGCTCAGTGTGTGTCACAGCGCAAATCTTGGGAGGCTTTTGCTTTAACAGATGGAGCACCTTAGGACTTTCTGACAGATAATCTATTTCTCTTTCCCTGTTGCGAACGCTATTTTTTTGGTGCCTCAGAAGTGAAATATTTTCCTTTAGAGGAAGAATAAAATAAAATAAAAGCAGTGCATGACATTCAGACCAATTGTTTCCTTTTCTAACAAAACGTGTCTGCATTTTGGCTACAGTAGCATAACTCTCAAATGTTAATGCTAATTTAAATTTCATTATTTGATTCTTTGCATATAAAAAGAAAGCTGTTCCGGCAAATGACTTTAAGTAGCCTAAGGCATGTTTATTCCCTCTGTGTAAATGCTAAAGTGGCCTCATGCAGATAAAAGGCACTGTCCCACTTAATTTCAAATTACTATTGCCCGTTCATGGAGGTTGGAATGATTTCATGCCAAATGATTAGGGTTATTTCACTTCCTTTGAATATGCTTTGATTCAAAACCACTAAAATCCCAAATATTGTTTATTATACAGGACAAAAATACAGTATGTATATTGTATATGTATATATATATATATATACACACATATACATACAAACATCACCATAAAAAATGACCACTGAAAGATATATAAAGTTAATGTGTGAAGACACAAGTCTCTCTGCATTGCAGCCTTAACTAGAAGACAGATTCCAGTGCCCACTGCTCTGCATTTAAGAAATTCCATCCATCCATCCATTATCCAACCCGCTATATCCTAACTATAGGGTCACGGGGGTCTGCTGGAGCCAATCCCAGCCAACACAGGGCACAAGGCAGGAAACAAACCCTGGCCTGGGCGCCAGCCCACCGCAGGACACACACTAGGCACAATATAGGATCGCCAATGCACCTAACCTGCATGTCTTTGGACTGTGGAAGGAAACGCACGCAGACACGGGGAGAACCCGGGAAGTGAACCCAGGCCTCCTAACTGCGAGGCAGCAGTGCTACCCACTGCGCCACCGTGTCGGCCTTTAAGAAATTCAGTTAATTCAATTGTTGTTGATTATGAAAAAAAAAAAATGTAAAATCCACCAGACTCCCCAAATTCATTTTGTAATGGAAGATATTTTACTGAGGTGTTGGTTTTGATCAATTGACAAAGACTCCAAGTTTTGTCTGTGACACCATTAAGTTGAAACTTTTAAGACATTAAAGGGACAAGACATCAAGAATGTTATAGAATATACCTGTATAAATTATTCATAGCATCTGTTGTCTGAGTCCCTTTGCATTATTTGACAGTAAAACTTTGTAATATATATATATATATATATATATATATATATATATATAGGGGTGTGCAAAAGTAGGTTTACAGTTGTGAGTACACAAAACACAGAGTTTACTCTTGTATTATTATTATTTCTGTAATTTTATTATTTATTTGTATTATTTGACTTCTTTTTATTATTATTAAGTGAGCTTGAGTAGCAACTATTCTACAAGAATGTAAATAATGAAGGCTGGCAACATGAGCACTTATGAGATTGTACCTAAGTGCACTGTGCCGTTGTGCCACTCTGTTGAGTTAATAAAGTTAATTAAGCTATTATAATAATCATAACCTTTTTCCATGCAAACCTACTTTTGCCCACATCTGACACACACACACACACACACACGCACACACATGTGTATATCCATTCATGTATCCATTGTATGACCTGCTTAATTCAATTTATGGCTGTAGCTGCTGGTTCTATAAATATTATTGTATTCTGGGCTCTGCATTGCACAAATAATCCGGGAACTCCTATTTTATTATAGGCTCATCAGAAGCATTGCAGATTTTTTCAAAATTAGTGTTTTGTCAGATTCACGTAAAAGCACATTATTCAGTACTGCTCCCCTGCAGTGGGGTGGGCACACTGCCCTCCATAAAGAAGAAGTGGGAAAAGATTGAATGTATTAGGCAGGCATTTATTAAGGCTTTCATTAACATGATATACAAAACTATTATGTTGTTGCAGCTGATCCAGCTTTACCTTCATTTCAGTTTTTGAGAAAACATGTTTTCCTACAGGAAAAACATTCAAAGAAAACAAAACCTCAGCCTCTTCCTGGGTTTCCACTGTTCAGTTCCTTCATGGGCAGTGGCGTAGCTACAGGGGGGCAAGGGGGGACATCTGTCCCCGGGCGCAGCATCCAGGGGGCACCAAATTTCCCTTCCCCATTGCATTTTGGCAAACAGAAGGGGGCACGAAATCTTCAGTTGTCCCTGGGCGCTGAAAACTCTAGCTACGCCTCTGTTCATGGGTGGGGAATTGTTACAGCAAAAGCTACACTAGATAGATAGATAGATAGATAGATAGATAGATAGATAGATAGATAGATAGATAGATACTGTAGATACTTTATTAATCCCAAGGGGAAATTCACAAATGAATATAATAATATAATATAATAATAACGGTATAATAATGCAGATATACTATCTTATTATATTTTGAACATCATTTGAATATTACGGAAATGTTAATATATATATATATATATATATATATATATATATATATATATATATATATATATAATATATATATATATATATATATATATATATATATATATATATATATGCCTGCCTAATATATTAAATCTTTTCCCCATTTTTATGTCTTTCTGATCCTTATAGGGGGCAGTGTGCCCACCTCAGTGCAGGGGAGCAGTACTGACTAATGTGTTTTTATGTGAATCTGACAAAACAAGAATTTTGAAAAAAATCTGCCATGCTTCTGATGAGCTTATAATAAAATATGATTTTTTTGATTATTTGTGCAATGCAGAGCCCAGCATGCAATAATATTTATAGAACCAGCAGCTACAGCCATATATATAAATTTGAGGTTGAGAAATAAGAGTGGAAAAACAAATACAAAGCAAAGCATTTTATTAATAACAAGTGTGCCCTGATTGATCTTTTGTAATGTGTGGTGGAAATCCTTGTACTTTTCACACAGGGGTGTCAGCTCAGCTCACCAGTGCTCGCTTAAGAAGAAACACGTCTGTTGGCACTCCATTCTGGATGGCACCTGAGGTGAGTAAAAGTGAAGTGAACATCTATTCTGATGTTGTGCATTACTTTTGTTTATATGTGAAAGACTATTTTTTAAATTAACTAACAATAACCAATAATAAACACATGTCCTCAGAATGTTGTCCTGTTACTGACAACAATGCAAATATACACAGTAAGGTAATTAGCATTGTCAGTGTACACAATAGAGTGAAATTCTTACTTGCATGTCTGACAAACAAGCAACAAGTCGCCACTATTTGGTGCCATCATAAACAAGGATGTTTTAAAATACAGATTTTATTATATAGATTCAAAATATACAGCTTTGATAAAAGAGTTGTCTTAGTGGATGGGAGTTCATATTCACCGTTTCTTTTTCTGAGCTTGTTCAGTTTAATATAACATTCCAGTGCCTGGGGACTGAAGGTCACTCCAAAGTTAATAGCAAAGAGTTTGCTTTCCTCCTCAGTTTAGTACAGATCAGAAATGAGCTAAGATCAGTTTTGATCAGTATGGATAAGGGCAATCAAAATGTACAAAATAGCAGTAAATTCTGCTAATTGTAGTAAACAGAAGTCCTTTCTAGCACATTTAGGACATTAAAGGACATTCCCAATAATTTTAATTTAAATATTAATGCCACAAGATTCTTTGTATGGTCAATTAAATTTGACGGGATTTCTTTTGTGTTTAAAATATAATCTGCATATAACAGTAAAAAATAACTTCTCTTGAAATAACAACAGTATGTTGCAAGTAATAGCCTAATGCTAAATTATTTCAGTTTGAAGTTTACAGTATTTATTTATGTTTTCACTACTACTAATACAAAAGGTATTACCTAGATTTGAATGCAAACTGCCGAAGACTTTAAAACAATTGCGGTAATTTCTTTGCCACATAATAAATCATTTACTGGTTTGGATTTTTCAGAAGTGACTTATATTTTGTACATCTCATTGCATCTTATTATAAAAATAATTAATTACAGGGGTTTAAAATAAAAAGAGTCCGAATTAGCATAATTTGTAATAAATGTAATGATTTACTTCTTGAGTTAGAAGTGCATAATACACAAGAATAGTTGCATGAAATATTTGAAATATTAAAATGCCTGCTTCACTTTTAATGCTTAAAGTCTAAATATTGTTTATTGTAATAGGCAAAAAAGATCAAAAATAATATCATATTTGTAATCACTGACCTTGAAATAGTCTACAAAGAATCCCTACATGCTTTTGTTTGAAATTTGTCATTATAACTGTCTGGAAGTGGCCCTTAGAGGGCTAGGCCCACTAGTAAAGAATTAAATATTAAAAATGTTATCATATTCAAGATCAGCAATCTTGAAATTGAAAATGACATTCCACATACCTTTATTACCGATCTCTATTTTTGAGAAGTTTTGTGACCCCTTCATATCCCATTAGAGGGTGAACCTCTGGGGCTGGATGATGTGACATGTGCATTTTCAAGAGCGCTCTGACCATTTTTGCAGAAGACACCTATCGGGTTGCTCTTTATCATGAAATAGTGCAGAAATGGCCTAAAAATTTGGATTTTTCCAGTCTAGATGGAGAACAATATGGGAAATCCTTAAAAAGCTTTACACCTTCATAAAAGTACACAACAAAATGAGTTGAATGATATATCATACGTGAGGGTTTTGTTGTACTGGAAGTGTCAGACAAAAGTCGCCTGAATGGAATTGAAAGCATTTGTAAGAATTTCTTATGAACACAAAAATTACTTTGAATTTTTTAATTTCTACACTAGGCCAAAGTAAAATTCCCAGCCAGGTGTTCTTCTTGCAGTGACATCCAGGTTGACATTTGCCTCATTTTGGTATGGATTCAAATCTCACCTCTGAAGACAAGGAAAGGCCAGGCGCACCACCAGAGACTGGGTGAAGTGCAGTACCAGTTTGGTGATAAACAAGGGAGTGACATATCTAAGCATACTACTAATTGACAATAAGACCTGGCTCTTCAGACATGGAGTGCAACTGCTCGGGTGGGAATGTAGCCCATTGAGAAATACTGTGTAGGTCTAATCACACTCACTTTTACACACAGCATTCGTTTAAGAATCAGAACACTTAATCAAACGTTTTTTTGATCTTATTTTGGAATTGCTCCATGGGAGTGATCTCCACGGTTTTGGATATTCCTGAACCCCTAGATGGGATGCCGCACAACTGGAGTTGTTCAGATTCAGTAGATGAGTAGATGTGAAAGTTTTGGTTTTAAAGAAAAATTGAATGTTGTTTGAGTATAAGCACTGAACTATAGAGATAATGAGTACAGTCGCCTGGAATAGTAGCACCTACTGACTCTGTAGTCCAATTGCTCTCTTGGAAAATGATGGTGATATGTGGAGAGGGATCAAAGAACTGCCTAATGTGAAGGTAAGAAGTTTTGTTGGATTTTTATGCTTATCGTAAATTATCCATAATTAACACCATCTTCAAAACAAGGCTTATCATAACAGTACCTGTCCATGCGGTGGTGTCCTCTAATCCCAGGCCATATAAGGTGGCTCAAATGGGATGTCTGCTGGACTGAGTAGCAGATGCCTTGTTTCAGAATGGGTTAAGTTGCCAATTCCAGGAGAACTGTATCTTATGTTAGGATATAAAGTGTGAATACACCATGATGAAGATCGCAGTCGTGACTGAAGCTATAACAAATATGACTCAAAGGTAGTCTATAGTGGAAACTCTTCAGGCTTGTTGCTGGACACCAGAGGTAACAGAAGCTGTCAAGTTAAAGAAAGGGATCCATGCATTGATAGTTTGAAATTCTTAGAAGGATAATGTCATTGCTATTTATTTGCTGGAGGTGTGGGCTGAGAGAGAAATTAATTGTCCTTCTTTAACAAAACAACCCAACTTGTCCTAACAATGGTGCAGAATGGAAGCTGACTTTTCTCCACCCATGCAGATTAACTGTAGTGAGAAGGCATTGTTGCTGCTGTGTTCTGTTTGATGTCAGAGATGTCTGTAGATATTTTCTTTTCAATGTGTGTGGTTAGTGAAAGTAGAAATCTGTCTGATCTCAGTGATGGTTGTAATTTGTTTTGTTCCCTATGTGTGGTGTAATAACAAAGCAAAGACAGTGAGAAGTTTTGGGGCACCTGTAGGCAAATCCCATATAACAGAAGAATCAAAAACAGAGAAATAAAACACGGGTAAACTATTAAGTTACATCCTTTCAGACGGGAGTCTAGATTCGACTACCAAGATGGCGGTTCTTCTGGTTAAGGCCATTTCCGACAGGAAGAGGGGAGTCCAGGTGGACAGACACCAGAAGTGACATCATCAATGGAAAAGCCATCAATCTTTCAGTCTCAGTGAGAGAAAGAGAAGGTATTACTGTAGAGATCCAACCCATGGAGCAGCAGAGAATTACCGTCACCAGAGGGGCTTGAAGACAAACACAAAATCCTTTGCCTTTTCCCAAGCAACCCAAATGTGTACAGTCATGCCCAAAGGTTTTGAGAGTGACACAAGTGTTGGTTTTCACAAAGTTTGCTCCTTCAGTGTTTTTAGATCTTTTTGTCAGATGTTTCTATGGTGTACTGAAGTAGAACTCCAAGCATTTCAGAAGTTTCAAATTCTTTTATTGACAATTACATTAAGTTAATGCAAAGTGTCAAGATTTGCAGTGTTGGCCCTTCTTTCTTTTTCAAGACCTCTGCAATTCACCCTGGCAGGCTGTTAATCAACTTCTGGGCCAAATCCTGACTGATGGCAGCCCATTCTTGCAGAATCAATGCTTGGAGTTTGTCAGAATTGGTGGGTTTTTGTTTGTCCACCTGCTTCTTGAGGATTGTCCACAAGTTCTCAATGGGATTAAGGTCTGGGGAGTTTCCTGGCCATGGACCCCAAATTTCGATGTTTTGTTCCCTGAGCCACTTAGTTATCACTTTTGCCTTATGGCCTGGTGCTCCATCATGTTGGAAAAGGCCTTGTTGGTCACTAAACTGTTCTTGGGTGGTTGGGAGAAGTTGCTCTCAGAGGATGTTTTGGTCTCATTTTTTATTTATGGCTGCTGTTAGTTTCCATTTATGTTTAAACAGTTCTATCTTGCTCCCTGTGTGTTTTAACAAATCTGCATTTATACTGTATGTATATTAATTCTGTATTTAGTAATTAGCATAATCTGTAGTTGTATTTTAACTGAGAATTGTTCACAGTGCTCTGTGCCTGCATTCAGTGAAGAGTGCTATTCAAAAATAAAGATGTATTGCGTTGTATTGTAGTGTAGTGTTGTGTATATTTGCCTGATTCTTGTAGGTAGGGGTTGAAAGAATATCTACAGTCTTTTGCATTCTATTCTGTTGCCTCATAAATATCTTGTTAATAATACTACAATTAAATTTGATCAGAGTAAAGATAAAAATATATATAATAAAAAATGGAATTGCAACAGTCCTGCCATGTCTGCAGCCCTTGCCATTCCTCCATTAAATCAGGGAGTCTGCAGCACACTCTCCATTTGGCTAGGAATCTAAAAGACACACGGATGTAATTTGACTTGCAAATGAAAGGCAAGTGTATGAAAGGTGTGAAGACAGTAATTCAGTAATTACAAAAGATATGTGGTCTAAGCCATGAAAAAGGGTTTGGTCATCGGTGATAAGATTGCTTCTTCTCAATTTGTGAACAAGTATAGCAAAGTAACAAATATAAATTTAAACCTGTGAAAATCCATGGTAACACTGCAGCATGGATAGCTGGTTGTATATAAATAAACAAATAACGTGCATTTGTAAAAAAAAAAAAAAAATACATTTGTATTTAGGCTGTCTATAGTATGTAGGTATATTAGCTTTTCTTTTTTAATTGATGCCATATTTGAGTTCCAGTGGTAACGCTGTTGATACTTTTATTGTTTAATGTTTAAACAGCCCTCTCTCCTCCTTTAAGCAAATAACAGAGCAGGACTGTATTTACGCTACAAAGCAGGATGGAGACCCCATGATTAAACTGAACTTGACTTGCTATCTGCGACTCCTACTTCATTGTTGTGATGTTTCACTGGTGAGAGACACAGTTAACTCGATAGATGTAAGGCAAAATATAGCAACCAAACTCATGATCACACCCTAGTGTCATCCTAGTAGGTTAAAATCTTTTTCTGATAACACTGTAACTATAGCTCAGTAAAGTAAAGCAAATATATATATTGCATTTTTATTTATTTTTCGCATATCTATGCACAGGCGGTACGGTGGCGCAGTGGGTAGCGCTGCTGCCTCGCAGTTAGGAGACCAGTTGGGTCCTCCCTGCGTGGAGTATGCATGCTCTCCCCGTGTCTGCGTGGGTTTCCTCTGGGCGCTCCGGTTTCCTCCCACAGTCCAAAGACATGCAGGTTAGGTGCATTGGCGATCCTAAATTGTCCCTAGTGTGTGTGTGTGTATGTGCCCTGCGGTTGGCTGGCGCCCTGCCCAGGGTTTGTTTCCTGCCTTGCGCCCTGCGTTGGCTGGGATTGGCTCCAGCAGATCCCCATGACCCTGTAGCTAGGATAAAGCAGGTTGGATAATAGATGGATGGATATCTATGCACATTATTGGAATACCGTGTAAACCTTACTGCATGTAATAACCAGAAACATACAGATACGTATTTCAAAGATGGGTGCTGAGATATTCATTTGCTTAGTGTCATACTGGAAGACAGTGACAAGTAAACCACCAGCCTTTAGGTTTCTACTCTTTTTACTTACACAATATGCTTTCCACATTCCTTTTGAAACTGGTTGTTGTTTTAATGAAAAAACAAGTTAAATATTTTCAGAGACATAATATGAAATGCAAGGGAGCAGTGCTGTGTTATGCTGCCCATAGATTATATTGAGCGTTATGTACGTATTGACAACATATTTAAAAAGATGTGAATGCTTAATGCTTTGTTTTTGTCCCTTTTTGCAGGTCATTGCTTGCGAACAGCAGTATGACTACTCATATGATGCACGTTGTGACGTGTGGTCTCTCGGTATTACTGCTATCGAATTAGGTGACGGTGATCCCCCTTTAGCAGAAATCCACCCAGTGAAAGCCTTATTCAAAATCCCAAGGTAAGCCACTAGATGGAGCCCTTGACCCATTGAAATGGTCGTTTTTGCTTCAACCAGTAAATAAGTTAACAATGAAAAGATAATTGATAGGCATTTTACTTAAAGTAGTGCTACTTATAAAATCAGAAATTGACTGTAATTTACAAAAGCTCTTGAACTTGAACTGGCAACCTTGAGCGTTTATGTACAGTCAGTCCTTCCTGCCAGTCAGCTTTTGCATATTTTGCAGTTCATATACTGTACATACTAAACATTATTAACGGGACCGAAAAGAGCCGAGGTTTGGAAGACAGAGTTGAATGGCGACCAATGGAGAGAGAAAATGGATGAAACCTCGTTGGCAGGCTGCACCTATCAAGTGCCCTTTGACTTTAAGTGGGCTCATGTTATGTAAATTGCCAGACTGGTCAATGTTTAAACTGCTACAGTATTCCTGTTCTTTTTTTTTCTTCTTCCTCTTCATCTTTTCCCAAATTCTATGTGCTTGATCAACCTTCTCCATACAGCTCAGTCCTGCACCTCCTCCCCAGTCAGTCCCTTTCCCTTCAAATGTTCTTTTACTTTATCCATCCACCTCCTTGTTGGCATCCCTCACTACCTCTTCCCTTGTACTCCCATTCCCATCACTCTTTTGCCCACATTGTCTCTCCACATCAAATGTCCATACCACTTCAACTTACTTTCCTGTACTTTGTTAGATATCTCTCTCATTTTTGTTGTACATCTGATTGACTCATTTCTTTTTCTGTCCTTTTTAGTAAATTCAAATTAAATTCAATTAGTAAATTCTCATTTCTGCTACATCCAACTTCTTTTCCTACTCTCCCTTTACTGCCCATGCGTCAGCTCCATACATGATTGCTGGTCTTAACCTGACCTTCAACCTTTGCTTTAATTCTTCAATCACGCAGTACTTCTGACACCTTCTTCCATTTGTTCCATCCACAATGCACTCTATTGATTAGCTCTGCATCTATTTTTCCATGTTGGGCTAGACATCTCTAATCCTAGTCATTTAAATTTATCAACTCTTTTCAGTAGCTCTTCCAGGAAGGCTAACTTCTGAATCTTGATCGTCATTCACATATTCTGCCTTCTTCCTATTTATGTTCATCTCTCTGTCTTCCAAAGCCCTTCTCCATTCTTCCAGCTTCCTCTTTTCTGGTGCTACACAACACAATGTCATTAGCAAAAAGCCTGCACCACTTGGATGGGTCTTCTTTGATCCCATGACTCAACACATCCATAACCCGATCAAAGAGGCAAGGATTTAAAGAAGACCTCTGATGCAGCCCTACTCAAACTGGGATCTTGTCTGTTACGCCAACCCAAGTCCTCATTGCCTCATAGACAAATCTTCACATACTTCTCTGTTCCTCCTTTCTCTCCAGACTTCTTGATGTGGCAGTCAATACACATCATATGCAATCCTTTCTCTTTTCACGATGCTTCTCGCTGAGTTGTCTCAATGTAAAGACTGCATCAGTTTTTCCTCTCCTTGGCATAAAATCAAACTGCTCCTCCCCTGTGGTGGTCTCTTCCTTAAGCATTCTCACTATGACTCTTTCCCAAGTTTTCATTGTGTGTGACATCAGCTTTATCCCTACAATCCTGAATATTGCCCTTCCCCTTGTAAATGGGTACGGACACAATGTTCCTCTACTCCTCCCGTTCTTAGATCTGCTACATTAGATCCCACAACTTATCTACTCTCTCTTCTCCTAAACTCTTCCACACTTCTGCTGGTATTTCATCTGGTGCTTTTGCCTTTCCATTTAAACAACTACAGTGTGTGTGTGACAAAAATTAACTTCATTCGGATACTTTCATCTGTATGTTCTCATTAAATTTTTTAATTTTGTTTCTTATCAAAATGTAAAAATGAAGGAATAAGCAGGTTAGATGCATTCTTTAGCTTAACTCCTTTTAGTGCAAATAAAATATTAGTTATATATTATGCAGTGGGTGTACACACAAACATTTGCATTGTGGCTTGAGGAATCCTAAAACTCGTTCACTAGGTAGACATTTAATCTGCCAGAATGCTAACTAAAGACGCACAGACTTTACATCATAAGACTGATGGTTCAATTTCTGCCTCTTGCTCACTGTGTGACCCTGAACAAGTCACTTAACCTACCAGTGTCACAAGTTTTATAAATATATATAAGTACTAGGGTGGGTTCCCCCCTGCTCACTTTGCATGCCAATCCCCCCGGCCTGCATTACGCGCCAGCCACTTTGTGTCTCTGCCACTCGTGTTGTGAAGAAGGGGGCTGAACGCACCCCAAGGAGACGCAGTTGCTCCTCCGAAACCCCCTCTTAAATGGTGATACAATGGGAAACAAATTGTTTTTTACCTCCTCTTTGCTCAATCAGCTGCTGGATTGCTGCTGCTTCTGCCGTGCTGTATGATCTGCATCTTGCGCGGCGCTTTGAACATTTAAAAGCCTGCACAGAAGCTGTCCTATTCTTTGTCTTTTATTTCCGGACCCGGGCGTAGTTAAATCTCTTGGCACAAAGTCGTCTCACGGGACATGAGTTCTTGATATTTTTTAGTTTATAATTTAAAAACAGAATAAGAATCTGAAAAGTTAATAACATCACATTAAAGTTTGATAAATTCTGAAAAGAATGATACCAAACATATATATGTAGGTTTTACAATAAGCCCAATTTAAAGCGTGACAAAAAAGTGACATAAAAACATCACCCAAAATCGTTGCACTTTTAGGCTTAGGATTTTATATATAGAGAGTAGATTTAAATACATTTATTGTACCCTGATCCTGTAAGTCGACATGGGTAAAGGTGTCCGTAAAATAAAAGAGTTGAGGTGAGAAAGAATAATTTGTTCTGTGTTGTTATTAATATGGAGACAAACTGATAAATACAAATCCCTTTAAATAATTGCATCATGTTGCTCTTTCTTTCTACAAAACATGTTAAAACTAAAGAAAATCGTAATAACCCAGAAGTGTGTAAGAAATACGATTTCATTTTATTTTGCTTTTAATTTTCAGCTGCAGGTAAGGTGCAGCGTATGAATCAGAGTCAAAGAAAAGTCCACATCAATTCAGAATTACTAGTGTGTGTGTGTGTGTGCGTGTGTGTGTGTGTGTGTGAGTGAGTGTGTGTGTGTAGTTATAGATGTTGCTAGGTAATTAACATGAGTGCTGAGGTTCCCTCTGAAGCTCTCCTGCCTGGTTTGGCCTCAGTTTTTAAATAAAATCAGGTCTGTTTTTGAAATCAAGTGCATCACATGAAGCAAAGAGCTGAGTGTCTTACTAGTATTTTGAAATGAATTAAAACAGCAAACCACATTTACAAAGTAATTATTTTAAGGAACACTGCACTTCTAAAACAAAGCTTCAGGAAAATATTCCATTTTAATTAAAGCTGAAAGAGTCACTATGTTTTTGAATCTTTTATATATTTTTCTCCTTAGCAAGTATAATATTCATATTTTAAAATTTTCATTCATGTACTTGTTTAATTCTGAATGATAGCCATTTTAACGCTTTGATGATACAAGCGTTTGACCTTTTTCGCTATCAGCACAATCACACAATTATCACACGTTTTGTAAATTTGCCCTTTCTGATTACAATTTGCATTTCTGATTAGCTGCATTCATATTCAGATGAGGCTGTCACTGGCTCCTCGTCACAATGCTATCTCCATCTTCCCTACGCCAGCTCTAAAACTAGTCACAGTGTCACAAAGAATTTACTGAAATCATGGTGCGCTTTTGTCCTTCTGTAAAACAGGTCACAGCAATTATCCATGAAGAATAAGGCTACGCATTTCCTTATTGGGAAGTGAGTAAAAATAGCACATAGAAAACTGTTCTATTGAAAATTATTTATGGTGTATTCAATAAGTTATCGAAATAAAAATAATCCATAAATATCAATTTCAATTTTATATAGTGTTCTTCATGGAACATCCATCCATCCATTTTCCAACCCGCTGAATCCAAACACAGGGTCACGGGGGTCTGCTGGAGCCAATCCCAGCCAACACAGGGCACAAGGCAGGAACCAATCCCGGGCAGGGTGCCAACCCACTGCAGGACACACACAAACACACCCACACAAATTTAGAATCGCCAATCCACCTAACCTGCATGTCTTTGGACTGTGGGAGGAAACCGGAGCGCCCAGAGCAAACCCACGCAGACACAGGGAGAACATACAAACTCCACACAGGGAGGACCCAGGAAGCGAACCCAGGTCCCCAGGTCTCCCAACTGCGAGGCAGCGTGCGCCACCGTGCCACTTCATGGAACATACTATATGTATATTTATTTGCTTGGCAGACACTTTTTTTCCAAAATAACATACAAAAGACGTCAACATAATCGAATAAACATTGGTTTGGGGCACTGTTAGGTGACAAGTGTTACAGGACAAGAGTACAAAACTGATCACAACAAGTGAAGAGCACAGGACAAAATGCAAGTTAGTTACAACTTCTAGGTTGCAAAAACCTAACAAATTCAATATCAATTAGACAGAACAAGAGAGTCTTCAAATGCTTCTTAAACACACCGAGGAAGTCAACAGTTCAAACAGAGGTGGGCAGCTCGTTCCACCAGCTAGGAGCAACAAATAAAGGGAGTCCAGATTGACATTTAATGCCATGTGGAGGTGGCATCACCAGATGCCTTTCATCAGCAGACCGCTGTTACTTACCATGGAATGTCGTAAAGCAGTCAGAATACAATTCATTAGAACAATCTAGATGAGAACAGACCATTCAGCCCAACGAAGCTCAACAGTCCTATAATTCTTCCCATACTGTTCCATTGTAATAGGATTAGGGTGTTGTACCATGTTGGCCATTATGAATGTAGAGAAAAGCCAAGCAAAATGGCACCTTGTAACAGGATGAAATACAAGATCATTAAAACCCTGACAAATTTTAAGAAAACAAGCTGAATTTAACCTGGAATCACAATACAAATTAGAAAATGGGCTATTTACTGGTATATCAGTTCCACAAAATTAATATATCAGAGAAAATGTTAAAGTATCCAATTTTAATAGATCATTTTTTTTTATGAATTTCATTAATTTTTTTTTAATTTTAATGTAATTACTTTTCCAGTTTGCAATACAATATTCTTGACATTACTTAAAAAACATAACATGCCTTCAGGCATTTACGATATAGTGCCTTTTGTGTCAACTGTCTTCCCAAAATGCTCTGTTTGATAATTGTGATGGTTTCATGACTTTCACAAAATCTTGCAGTCAGAGTTAATTCTGCAACCTTTTAGTTTCAAGTCCAACTCTTTTATGTTAAGACCTTGTTTGCCTACTGCCTTGAACAGAATATCGTGGACATGACATTCAGGAAATCACAAATCATATATTTTAAACATTTCAAAAGCATGAATAGTCCATTGAGCAAAGGGACTTGTCAGAGGACAGGGTACAAATGTGTGTGTTGTCATAGACGCCCAGGGACGTTGCCCCGCCAGGACGCCGGAAGAAGCAGGGGACCAGAAATGTGGCAATATTTTCCCTGGAGAGCAGGTGGGCCGCCTCCCTGGAATGCATGAGGGTCACGGAGCCGTAAAGCTAAACCCTCTGCGAAGACAGAGTCATCGCCGGGGGCGCCCAGACATGGTTGGAACCTTGGAGAGTGGCACTTCCGCCACACCGGGAAGTGCTGCCGGATGAAATTCCGAGGACACCCGGAGTGCTTCCGAGTGCCCTCCTGACACTTCCACCACACCAGGAAGTGAGGTCAGACGGAACACCTGGAGCCCATCCAGGTTATTATAAAGGGGGCCACCTCCTTCCAGAAGCTGAGCCAGAGTTGGGAGGAAGGAGACAAAGCTTGTGAGGAGGGGAGAGGAGGTCATTGTTAAGAAGAGAAAGAGAGAAAGGAAGAGAGTTGGTGGATGAAGGCATTGTGGTGCTGTAAGGAAAATAAAGAAGTGTGTTTTGGACATTCTGGTGTCTGTCTCTCTGTGTCCGGGGGTATGCTTTTCACAGTGTCTTGTGCTGGTCTGAGACCTTCTTATATCTAGAGCACCATACTGCTGAAGTCAATCCCCGACACACACTCTGCACTAAGTACTAGTCCAATTCTGCTATGTGTAGAGTGTGCCTCTGATCCTAGTGTTTGCATTGGATGAATCAGAGGTCTCTAGTGTCCTATTCTGTACAAAATCATGTCAGTTGACTTTAAGTTGGACCAGCGTAAGTGATCATAGTCAGACAGGTATTGGCATTTGATCTTCTGCTGGTTTCTCTCTACCATCAGCATTTCTCCACTCTCAAAAAACACAGTAGATGAATCAATACAGATATATATGCCTAGTGTGACCAGGTGAACAGACTAAGGAAGCCAGAACAAAGGTTGGGGTGTAAATCAGGCAATCCTGTTTATCTGTAGAAAAGGAAAAAAGAAAATCTAGTGCCCTTGGCACGCGATTTATAGGGCTTTCAGTAGCTAAAGGTATGGCAGTTCAGTGAGAGCTCTGTCACCACTGAGGTCCAGCTCCAAAATAAAGCCTGTTCTGGGGATGCCTGTACTTATGCAATCCTGGGCAGAAGGGGTGGAGACTTTTCCAGGCACTGTGGGAGGGGCCAGATGCTATCATCATTGTAGTGGAGAGGGAAGAAATGGTTAGCGCCAGCGTCTCCTCTTGTCCCAAGGTGGTATTGCTTACCTTCTCACAGCCTGGAGGGTGGTCCCCAGGTGCGCATGCATGACACAAGTCCAATGTCAATGTATCTTGACTGTTAATGGTGTAACTGGAATAGCAAAGGTCGCCAGAGCCTGCCCCAGTGTACACAGACATAATGTGCAAAGGACTTTATCAAATAGTTAACATATCGTAAAAACAAAATACAGGTGAGTGTTGTATTGTGAGATTTTTGAATTGTTACACTGCTAAAGTATAATCAGTCTTATCTGGAAGTGTCTTCTTGCACGTAATGTTTCAAAATGGCAGCTATCTTGTCACTTCCTGCAAAGTGGAAAATATAGTAGCAGGAAATAAGAGAAAGATCAAGTAGTATTATTTATTTATTTATTTTATATAGTAGAAAAAGCAGCTCTGACTGGCAAACGTAGTGAGAAAACAAAGAATTTATCCATACAAAATGAATAAGCATAAACCACTAAAGCATGTATCATTGAATTCAAGAGGTTTTTTTTTCTTTTGTTACCAAAAAAAAAAAGAAATACATACAAACAAAAAGAATATCAAACTGGAAAGTCGTCTGGGGGCTGTATGACAGTAGCTTGACAAAATCATGACACTTAACTCAAATACAGAAATGTTAGTTGTTCAAATGACTTAGAAAACAGAAATCACTCTTAGAAAACAAACTTTAGGTCATAAATATACATTCTTTATTAACAGGCATATCTAGAAATATTCAGATGATCGTCTTTACTATATGTTGTTCAATGTATAGATATGAATCTGTAATTAAAATACAGTATGATTTTACTATATTTGCACATATTTTTTATTTTTTTGTAGTTTGATGATGCCTGTAGTATATGTCAGTAGTTACATGTGTAGTGTTTGCCAGCACACTGTATTATTTCAGTCTAATACCTCTGCCAATGGTTTTTTATCTTTGATATTTTACTGTGCTTTCTGTTGTCTGTCTTAAGGGACATGACAGGGCCATCTGGGACATTTCTTTGTGAGATCTGATGGCTTCAATGTAAATGTTTAATAATAATAGGTTATCGAGTTGATGACAGTGTTGTGATTCTGTAAGTAAGTGTCCTGCATGCAGCTGTCAAATTTTTAATTCTGACACATCTGATAGATGTCACTTTTTTAAAGTAAGGGCCTATATAACTCAGTTTCCAAAAGTTTATTTATTGTGTACATGTTCTTGTTAAGTTGGCATATGCTGGATTTATGTCCAAGTGTCTGTTGATGGTGTTTTCATCTGATAGCCAAGACTCGGCCAACTCTCTGGCACTTTTAATGCTGGCCTTAAATTTTACTTTTACATTGTCCCAATTGAATGTGTGTCCTATACACCCCCCCCCCACCCCCCCTTGATCATACTGACTTAGTCACCTCCACCCACCCCCCCACTGAATGTGTTGCTATATATTGCCTTTGATTCTTGTAAGTCTAAGCATTATCCTCTGATGAAGACCCCTGATAGGGGTTGAAAGCTCAGGAATAAAAAACTATTTTATGATACGTGATTCTTTTTTCTCCCTTCATGGATCTCCAGCTGCAAATATGCAAACCGTATCACAGACCTTCTCTTCCATATATATATATATATATATATATATATATATATATATATATATATATATATATATATATATATATCTGCAGTACTAGGGTGTTGTACCGTGTTAGCCATTATGAATGCAGAGAAAAGCCAAGCAAAATGACACCTTTTATTGGCTAACTAAAAAGATTACAATATGCAAGCTTTCGAGGCAACTCAGGCCCCTTCTTCAGGCAAGATGTAATACATGTATTACATAATAGATGTATTACATCTTGCCTGAAGAAGGGGCCTGAGTTGCCTCGAAAGCTTGCATATTGTAATCTTTTTAGTTAGCCAATAAAAGGTGTCATTTTGCTTGGCTTTCCTCTCTCTCTCTCTCTCTCTCTATATATATATATATATATATATATATATATATATATATATGCACAGTTGAAGTTCTCAGCATGAACTGATTTCTTCAAACAAAAAGGTCCCGGAAATTATGTCATCTTGGATGCCGGGACCGGAAGTGATGTTCCAAGATGGTGCCCGAACCGGAAGTGACGTCTTTGAAGAGAAATCAGGCAAGTTTTCCTGTATTTGGTCTGCAGAGAAAACAAAGGAAGGTTTAGTGCACCCCGCCAGTCCCTGGCCTGGGGTAGAATTACCTTCTTTCGGTCCACTCAGCTGCCTCCTATTCACACGTGTGTGACAATATAAATATATAATGTGTGTGTAGCTAGAGATCCACCATGGGAGAAAATGAGTCACATACCTTAAAACAGTTTTCTGTTCCTGATCTTTCACCAACCTGCCAAGTGTCATCATCAGAGGAAACTGATTAGACATATAGGAATCAAAGGCAATATATAGCAAGTGAGGGGTGGGGATGGAGGGGGAGGCTGTAAGGGGGCTGGGGGTGGATTAGTAAGGTAGGGTTTGGAAGGTGTTGGTTATAAAGTCATTTTTATTATTTAGATGTTCTTCTTTTTAAGCCTGCATATGCTGGGTTCAAGTCCAAGTGTCTGTTAATGGCATTTTCATTAGTATGCCATGATTCAGCCAGCTCTCTGGCACTCTTAGTGTTGAATTTTACTTTCACAGTGTCCCAGTTAAATGTGTGTCCGATGGAAATCACATGTGTGTAAGTCAGAGGGTCTTTCCATCAGATGGCATTGCCATGTTCCTATATACTGTACGTGTTGCAAGTCATTTAGATCTTTTTCCCACGTATACTGCTGGGCATGCATTGCATGGAATTCTATAAACTGGGTTTCTTGTCTCAGTGATCGACTTTTTGCTTTTACCATTGAAAATGATAGTCTGTAAAGTGTTTGCTGGTTTGTGTGCAATCTTGATCTCAGATTAGGACAGGACACATGCTATTTCTTTCTGACATGCCACAATGATAAGCAAGGGTGTGGTGGGGGACCGAGTTGGAGTCAACTGTTTGCTGAAGTCTGCGGTGTCTCCTATTATTTAAAAAACGTCTTGGGGTAGCCATCTGATGTGAATAGATGAAAAAGATAATTTCCTTCTTTTTTTGTGTCCATTGTGTTACAATGGGAGTTAATCCTTTTGAACAGAGTCTTAATGCAACTGAAGTGGTCAGCTTTGTTTGTGCTGTTATGGTAGGGTTGTTATTTAGTTTTGTAAGTAAAGTCTCTGTGGCCAGATGAATTGATAAAGGATCACCACCCACTGTGTCAGTATTTTGTTGAACCATTAGTTGCTTTAATTAGAGCCTTGAGTCTGTTGGGATACTTCTGTACCAACTTCTAGACTGAGCAATTATAGAATTGTTCAAGGTCAGTCAAATTGGATGGTGACCACTGGTGGACTGTAGTAGGGTGTGAATATTTTGAAATATGTATATGTGTATGTGAATTTCAAAGGGGCTGATTCTTTTCTATACCCACTGTTCTTAAGTTCCAGTACTCTATGTGTTATAATGTGAAGAGTGAGGAGTGCAGAGTAGTAGCTTCTGTGGCTTCTCCCTTAGAAATTCAGGCACCATGATCTAAGACCGGTGCTGTTGTATTGCGTGATTTAAGTGATAGGACTGAAGAACGTTTTTTGTTGGTTCAGTACCCCTTATATAATACAATACAATACAATTTATTTTTGTGTAGCCCAAAATCACACAAGAAGTGCCGCAATGGGCTTTAACAGGCCCTGCCTCTTGACAGCCCCCCAGCCTTGACTCTCTAAGAAGACAAGGAAAAACTTCCAGAAAACCTTGTAAGGAAAAATGGAAGAAACCTTGGGAAAGGCAGTTCAAAGAGAGACCCCTTTCCAGGTAGGTTGGTCGTGCAGTTGTTGTCAAAAAGAAGGGGGTCAATACAATACAATACACAAAACAGAACAAATCCTCAATACAGTATAAAAATAAAAATTTTACAAGTACAGACCAGAATTTAACAGTAGAGGATATCACATAATGTTAATTATATTTGTTTAGAGTTCTGGAGACCTCAACCGTCAAGCTGCCTCCCCCATTTGGCCATTTCACAGCTGAAACATTGCTTGGCCAGCCAATCCGATGAAAGGACCCCTCTTTCGCACGATTCCTGCGATCCTTCATCAGGGATGACTTTACCTTAGGCAGGCAAAACAACTTGGCAGGTAGACCGTGGCACAAAGTGCCACGTTTGAGTACTGAGAAAAGGAACAGAATAGGTGAGGGTTAGTAACAAATTCTAACTATCATGTTACTTATGTTTTAGTGCTAATGACTAACAACAGAGATGCAGTCTGTACAGTTAATCAGCAGCTCTAGTCAGGGTGTGCTAAACTGAAGTTGTGGGTCTTCAGCCGGGATTTGAAAGCTGAGACTGAAGGATCTCATCTCTTATAGTAGCAGGCAGACCACTCCACAGTTTAGGGGCCCTGTAACTAAAAACTCGACCTCCCACTGTTATTTTATTAATCCTTGGAATCCTAAGCAGACCGGCATCTTGAGATCTTAATATGCACTCAGGTTTGTAAGTCATGATACGTTCAGACAAGTAAGCCAAACCTCGGCCATTAAATGCTTTATATGTTAAAAGGAGGACTTTGAAATCTGCCCTAAACTATATAGTTTTCAGTGCTGCGACTGGAGGCTGAAGATCAACACAGTGGAATGGATAACCAAGATGAAAGCCAGTACGCATCTAAGGATGCCAGTAGTCAACAGCAAAAACAGTGCTTTGCATCTTCCTTGAGCTTTCTCTTTCCATTTCAGAATGTGATCATGTCGCTTTTTTTCTGTTCAGAACATTGTGCTATCTTCAGTCATTTGTCCACCCTGTTGGTTAGTGGTGCTCTTCAATCACTTCTTTTCCATCCTTCATTTGCATAAATCCCACTCTCAGTACCATACAGAGTTATATACATTATCATAATATTAATAAATAGCCATTAATAAAAAAGTTTTTGACAAATAAAAAGAAATGTGTCGGCTAATATTCTTTTTTCTGTGATGTCGCCCAATTCAAATCAGGCAAAGCAGTTTTTAAGATTTTGGGGTGTTTAGCTTTTCTGTTGTCGGGGTCTTTATCCCTAAGTATTTCTTATATTAAACTGTCCTTTCTTAGCAGGAACCTACTGCCCAAGATGTACCACCCTGCCAAATGTTTATCTTTTTAACTGAACTAGAGATACAATTTTTGTTAATGAGTGAGTGAGTGAGTCTGTCAGCTGTGCATTATCGACAGTATACACATTGGATTAAAAATATCCAGACCTTTTCACTTTCTGCACATCTTAAGGTTTTGTAGATTTAATTTTAAATTGATAAATGTGCCTTTTTATTTATTTAACCTGTGCAGTGTGGCATTTGACATGCTGGTAAAATTACTTATGAATATGAAGGATTTACAAGTCTTATATTGAAGTACGCAATATCAAGAGAGATACAGTATGTCTCACTTAAGCCACCCGTGACCATTTCAAAGTAAAATAATTTTAGTACACCAGATTGCACAGATGAATAACCACTTTGCTGATGCTTTGAAAGTGTTATGAGTAACAAAAGAAGCTTTTAAGATCTTCTTACATAAGAGTAAATAGTAGGAGATACATTTTGCAGTACTGTACATAAACTAAAGTGTTACCATAAATAATATATAGATATAAATTCTAATGAGAGTTTGGTTAGTTTGTCAAGGTGCAAGTGATGTCAACGATTTTGCCATCAGCTGTCACCTTGGCAGTGAGTGCTGAACCACAGAATTGTTCTGATGGCTGTTGCATATTTTAGAGGCTGGTTCATAGAGCTGAGTGTATAAATTAGTAATAGTAGTATGCAGCATATCTTCTGGGGGAGCAAGGATGGGAAGCCCAGTATCTCCCCCTGGACACTAGATGGCAGCCTCCCTGGGTTGCAGCGGTGCCTTGGACTGTGTTGTGGCTGGGGGACACGGGGAAGACGTGAAGAAAATAAAACTTTATTTATTTTTAGACGTGCCTCCCGTGTCCAATCTGTGTTGGGTCGGGCGCTTATATAGCACCTTGTTAGAAGTATCAGATCTTTTTCCATAACTTGCCATGAAGATTTATGTTCAGTGTTATCAGACTCCTTTGAAGAACTCAATAAATTAAATAAAGTTCAACAGTAGGTAGAGCCATGCTTTTGGTCTCTGAAGGGAGTTGTTTTTTCCTGCTGATGTCCTTTATTATTCTGTGTAAACAAAGCTACAATTGTGTTGATTATTTAAAAACATGAATATGTACTACAGAATATACTTGAAAAGTGTAGGAATTTACATAAAACATTAACTTTAATATTGTTGATTCTTCCTTCATCCATCTAAAGTTAGGTAAAGGCAAACTAGCAAATAAGATCTTGATTAATATATTCCAAGAGATTACTAAAATAAAGATGAAATGCGATCTTTAACTCAATGAGTAATGGTGACGCCTAAATTTGTCAAATAATGTGAAACACCTAAAGATAAATGCTTAAAGCTGACGTACTGAAAATATTAATTGGAAATAATATGTTTTTTTAAAGTTAATCTTAAACAGCATTATTTGGTCAAATAATAATTATTAATAATTCTTTGCATTTACAGTATATAGCACTTTTCTCACTACTCAAAGCGCTCAGAAATTGCAGGTTAAAGGCCTTGCTTAAGGGCCCAACAGAGCAGAGTCCCCTTCTGATTGCCAGTGCAGATCCCTAGCCTCAGAGCCACCACTCCACCAAATACCTCCATTGCACTTATCAATAACGACGTGATCAGCGATACAAAGAATTGTATTACCTACATTAAAAAAAACTTTGTGCTCATGTTCATCTTCTAAAATTACCCAACTGTAGCTGTTTTGCAAATGAAAAGCAAATGACTCAATTGATATAATGAAAAGAACTGGTGATAGAGGGCATCCTCAACACTTTCCAAAGTGAAAAAATCGGGAGTGTGCTCCCCGCGACTTTCTCGTATACTGAGATAGAGGAAAAGGTCATCAGAACCACTTCCAGTTGCGCAATATTACTCAAAAATCATATCTCTTTGTTTTTCATTATAAGTAATTGATAATATCGATACATAATCATATCAAACTTTATATTAAAATGATATTTTCACACTTAGGGAGGTCGAAAATGGTGGTGGAATTTTTTCATGATTGCATATGCATTAGGTAGATTACGTGCAAAGTAAAAAGAGTTATAGTCACCTAAAAACATGGAAAAATTGTTAGTATTATACAATATTTGTTGCAATAAATTGCTATAGATAAAACTGCATTTAGCTACTTTTAATTATGATAATGATGGCGTAAATAAAAAAAAATCATAAAATTGAATGCATTACCACGAACACGACGCAGTTTATTGTTCAAACTACATCTTTATATTTACATGGCATGTTCATTGTTTGCACATTTTTGTATAAGTATAAATTAAAATAAAATTAATAATAGTTAATGGAAGAATATGCATTATATTGAATACAGTTTTTAATATCGTGTACGCATTTATATTTCTATGATATAAAAAATTTGGATGGTTGTTTAAATAAAATACTACTTGCAGTTGAGTAATTTTTTCTCATATTTCATATGTGTTTGCTTTTTTATCATTATAAATATCTATACAAAATTTGAATCATATAGCTGTAATTATAACCATAGTTTACTTGAAAACCTGCAAAAGTATTCAGTTCAAGTACCCCTTCCATTTTCCAGAAGAGGCCCAAAAGTTGATAGAATTCCTTATTTTTAATATAAAGCAGGTGTACAAAATCTCATTGACCAAGTGAAAGCATTTTCAAGTTATCATGTTTACACACAGACAGACAGACACACAGACAGACAAACAGACATCATTTAAAAAATGGTATTTTCAGACTCAGGAAGGTCTAAATCGTCAAGATTCATCAAAATCTTGAGGTCAAATTTTTTCATGATTCCTATACTTTCACTATACTATGTATACGAGAAAGTAACAATTACAGAGTTTACATTGCTTATATGAGCCAAGTGTTTAGCGGTTTCTTTAGCTATGCAGATTTATTAGATCCAGACTCAAAGTCGTATATGTTATGTAAGACAATCAGTTCTGTCAAATACCTTTTCTGTCATGTAGAGATCACAACAACTGTGGGGAATCAGTTACTATTTCCAGATTCCTTCTCATATTGTAGATGTAAAATTGGGCTTGGATGAAATAATAAATGTGCCCACCATATCTCATATTTGACTTTAAAGGCCCCCAATTATTATTTATGTAATGCTCTTCATATATTTGCATATTCCGGGGGCTTCTGGCATTAATGATGTAATCAGACCAGACTACTAGATAGCTACTGGATATGTAATACTTTTCATACTTCTGCATATTAGATTATTGCAGATCCAAGAGGTTCAGGTTCAAACCCATGTGGAGTTTGCCCTGTCTATTACACTGGTCAACAAGCATTTTGCTACTGGGATTCTTTCACCTGTACTTTAACAAATTTCACTTGCTGACTCCAAATCTGAAAACCGTTTTCGTCCAGCATGTCCCGTTTTTTTAGTTATGATGTTCCAGGTCTTGGACAACTAGGGTGACTGGACAGTAAAGGCGATGCATTTCAGCATTTTAGAAATAAGTTTGGTCTTGAGAAAAGTGAAGCCAAAATTAGGGAAGGTGTTTTTGTTGGCCTTGATATCCGTGAACTGATGCTTGACGATGAGTTCAAAACGAAACCAAAGCTAACTGAATCAGCACCCTCATTCGTGCAGGTTGTCCAGACTTTTCTTGACAGTCACAGAGCAGAGAATTATACTGAGCTTGTGGAGAGTATGCTGAAAGTGTATCAGCTTACGGGAAGACTCATTTTTTACATTCTCAACTCGACGTTTTTCCACCAAATCTAAGTGATGTCAGAGGTGAGCATGGAGAAAGATTTCATTAAGATATAAAGGTGCTGGAAAACTGATATCGGGGAAAAATTTACTCCAAGCATGATGGGTGACTACTGTTGGTTCTTGCAAAGAGAGACGGATGTGCAGTTTTTGGACACGCTGACCTCACTTTTATATTGAGGTAAATTGACATAAATATGCTTTAACGTGTCTCTGGTATCGTCTTCTGGTTTGTTTTCAGAATAAACACATCAAAACAATTTTGGTGGGACATAGTCTAAACTCCAGATATCGTGTTGATATATTATATTGATATTCAAAAGTGTCAAAACGTTAATGATGTGTATTTCAAAAACCTGACATGCTAACTTAATTCCGATTTCATATATGAAATCAGTGTAAAAAACTTAATAAAGAAGTTCCCAGAAGAAAACAAAAAACATTTTTTTGTAGACCAGTATTATTAGTGCATGGGTTCCTCCAAAGTGGGACCTCGGTTCACAAATGTCTCTGTACACGTACAAATCGGGTTACGACCAAAAAATTCACCAAACTTTTGCATCTGTTCACGACCACACACTCGGTATACGAACAAGTCAGTTTCCCTTTTGGTTTGTGCGCGCCGATGATTTCCGCACATGTTCAGTCTCTCCCTGTGCATTCCCTGTGCAGCGAGCAAAAGACACACACACACACACACGAGAGAGAGGGCAGGCATAAGGCCGAGAAGGCAGTTAAAGAATACACCAGGCTTGTTTTTAAAGTGACTGATTCCAGCATTGTTTTAACCTCGTTGTATTTAATGAAGACTTTTTTCTATTGGATTTTAACCTCCACTTCACTTCTGTTTAAAGCGATCGGTTCATAGCGTGCATTGTTGCAATATTACTTTTCTTGGTGGTTTATTAAATTACAGATTTTTCATATGTTTTTTCCTTGTACTTAAAACTCATTAAAAAAAAAAAGTGTTTACAGCGAGCGGTTCATAAGGCTGTAGCGTGAACTCTGGCAATGTTAGTTTTCTCAGTGTTATTCAATGTTTTTACATTTAGTTTACTATTATGCTGTGCATTCTATGGTGTAATTAACTATATTTGTGCTTAAAAATCTTTAAAAAATATATATTTACATACAGTTCGTACGGTCTGGAACGGATTCATTGTATTTACATACAATCCTATGGGGGAAATGACTTCAGGTCACAACCAAATCTGGTTAAGACCAGAGTTTTGGAACGAATTACGGTCGTGACCCGAGATTCCACTGTATTGTTGATTTCCTTCCACATAATAAAAACATGCTGGTTGGAGCCACTGGCAAGTCTGGTTCTGCATTAATGAATGTGGCGCTGAATCCCTTAACCCCAAATTGGTTATGCATGTACAGATAACAGACAGATGGCTATACTGGGCCTCCAGTTACTTCTTATATAATATCTCCACAATCTAGATTATGAAATGAAAATGTTGATAGTCTGTGTTTTTGTGATGTCTTTCCTGTACCACCTTAATGTAAACTAGAAGAGTCATGTATTATTTATGAAGAGCACCCTCTACCCAACACCCCTGTACTCCATATTAAAATATTTGAAGCCTCAAGTCAGTAATTATGCAATTTTGCCTTCACAATTTACGATTTCAAACTGAGTGCCCATGGACATCATCTTTCCCTTGCAACCCCCAATATTTTATATAAAAAGCCAGAGGCTCTATTTGTTGAATTGTATTTCCCCATATGTATTTTTCTTTTATTGCTTTGTTGTATTTTTGTTAAAATTCATTATTTTAATCACAACTCATTTGAAAAGAAAGATGAAGGCAGAAACAAATGCTTTTGTCGCACTGTATCTGTAGCTGGGTTTCCTTCTATAACCAGAATGGATTTGTGAACTTGACACATAAATCTCCTGAACGGGAACTTCAGACTTTGCAGATGGTGGATAAATCATAGTGAGAGGACAGTGGACCATGAAATGATTCTGTTAACATGTCATCTGTCTGGAATATATTTTCAGATCTCCAACAGAAGGGTCCAAATTATAAAGGGAGTTGTCCTGACATCATGGGCAGTTTGGGAATTGATACTTTGAACTCTCTCCATCTGTTGACGCTATTAAGAATTTACAGGTTTGCCTCTCAAATGGACTTCTCTTTTTTAATCTCACGTCTGTGGTCCATACTGATAATCTTTGTAGTTTCACTCATAAATTGTCATTGTAAACGCTGTCACAGATTACTGCTAATATAAGAGTAATCATGATAAATTGGGTTATTATCAGTGCTTTTGTGCTGTATAACACATCATTTCATTGACAGCACAGTTAAAGATAGAAAAGATTGAAGATTTATCAAAGGCATGATAAAAAATATTCACCAGGGCCTAGTCAACAGGTGGTATGAAACATACTTTAAAGTTCAATGACAAACTACAGTCCTTTTAAGTAATTCACAGTAATTATTTTTGCTTATGTGGTAAGTTGGGCAGAAGGCTTCATGAAGAAATCAAACTTTACCAAAACATTCTACATCTCATAGAAACCCACAATGGGACTCAAGCCTTGAAAATCTCACTAATGACCCTCCTAAATCTCCTTTGGGAGCACAGCCTGTTTTTTAAAAAAATAATGCTTTTTATATGGAAAAATCAGCATTATACACTATTACAGTTTTACACCATCTCAGAGCACTTTTCAAATTTAGCACAATTGATTAGTCTGCACAGGCAAAGTAGTTGATTTGCTCGGATTTTAGGAGCTGTATTTGTTTTCAGTTTCTTTCAGACCTGAAAACCCCTCATTTCTAGGCAATTGTTGATAATATTTTGTGCATGAAATTACATCCATATTATAAAGTATAAACCAATAGGTGTCTACAGCAAAAATGATCAGAAAGATGAAGTTGTGCAGCCCACATCGACAGACTCCAGAAGTTCACCCCTTAATGGGATAGAAGGCTGTCAAAGTTACTCCTTTACACAAAACTTAAAAAATCAGGGATCAGTAATATAGGCACATGAAGAGTCATTTTAGGCTTTTTTGAGATTGCTGATTAGGAATACAGTATGATAATTTTTTAGATATTTCATTCTTTACTGGTGGCCCTGGCCCTCTAAGATCCACTTCCAGGCGGTTAAAAATGACACATTTCAGACATAAACATGTGGGGTATTATTTTAGATCAGTGGTTCCCAAACTTGGTCCTGGGGAACCCCTGGGGCAGCAGGTTTTTGTTCCAACCAACTTTTTTGATTGGACTCTAGTCGAATTAAGTGAGCTGTTATTTCCCAGTTTCTGTGTTTTGAAGTCAATGAAGAAACTGCAAAAGTAGGCGTGTTAATATTGTGGCGGTCCCTTGCCCAGCCGGGACTCCTCTTCTGCATATGGTGCGGGGGAACAAGCATGGGCTGTACAATACCTACCCCGGGACGCTAGATGGCAGTGGTGCCTTGGATACCCGCAGGGCCCCATGGGAGATGGAGTTCTCTTCGGCCCTGTTGGGGTCCGGGGGGGTGTCACAAGGGGGTACTGCAGTGGCTCCTGAGCCTGTGTTGGTGGTTCTTCTGCCACACCCGGATGTACAGCCGGAAATGAGCAATCAAGCACCTGAAGCACTTCCGGGTGGCTTATAAAGGGACCCAGCAGCCACTTATCCGGAAGCCAGAGTCGGGAGGAGGGAGACGAAGCTTGCCAGGAGGAAAGAAAGAAAGAAAGAAAGAAAGAAAGAAAGAAAGAAAGAAAGAAAGAAAGAAAGAAAGAAAGAAAGAAAGAAAGAATGAATTGTGTTTTGGTGTTGGAACTGTGTTGTTGTGCTTGTGGGGATGGGGAAGACGTTTCCACAAGGGGGGAAAAAGAAAATAAAAGCCCTGTGTGCTTTGAACCTGTGTCCTACATCTGTCTGTGTCAGGGCTCGCCTTTACAATATATTTTAATAACAATTAAGCAGTTATTTGTGGATAATTTTTTTTTTTTTTACTTTTTATTTATGTTCATCCTGCCTTTCCCTTATTGAATAATTAGTGGGTCTGACACTGAAGCAGTTGCTGTCTTTCGTCATTTAGTGTTTGTCACCCGGGTGTCTGTTATGCTTGTTTTTAATTGTCATCATTAGGATACAATGAAGGGAGCAAATCACACAGAATCACTGAAAAATAATAGGAAAAGCAAGGAAAATCATTTAAAGCTATACCAGAAAATGATGTTCCATAATATAAAAATCATACTGTTGTGCTTTTCTTAATGCGGAATAAAAGAATTGAAAAAAAAAAAAAAAAAACTAACTAAATTAGATCAGTTATTATCAATTATTATCACTTATTGTAAATCTGGTTGGAACAAAAACCTGCAGCCACAGGCGTCCCCAGGCCCGAGTTTTGGGATCCACTGTGTTAGACTATTTCAAGGTAGGTGAGCGTTTATAAATATGATGTTATTTTTGATCGTTTTTATTGCAATCTAGAATTTTTAGACTTTAAACATTTACGTTGAGGCCTTCATTTTAATACTCAAATATCTAAAGCAGCTATTTTTGTTTATTATATACTTCTACCTCATAAAGTAAATCCTTACATTTCTCATGAACACCCCAAATTAGGGAGCTTACACTAATTCAGACTGTTTAAAATATTCAAACGTGCATGTGTTTAATATTTTTATGTGTGCTTGGAGGGTGGCTGGGTGGGATTGTTTGCTTGGCACTCGGCTGACGTGCTTCACTAACTCCCCATTGAGATGCCGCTGTAAAATACTTGCCTTCTGCAGGTCCAAACTACCTGCTTGCACTAACTATAAAGGACGTTTAACACCAGCTACTGATGTCCTTCTCTCAATTGCTTTCTGTTCAGTGCAGGTTTTGAGACCTTTCTCTGCTCAGCTGACTGTGCTTCACTACAATTTAGCAAGCTGTCGGTTCTGATAGTCTCTTCACTGCAAGCAGGCTAGTTTGTTGTGCTATTAGCGGAGATTGCAAAGCTGAAAATGGAGCACAAGCTCTAGCACAAGGGCATAGCCGCAGGAGGGCAGGAGGTGGTCTGTGCCCATCCAGAGGGGTTGGCTGCAAACTTTAAGGGATAGATAGATAGATAGATAGATAGATAGATAGATAGATAGATAGATAGATAGATAGATAGATAGATAGATAGATAGATAGATAGATAGATAGATAGATAGATAGATAGATATTTTATTAATCCCAAGGGGAAATTCACCTACTCCAGCTGCAGCATACTGATAAAGAACAATATTAAATTAAAGAGTGATAACAATGCAGATAACAATGCAGGTATACAGACAGACAATAACTTTGTATAATTATAACATTTACCTCCCCGGGTGGAATTGAAGAGTCGCATAGTGTGGGGGAGGAACGATCTCCGGAAAGGTTTACTGTATGCAATTGTAAAATGGTTGAAACTGCCTACCTGTTTAACAAGGTCATCCTGAATCTCTTGTATCTGACATATCACATCACTATAGAGGTGATATTATATGGCATTTTAACTTTTTATTTTGTTCTCTGATAATAACTTACATATAAGAAATGCCCGGCCAGGACGCCCCTTCCACATATGTTCCGGGGGAGCAACCATGGGCGACTAACTACCTTCCCTGGGACGCTTGGTGGCAGCCTCCCTGGCTGACGATGGTGCCTCAGTTTCCCGCAGGGTTTCATGGGAGATGGAGTTCTCCACAACCCTGTGGGGATCTGGGATGGCCACCAGAGGGTGTTGCATGGATCCCGGAGCCCAACTGGACACCTCTACAGTCCCACCCAGAGGTGCAAATAGCAACAGGTGATTAAGCACCTGGAGCACTTCCGGGTGGGTTATAAAAAGGGCCAGCATTCACCACTCAGGGGCCAGAATTGGGAGGAAGAGGATGAGGTTGCCTGAGAGGAGTGGTGGTGCTATGAGGAAGGATTGCTGTGTTGGTATTGAGGTGCTTTGGGACTGTGTTGGGCCTGTGGGACACAGGGAAGATGTGCCCCATGGCTGAAGAGAAAAATAAAGTCTTGTTATTTGCACACGTGCCTCAATGTGAGTCTGTGCCGGGTCGGGTGCTATATAGCGCCTTATTACACTGTTGAACTGTTTTGGGACCTTTAACAACAACAACATTTATTTCTATAGCTCATTTTCATACAAATGGTGTCGCTCAAAGCGCTTTACAAGATGAACAAAGAAATGTTCATATGAAACAAAAATAAGATTAGACAATGCTAAGTAACAAAGAATAAAGTAAAGTCAAATGACCAGGAGTACGGACAAAACAAAAAACTCCAGATGGGCCGCAGGAAAAAAACAAAAATCAAGTGGGGTTCCAATGACCAACCAGTCCCATTAGGCATTCTACCTCACATAAATGATCTCACTCAGTCCTCATGGTGTTCAGGCTTCACATGGAAGAACTTGATGATGATGGTCATGTGGACATCTGGCCTTCAATCCATGAATGTAGAGACTGCATGGTGTCCTGATCAGGTGGTGGTGGAACAGAAAGCCACCACAGATAACCAGAACAAAAACAGCAAAGAATAGTAGGATTAGTACGGATTGTAGAGCCTTGATGAAAATGGTAATTCAATGCACATATAGCTATGAGAAAGCCACGTTAAAATAATGGGTTATTAGCAGTTGCTCCACCATATTAGCCTGGTGAATTTCTATCAGTCTGCTATTCCAGATTTTAGGTGCATAACAGCAGAAGGCCGCCTCACCACTTCTTTTAAGTTTAGCTCTTGGAATTACAAGCAGACCCTCATTTGAAGATCTAAGGTTACGATTTGGAGTACAAGGTGACAGGCATTCCGAGATATAGGATGGAGCGAGATTATTTAAAGCTTTTTAAACCATTAGCAGTATTTTAAAGTCAATTCTGAACCTTTAGATAATTATAAGACATAGGTATGTTTTAAAGATATACCATTTGTGTTTATTTTGATTGGTGTTGTGGTGGACGGCCGGGACGCCGCTGAAATGGAAGGATGGGGGAAGGCAGCTTTTTCAGGACACTGCCTCCCCCCAAAATACTAGATGGCAGCTTGCATGGGTGATGCCAGGGGGAGCAGTAAAGGAACAGCAGGACTCACGTTGTATTTGTAGCCCAGAAGTACTCCCAGCTCACGGGAACGAGAATCCCGAAGTACTTCTGGGCTGAAGGAAATCCAATTCTCCGTCTGACCCGGAAGTGCTAGCAAGTCACCTGAGTGGAAGGAGAAGCACTTCCGGGTCAAGGACTATATAAGAGAGTGTTGGAGACCCAGAAAGCGAGCAGGAGTTGGGAGGTAGTGGACAGAGCTGGCTGGGGGGTATGGAGGAGAGATTTGTCAGTTAATCAGTCATTCATTTTCCAACCTGCTAAATCCTAACACAGGGTCACAGGGGGCTGCTGGAGCCAATCCCAGCCAGCAAAGGGCGCAAGGCAGGAACAAATCCCATATAGAAACCTAAAGGCTGGTGGTTTACTTGTCACTGTCTTCCAGTATGACACTAAGTGTTTCTGGTTATTACATGCAGTATTATACGGTATTCCAATAATGTGCATAGATATCCATCCATCCATTATCCAACCCGCTATATCCTAACTACAGGGTCACGGGGGTCTGCTGGAGCCAATACCAGCTAACACAAGGCACAAGGCAGGAAACAAACCCTGGGCAGGGCGCCAGCCCACCGCAGTGCACACACACACACACACACACACACTAGGGACAATTTAGGATCGCCAATACACCTAACCTGCATGTCTTTGGACTGTGGGAGGAAACCCACGTAGACATGGGGAGAACATGCAAACTCCATGCAGGGAGGACCCGGGAAGCGAACCACAGGTCTCCTTACTGCGAGGCAGCAGCGCTACCACTGCGCCACCATGCTGGGAGAGATTTGTGTGTATTATTATTATTATTGTTATTGTGTTACCTGTTCATGGTGGCGGAGGTGCTTCAGGGCACTATTACAAGAAGAAAAAGTATTAAACAACGTCTTGGTGATTTTACCCAGTGTTCAGTGTGTCTGTCTGTTGGGTTGAAAGAGGCAGTGTAAATCTAAATGCTTCTTCATCTTCACCTTCTTTTTTTAAGGCCATTGCTTTGTCATTTAGTCCATCAGCTATAGTGAACTGATAAAGTAAATTTGACTGGCTCCATTAGCTAATGTAATAGAGGATGTCCATTTATAACTGTGACTCACAACTATTTTTATTTTGCAGAGTATTTTTCTAACAACACCAAATGAAAAAAATCAGTAAAAATAAAATTTTAGCTGATTTAACATTTAGTTTCCCTCCTTCTCTACCTAAAAGCCCATACCAGGATGAGATTCTAGTAATGTCACTTTAGTAGTACTTGTGGATTCAAACAAGAAAGTGAATAAATGTTTAGCTGAATTTCATCAGAGACTGGAATTAAAGCCACAAAAGATACAATTAATAATTTTGTTCTGCATGTCAGCTTTAAGTAGGGCTCAAAACCATACATCTGGAATTTTGCATTCTTAACATGTATAAAGAAAAAAAAAGCTATTATGTCATTAGTAGAGAAAATGTATAATGCACCATAATCTTTGCTCCCAAGAACCTTTGATGAGGGATTCAGAATCATTTTTACTTGAAACTGCTTCTGCTTTCAAGAGGAGTACACCACTTCCCATTTCCTAATGGAATTCACAGTTCTTCTGGGTACCCAAATACAACGAGTATTGCAAAATATTTTTTTTAGAGTATTAGTTTGGGATTAGTTTACTTTTCTGTTTTCTTTTTCTGGTTCTTCCGTGGTGGCGCTCACCACCAACTGATGGTGATGGTGTGGTCAGCAGTCATAATACATGCACTTCACAACAGGTCATCCTCGTGAAGCTAAGCACATTCAGGCCCGGCCAGTACGTGGATGGGAAATCGTCTAGGAAAAGATTGGGCTGCTGCTGGAAGAGGTGTTGGTGAGGCCAGTAGGTCTGTGTATGAATCCGAATGGCTCAGTACAGTGATGGGGACACTGTGCTGTAAAAATGGTGCCGTCATTCAAATGAGACATAAAATTGAGCTCCTGACTCTCTGTGGTCATTAAAGATCCCTGGGCATCTTCAAAAAGAGCAGGGTGCATTCTGATGTCCTTGTTAAATTGCCCTTCGTGGCTTAGTCATTCTGGCCTGCTAATCATCCCCTATATCTAATTGGCTATCTTTCTCACCCTTTCACAACCTAATTGCTAATTTGTGGTGAGCATACTGGTACCATAATGGCTGCTGTTGCATCATCCAGGTGGGTTCTACACATTGTGTTGGTTGAAGTGATTCCCCTCTGTCTACGTAGAGCACTTTGAATAGCAAGAACACATTAAATAAATGTATTCACCTTCCTATCAGTCCTGAACAGATTGCAAGTCCCTGCTGCTGAAAAACACCCCACAACATGATGCTGCCGTATCAAATATCTATAGTGGGCATGGTGTTACCAGGCTGATGTATAGTTTTAGATTTATGCCACACATACTGCTTAGCATTCAAGCCAACTCAGAAAGACAGGGGATATTTATCCTAAATTAACTGGGAACAGGTGATCCACCCATTTTCTACAGAGGCAGGGACCATCAACAAATTGGGTGAGTTGGTTACGTAATGCATTGAGCAAAGTTAGGGTTTTATTTACAAAGAGCAGGAAGACTTCTTAAATATCAATATTTATTTTTTTTCCTATTTCCCAAATAATGGGATGAATAATGATTTGACATTATGTGCAATGATTTTTAAATTAGTTGGAAAATGTTTTACTTTAATATATTTTAAGTTTAGATTCTCAGCTAATAAAATGTGAGAATAGTTTTGGGCTTTGAATTGTTTTTCAAGACACAGTATATACTGTTCTGAGCTTCTGTAAAGTTTAAATTTCCCTCTGGAGACAAATAAATCCCTATCTATCTATCTATCTATCTATCTATCTATCTATCTATCTATCTATCTATCTATCTATCTATCTATCTATCTATCTATCTATCTATCTATCTATCTATCTATCTATCTATCTATCTATCTATCACTAATATGAATTGCGTTACAGCATTATTTACAACCTGTACTTAATGAAACTTAACGTTTACAGTGCAGTATGCAATGCATATGTTTGTGTTATATGACATTTGGTATGGGATAAATCAAATCAGTGTTAATGTTGGTAATTCTGTTTGAATGACAAATGCAATGCATTTTATTACAAAAAATGTTTGTAATGTGCTAGCGTTTGGAATGTCAGAGGCATAGCAACTGGATGGACACACAGGCAGACATTTATCCTTTTATTAAGGTGGATGATGATATAAAACTAGAATTTTCATTGAAAATGAAGGAAACCTGTGATTCAACTGTCATGTTTTAAAAAAAGAAATTAATGTAAATGATCTAGACTTTGTATCTGTGTGTTTTTTAACTTAATGACTGGGGTTTCTTCATGTCACTACGTAATCACACAGTTTTGTAATCCTTCCTATTTAATTCATCAGCCCACCCCCACCCATCCAGAAGTGAAACTGTTTAAAAAGGTTTTTAAAATTGTCATTTTATATAATTTGCCATTTTCATAAATATAGCTGATTACTGCCCAGTGCACTCCCGCATAATTCATCAGTTGGCCCTTATTTGTAGTTATGGGCAGATGCACTTTTGATTAGATGTCTTCAGTTACTGCAGGCTTTCATCATTTCTTTGAAAGATGTGACCTTATTCAGCTAATTGTATTCATATTGTCCTTCTAAATGTAAATAGAATTCATAATAGAAGCTGGGTTCTGAAGAGGCGCCAGTCTAGGTCTGATAATGAGATTCTCCGAAAGAGGTCTGCAGTGCAGGTTGGCTTGATTTTTGAGGGTGCTCTGATGAGAAAAGACAGCATGTGGCATGTTATTTGTTTCTGTTATTCACACTGATGTGTCACTTAGATTTTTTTTTTTTTTAGTTTTTGAACCTTGAGTGGTAGAGTAGGAAAATATTTTACATAGTAAACGCACATTACTTCAGTTTTTAATGTCTCGTGTAGTTTGACTTGACTATTGTTCGGATATTTTTTCTATTAACACAGAGTTTATCGCTCATATAAAAAAAAAGATCATTAATGCTGTGGCAAAGTTTACAATCTCAATAAAATATTAATAAATTACAAACAGAATTTTATTTCATAAATCAGAAGCAATGAAGCAAATAACAACACAAGTCACATTAAATGATTCAACAGTCTCTGAATAGAGATAATGAAGAGCATAGTGGTGCAACGAGTCAGCCTGCTGCTCCTTCGTAGTTCCAGCATCCTGAGTTTAAATCTCATCTATGGATCCTTTGGTTTTTCTCCTATATAGTAAAGATGTGCATGTCATGTTAACTTGTCCAGCTGGCCCAGTATTATGTGTGGGTGAGTGCATGCGATTGATCCTACAATGGACTGGTGCACCGTCCATGGATGGCTCTAGCCTTCTAGTCTATGCTGCCAGGACAGGCCACAGCTCCTTGCAACTTTGAATCAGGTTAACTGGGTTTGAGAATTGAAGTGGAGGTGATGCAAAATCATTAAATTTAGTCATACATTTAAATCTTCTAAAAATAATCCTGCCTTACAGTTAGGTCCATAAATATTTGGACAGAGACAACTTTTTTCTAGTTTTGTTCTGTACGTTACCACAATGAATTTCAAATGAAACAACTCCGATGCAGTTGAAGTGCAGACTTTCAGCTTTAATTCAGTGGGGAGAACAAAAAGATTGCATAAAAATGTGAGGCAACTAAAGCATTTTTTAACACAATCCCTTCATTTCAGGGGCTCAAAAGTAATTGGACAAATTAAATAACTGGAAATAAAATGTTCATTTCTAATACTTGGTTGAAAACCCTTTGCTGTCAATGACAGCCTGAAGTCTTGAACTCCTGGGCATCACCAGATGTTGGGTTTCCTCCTTTTTAATGCTCTGCCAGGCCTTTACTGCAGTGGCTTTCAGTTGCTGTTTGTTTGTGGGCCTTTCTGTCTGAAGTTTAGTCTTCAACAAGTGAAATGCCTGCTCAGTTGGGTTAAGATCAGGTGACTGACTTGGCCATTCAAGAATTTTCCACTTCTTTGCTTTAATAAACTCCTGGGTTGCTTTGGCTGTATGTTTTGGGTCATTGTCCATCTGTATCATGAAATGCCGCCCAATCAATTTGACTGCATTTAGCTGGATTTGAGCAGACAGTATGTCTCTGAACACCTCAGAATTCATTCGGCTGCTTCTGTCCTGTGTCACATCATCAATAAACACTAGTGTCCCAGTGCCACTGGCAGCCATGCACAGCCAAGCCATCACACTGCCTCCACCATGTTTTACAGATGATGTGGTATGCTTTGGATAATGAGCTGTTCCACATCTTCTCCATACTTTTTTCTTGCCATCATTCTGGTTGAGGTTGATCTTGGTTTCATCTGTCCAAAGAATGTTTTTCCAGAACTGTGCTGGCTTTTTTAGATGTTCTTTAGCAAAGTCCAATCTAGCCTTTCTATTCTTGAGGCTTATGAGTGGCTTGCACCTTGCAGTGCACCCTCTGTATTTACTTTCATGCAGTCTTCTCTTTATGGTAGACTTGGATATCGATACGCCTACCCCCTGGAGAGTGTTGTTCACTTGGTTGGCTGTTGTGAAGGGGTTTCTCTTCACCATGGAAATGATTCTGAGATCATCCACCACTGTTGTTTTCCGTGGATGTCCAGGTCTTTTTGCGTTGCTGAGTTCACCAGTGCTTGCTTTCTTTCTCAGGATGTACCAAACTGTAGATTTTGCCACTCGTAATATTGGAGCAATTTCTCGGATGGGTTTTTACTGTTTTCGCAGCTTAAGGATGGCTTCTTTCACCTGCATGGAGAGCTCCTTTGACCGCATGTTGTCTGTTCACAGCAAAATCTTCCACATGCAAGCACCACACCTCAAATCAACTCCAGGCCTTTTATCTGCTTAATTGATAATGACATAACGACGGACTTGACCACACCTGCCCATGAAATAGCCTTTGAGTCAATTGTCCAATTACTTTTGAGCCCCTGAAATGAAGGGATTGTGTTAAAAAAATGCTTTAGTTGCCTCACATTTTTATGCAATTGTTTTGTTCACCCCACTGAATTAAAGCTGAAAGGCTGCACTTCAACTGCATCTGAGTTGTTTCATTTAAAATTCATTGTGGTAATGTACAGAACCAAAATTAGAAAAAAGTGGTCTCTGTCCAAATATTTATGGACCTAACTGTAATTGTTCTGATAATTAGTTTATTGATTTATATGTGAATACTTCACCACCCCCTTCAGGGTTAAGCTGGCTTAGAAAATAGTATGGTATGGTATTTATAGATATATCATGAATTGATTATCTATTGTTAGTGTATCTTAGTGCATGTATCTTTTTTGTAGTCCTGTGTTATGCAAAATTCATTATAATAACCTACTGCCTTATAAGATATTGAATAATAGCATCTACCCCTTCTGAGGCTAGGGATCTGCGCCGGCTCGAATCCTGTAAATGCCCGAAGTGACTCTACT